>NC_091981.1:143555645-143929133 GCF_044704955.1 Pristiophorus japonicus
TTGCAAACATACCCTTTGAAGCGGCATGAATAGGCTGAATGGAAGCCTCCACCACGCCAACAAGGTGTGAATTGCCTTGTATTCACCCTTTGTTAGGGACTCTGGGTCACCTGAGGCCTGCTGGCAGTTGCAGACTCATGGTTTCTTCCCTGTACATTTCTGCTCGCAAACACAGTTCCAGTTAATTTCTGAACATTGCTAGCACTTGTGTGCTGAGAGATTTATTCGGTGTTATCACTGGTGGACATAAACACCTGTGCTATCGCAATGGCTTTACTGAGGGCCGGTGTCTCTGCAGTTAAAAGTTTTCGTAGGATGATCTCGTGGCCAATGCCCAGTACAAAAAATTGTCTGAGCATTTGCTCCAGGTAGCCATCAAACTCACATTGTCCTGCAAGTTGCCTTAGCTCGGCGACGTAGCTCGCCACTTCCTGACATTCAGATCGCTGGCACGTGTAGAACTGATACCTCGCCATCAGCATGCTCTCCCTCGGGTTAAGGTGCTCCCGAACCAGTGTACACAGCTCCTCATACGACTTATCTGTGGGTTTCACCAGAGCCAGAAGATTCTTCATGAGGCTGTAGGTCGGTGCCCCGCAGACTGTGAGAAGGACCGCTCTCCTTTTTGCAGCGCTTCCTTCTCCGTCCAGCTCGTTGGCTACAAAGTACTGGTCTAACCGTTCGACATAGGCTTCCCAGTCCTCACCCTCCGAGAACGTCTCCAGGATGCCCACAATTTGCTGCATCTTTGCGTTGGATTCGTATTCTCGTTGCCAGTTATTGTGTTCCTAACACAGATGAGGCTGCACACAGGGAGGTTAAAGTAACAGTGACCTCAATCTTTATTAAAACACTCCAGAGTGGAGAACAGGCCTTAGGGGCCGGCTTATATACAGTGCTCCCAAGGGATGCTGGGATCCCTTGGAACTTCAGGGGATGAGCTCCCTGGTGGCGGAACATGGGCGTGCATGCTTTACAGATACACAACACAGATCAGTGAGGCCCTGCCAGACCAAGGCCAAGGTATCTGCCATTTATTTAAGGCTGCAGACATGTTCGCATCCAGAGTGTGCACAGCTTTGGTCAAGGCTTGCATGAACTCATTTGATTGCCGTGATTGATGTTCCAGGGAGTTGGCCAATCTTTCCATGCAAAAGGACATTGTCACAATGCAACCCACTCATGCTTGAGGTGTACTCCTCCATTCTCTATGCAATCATGGGCAGTGTGCTTGGAAGGCCTGTCAGTACATTGCACATTCTCCACTGCTGTCCTTGCTACCACCATCTCCTCTTCCTCACTGGTGAAGTGTGAGTCACCAGGTGAAAACCCAACTATCTGTTTAACTCGTCTCACCAAAATGTGAGTTTCTGAGTTTTAAAATGCATACCACTGTTCATTTTGTAAATTTAAAGTTGTGAATTTAAATTGAATTTACAAAACTAGTGGGGATGAAGTGATGCAAGTTTACTTTCTCTCAAGTCCCTGCTCATAACTATAGTTTCCCATCCCTGGTATTGTCTTGGTGATGATCTTTGTTTGCAGTTGGAGTATTGTGTGCAGTTCTGGGCAGGGGAAGGAGAGAAAAGCAGTGGGAAATGTGCAATGTATATCCACTAGGATTTTATGAAGGATGAGGGGTTACCAATGTGAAGAAAAAGGTTTTATTACTAGAATTGAGAAAGTTAATAGATGACCTGATAAAGGTATTCTAGATTATAACATACATTTATTCTTCTTTAGAGTGTATAGTTTATATTTTAACTTTAACATTAAATAGCAGGCACACTGAGCATGAAAGATGTAGGTGAAAGGTTACTACAAATGATGGGGAAGTATTAGACGAAGGGAAATGGCATCAGGCCATATACCTTCAGCACCTTCATCAGAATGAGGTTTACCATGTTTATTTAGCAACAATTACTATGAAATGTATAACACACTATACAATATGAACAGAGAATGCTAGTGGAGTTTTTACCATACATTCCAGTTCATTAATAAAGTGCATTATTCATTTTAAAAGGTGATAGATAGTTTGCATTCACATTTCCTAATTCAGTGCTTTCCAGAACCTGGTTGTGCCATTAAGGCTTTGGTACTTTGCTACTTCCCTGTCGAGAAAAAAGAGAAACAAAAATCAACAGGTGAATTAACCTGAGCCTCGAAAGGAAGAGGCCATTAAATCTATCAAATCTCCACACACTTATCCCGGTATGGAATCAATCCCACTTATTCACTCTCTATTATAATCAATAATTGATACAAGCCTGAAATCAGATAACTAGCTACTGCTTTGAAAAGTGAAGTAACAACAGAGTGGAAGGAGCTAACTGTGGAAGAAAATATTTTTTTCATTATTACAGTGAAAGTTCGCAAATTAATTTTAACATGCACTTGACAAATAGTAATAGTACCAGGAAGTTCATGCTGAGCGCACTGTTAAGCACAGTGATTTTTCATAGCTCAAAACTGCAGCCTACAGCAGGAACCATCAATGTTTTAAAATGCATACCACTGTTCATTTTGTAATTTTAAAGTTGTGAATTTAAACTGAATTTACAAAACTAGTGGGTATGAAGTGATGCAATTTTACTAAATTTCTCACAGAAGCAAAAGATAGAAAGAAGAAAAGTAAAAGTGGAGGGCAGAGAAAGCCAAGGCAAAAATCAAAAAGGGCCACATTGCAGCAAAATTCTAAAGGGACAAAGTGTGTTAAAAAGTCAAGTCTGAAGGCTCTGTGCCTCAATGCGAGGAGTATTCGTAATAAGGTGGATGAATTATCTGCACAGGCAGGAATTAATGAACATGATATATTTGGCATCACGGAGATATGGCTCAAGGGTGACCAAAGCTGGGAACTCAACATCCAGGGGTATTCAACATTCAAGAAGGATAGATAGAAAGGAAAAGGAGGTGGTGTAGCATTGCTGGATAAAGAGGAAATTAACGCAATAGTAAGGAAGAACATTAGCTTGGATGATGTGGAATCTGTATGAGTGGAGCTGCGGAATACCAAAGGGCAGAAAATGCTAGTGGGAGTTGTCTACAGACCACCAAACAGTTGTAGTGAGGTTGGGGACAGAATCAAACAAGAAATTAGGGATGCGTGCAATAAAGGTACAGCAGTTATCATGGGCGACTTAAATTTATATATAGATTGGGCTAACCAAACTGGTAGCAATGCGGTGGAGGAGGATTTCCTGAAGTGTATTAGCGATGGTTTTCTAGACCAATATGTCGAGGAACTAACTAGAGAGCTGGCCATCCTAGATTGTGTGTTGTGTAATGAGAGAGGATTAATTAGCAATCTTGTTGTGCGAGTACCCTTGGGGAATTGTGACCATAATATGGCAGAATTCTTTATTAAGATGGAGAGTGACACAGTTAATTCAGAGACTAGGGTCTTGAACTTAAGGAAAGTAACTTCGATGGTATGAGACGTGAATTGGCTAGAATAGACTGACAAATGATACTTAAAGGGTTGACAGTGGATAGCCAATGGCAAACATTTAAAGATCACATGGATGAACTTTAACAATTGTACATCCCTGTCTGGAGTAAAAATAAAACGGGGAAGGTGGCTCAACCGTGGCTAACAAGGGAAATTAAAGATAGTGTTAAATCCAAGGAAAAGGCATATAAATTGGTCAGAAAAAGCAGCAAACCTGAGGACTGGGAGAAATTAGGAATTCAGCAGAGGAGGACAAAGGCTTTAATTAGGAGGGGGGAAATAGAGTATGAGAGGAAGCTTGCCGGTCACATAAAAAATGACTGCAAAAGCTTCTTTAGATATGTGAAGGGAAAACAATTAGCGAAGACAAATGTAGGTCCCTTGCAATCAGATTCAGGTGAATTTATAATGGGGAACAAAGAAATGGCAGACCAGTTGAACAAATACTTTGGTTCTGTTTTCTCGAAGGAAGACACAAATAACCTTCCGGAAGTACTAGGGGACCGAGGGTCTAGTGAGAAGGAGGAACGGAAGGACATTCTTTTTAGGCAGGAAATTGTGTTAGGGAAATTGAAGGGATTGAAGGCCAATAGTACTTCAGGAAGTGGCCCTAGAAATAGTGGATGCATTGGTGATCATTTTCCAACAGTCTATCGACTCTGGATCAGTTCCTTTGGACTGGAGGGTAGCTAATCTAACACCACTTTTTAAAAAAGGAGGGAGAGAAAAAACGGGTAATTATCGACTGGTTAGGCTGACATCAGTAGTGGGAAAAATGTTGGAATCAATTATTAAAGATGAAAAAACAGCGCATTTGTAAAGCAGTGACAGGATCGGTCCAAGTCAGCATGGATTTATGAAAGGGAAATCATGCTTGACAAATCTTCTGGAATTTTTTGAGGATGTAACTGGTAGAGTGGACAAGGGAGAACCAGTAGATGTGGTGTATTTGGACTTTCAAAAGGCTTTTGACAAGGTCCCACACAAGAGATTGGTGTGCAAAATTAAAGCACATGGTATTGGGAGTAATATACTGATGTGGATAGAGAACTGATTGGCAGACAGGAAGCAGAGGGTCGGGATAAACGGGTCCTTTTCAGAATGGCAGGCAGTGACTAGTAGGGTATTGCAAGGCTCAGTGCTGGGACCCCAGCTATTTACAATATACATTAATGATTTAGATGAAGGAATTGAGTGTAATACCTCCAAGTTTGCAGATGGCTCTGAACTGGGTGGCGGTGTGAGCTGTGAGGAGGATGCTAAGAGGTTGCAGGGTGACGTGGACAAGTTAGGTGAGTGGGCAAATGCATGGCAGATGCAGTATAATGTGGATAAATGTGAGGTTATCCACTTTGGGAGCAAAAACACGAAGGCAGAATATTATCTGAATGGCGGCAGATTAGGTAAAGGGAGGTGCAACGATGGTGTCATGCTACATCAGTCATTGAAAGTTGGCATGCAGGTACAGCAGGCGATGAAGAAGGCAAATGGTATGTTGGCCTTCTTAGCTAAGAGTTTTGAATATAGGAGCAGGGAGGTCTTACTGCAGTTATACAGGGCCTTGGTGAGGCCCCACCTGGAATATTGGGTTCAGTTTTGGTCTCCTAATCTGAGAAAGGACGTTCTTGCTATTGAGGGAGTGCAGCGAAGGTTCACCAGACTGATTCCCGGGATGGCTGGACTAATATATGAGGAGAGACTGGATCGACTGGGCCTGTATTCACTGGAGTTTAGAAGGATGAGAGGGGATCTCATAGAAACATATAAAATTCTGACGGGACTGGACAGGTTAGATGCTGGAAGAATGTTCCCGATGTTGGGAAGTCCAGAAGCAGCGGATACAGTCTAAGGATAAGGGGTAAGCCATTTAGGCCTGAGATGAGGAGAAACTTCTTCACTCAGAGAGTTGTTAATCTGTGCAATTCTCTACCGCAGAGAGTTGTTGATGGCAGTTCGTTGGATATTTTCAAGACGGATTTAGATATAGCCCTTGCAGCTAAAGGGATCAAAGGGTATGGAGAGAAAGCAGGAAAGGGGTACTGAGGTGAATGATCAGCCATGATCTTATTGAATGGTGGTGTAGGCTCGAAGGGCCGAATGGCCTACTCCTGCACCTATTTTCTATGTTTCTATATTTCTATGTTTCTCAATTCACACATTGGGGATAATTTTAACTTTCATCACCTGAGTGATAGCGATGGAAAGGAAAATCAGGCGAGGTGTAAATCTGTTTTTCACCCGGTGATATAAAGTTCAAATTTATTTTCTGCTTTATAAGGGAGTAATCAAGTATAAACTCAACCAGGACCTCTGGAAGATTAGGAGAAGAGAGGACGATGGGACTGCTCATTGATGGAATTGACACACTCCTCAAAATGTACACAAGGAAACAATGCTGCAAGGCAAAGAGAGAAAACTAAAAATAAAGAGAATTGCATGAAACTTGTCTGGGGATATTTGGGATATTTTAGGAATGTAGCTGTGAAAGTCGCATCAGAAATCACCAGAATCTTTTTTCTTTTTGAAATCACTTAATGCTGTTTCCTTTGTTGGCCCCACAATTGTGCAGGGGATTGTGCATTCCATTTGGATACATTATTGTATGTAATAACCTGTAGAAAATTGAACAACTCTACATATGTGCTTGGTACATCACAGTGTGAAGCATGCACCTTAGCCAGCCTGCGAGCTAACTTTGCTACAATTTAATTCATGCCATTTATAGGCATTCTGTAATGGAGCAATTCAGGCCATGTTTGCATGCTCTTTATTTTTATAATTTAGATAGACACTTTGATATGTAAAGGACTGATTAAACCTCATTTGGATCACATTTTATTTCTGCTGGGAAGGAGCAGAAGTTCTTGTGTGGAAAAAAACATTTTGCACAACATCTGTTCTGATGAAGAATCTTGAAAGCATTCAACATTCCCATGGACAATTTCCATTTACAAACACCCTATGGATTTAAGAGATGGACAAATGAAACTTGTAAAACAAACTTTAGTTCTTCCACATAAGCCCTGTTTGTGATGTAGCTAAGTGTGTTTAATATTAGCTGTTTTTTTCAGCTGATCTCAGGAGTGATTTGTTTTGCATGCCACATTAATCCGTTCCACATTTTCTGGAACCAGACAGTTAGAATTCCACTTGTGAGGCGTTTTTTTAATAATATAATCTCAGAAGCGAAGCAGCAGGGACCCCGGCTTGACAGGTTCCCCCAAGGCAGCCAGCAGAGTGGGTTATCGTGACAAGCCATAGCCTTTATACTTAGTGTCTGTGGCCAATATTCGTGGTGGGCTGGGCCTCACAGCTGGTAGGAGGTGCAATTATCCTTTGTAATTTGGTTGCAATTAAGTCATGCAGTGACTTGGTGTGTATAAATACTGAACAGAGCATATTGAAGATCAAGTGAATTAATCTCAGGAACAATATGCTTGTCCGAGTGGAAGACAGGCAAGAGCTTTCTTAATACAATTGTTATACTTATGAATGAATAGAATTAATGGCAAGTCAAACAACGGTTATGTTTCTGGTTCAGTGAGATATCAATATGAGTACCACACACCTGGTGACATCATTACATTCTGAAGCAGGTTTATGGAATGATTAATTTTCTTTCATACCTTTTTATTCCATTATGCGGTAATTTTACTTTTCTTTGAAGGGGGGCGGGGAGGAATAACTAACCAAAAGGGATCTCTGCTGGATCTGTAGCAATAATAAGCACAGCATTTCAATGAAAAAAAAAACTTGACTTAAGCAAGTTGCCTACGGCTTTTCACATTTGACACTAGCTCCCACCGCCTCTTAGAATATGTTGTTAAAATGATTAATGGCACTGACTTGCTGCACATATTTTTCAGCTTCCTTACTGGAAGGAGTACAAAGGTAGCTGACCAGATTGCGATGGCGCAGGCAGAGTTGCCATTTATGAGAGAGGTGCAGCTAGTCGCCACATGTGTTTGAACCAGTTCATTCAGCATATCTGAGATTTCCCCCTGCACCAACAAACTGCAATTAGCAAGAGAGCAAAAAGAAAAGGAACAAATAAGTTTAAAGAATTACAAAGTGCAGGTGATTTTTATAGACATTCCAACACCTCCAGGAAACCTGAACTCTCACCAATGGGTCTGACATTCATTTACAGCTACCCTTGTACTGGAGAACATATGCACTTGCGTGCGCGCGCACACACACACACACACATATATGCAGCTGCTGCAATGGAAAAACTACCCTGACCTTGAAGTATTCAGAGCTGAGACGAGGATAAGGGGTAAGCCATTTAGGACCGAGATGAGGAGAAACTTCTTCACCCAGAGAGTGGTGAACCTGTGGAATTCTCTACCACAGAAAGTAGTTGAGGCCAATTCACTAAATATATTCAAAAGGGAGTTAGATGAAGTCCTTACTACTCGGGGGATCAAGGGTTATGGCGAGAAAGCAGGAAGGGGGTACTGAAGTTTCATGTTCAGCCATGAACTCATTGAATGGCGGTGCAGGCTAGAAGGGCTGAATGTTTCTATGTTTCTATGTTCTCCCTTTCCTGCATTGGAAATTCTTTTTCTATACTCACTTTAGATTCTAAGAATCGGTAACTTTTCATCTAGGCCAGTTATTTTCTTCTGTTAATTTGGGACGATCCCTAGAGTTGCAGTTTCTGATGAGTTTCTTCTGAACAAAGTATTTCTTTCCTGGCATTACAGTAAATTTGCTCTATAGAATTTGATAAATTAATTGAAAGTCATCTGTTTCACTAGTATGTCCAACTCAATGAGCATCATGATAAAAACAAATTAAAGAACTAACCAGTTGCCCAAATCTATTTTCTCAAACTAATATAACAATAGAAATGGCAAGAAGAAGTGTACTTTAATGCCTCAGTGGGGAGGGTTCAGGCGGGTACAGTTGCTGGGAAAGCCAAATACAATCTCTCTGAGAACTTTATTGCTGCATCCATGATGGTCACTGGGGAAAGTTTGCTTCTCAGCAGATGGTACATTTGCTGCAGGGCAAACCTTTTTATAGCACAGTGCTTGTATCTTAATCTTAGTTATTAAATTTATGAGAAACATAACACATTTGAAGCAGCAGACTCAAAGGTGACATAATTAAATCATTGCAACCCTAATTGTGTAAGTGGAAAATGGATCTCAGTCTAATTAAAAGGCAAGCACATTCTTACTGGTATCATAAATGCATATTGCTTCTCACATTGCATGATTAGACTCTCCTCTATTTGCTAAACTGGTACTTAAACTTTTAAGAAAAATTACCAGAGGACAATGTAACTTTAATTGAGCTATAATATTCACTCCCCACACCATTCTAGTTGAAAGAAATGAGACTAAATCTCTGAGGATATGATTCATTCTCCATATGTGCCCCATTTTCTGTGTTAATATCCAGCTTGGGTACATTCTTACAGATTTAACAAAACTATAAATTAGAGATAAAATTTAAGGGTCAACTTTAACCCTGGAAACCTGACGGACAGGCAGTGTAAGTGACTTACAACCCTCCAATCCCCCTGCCTTCCTGCATGTTGAAATTTTAACCTGTCATTTGAGCAGTAGAGTGGGACAGCCACTGGATGTCATTGGGGCCTGACTGCAATTTTAACCAGACTAATCCAGATGTAGTACTGTACAATTATCTTGTCAATATTAGTCAGCAGATACGTCTACTGGTTATGCTAAGGAACAAGTGTTAGCCTTGGCTCAGTGGTAGCACTCTCGCTTCTGTGTCAGAAGATTGTGAGTTCAACAAGAGGACACAGGTTCAAACCAGCAAATTATAATTTCAGCACTGATACGGGAAATTCTTCTTTAGGTAAAGAGCGATCAACATGTGAAATAAACCTCCAGATAGAGTAGTGGCTCAGAAGATCAAGATGTTGAATCAGTTTGGGTGATGATAAGGAACAATAAGGGGAAAAAGTCACTGGTGGGCGTAGCCGATAGGCCCCCTAATAGTAGCACTGTTGGACGGAGTATAAATCAAGAAATAATGCAGGCTTGTAAAAAAGGCAATAATCATGGGCGATTTTAACCTTGATATTGATTGGACAACGCAAATTGGCCATGGTAGCCTTGAGGAAGAGTTCACAGAGTGTATCCGGGATTGCTTCCTTGAACAGTATATTGCGGAACCAACCAGGGAGCAGGCTATCTTAGACCTGGTACTGTGCAATGAGGCAGGATTAATAAATGATCCCCTAGTAAAGGATCCTCTAGGAATGAGTGACCATAGCATAGTTGAATTTCAAATTCAATTGGAGGGTGAGAAAGTTGAATCTCAAACCAGTGTCCTAAGCTTAAATAAAGGTGACTACAAAGGCATGAAGGCAGAGATGGCTAAAGTGGACTGGGAAAATAGATTAAAGAGTGGGACGGTTGATGAGCAGTGGCAAACATTTAAGAAGATATTTCATAACTCTCAACAAAAATATATTCCAATGAGAAGGAAAGACTGTAAGAGAAGGGGTAACCACTCGTGGCTAACTTAGGAAATAAAGGATGATAACAAATTGAATACAAAGGCATACCAAGTGGCCAAGACTAGTGGGAGGCCAGAGGATTTGGAAACTTTTAAAAGCCAGCAACGAACAACTAAAAAAAAATAAAGACGGTGAAGATAGATCATGAAAGTAAACTAGCACGAAATATAAAAACAGATAGTAAGTGTTTCTACAAGTACATAAAAAGGAAAAGAGTCGCTAAAGTAAATGTTGGTCCCTTAGAGGATGAGACTGGGGAATCAATAATGGGGAACAGGGAAATGGCAGAGACTTTGAACAAACATTTTGTATTGGTCTTCATGGTAGAAGACACTACAAACATCCCAATAGTGGATAATCAAAGGGCTATAGGGAGGGAGGAATTAAAAACAATCATTATCATTAAAGAAGTAGTACTTGGTAAAATACTGGGACTAAAGTCGGACAAGTCCCCTGGGCCTGATGGCTTACATCCTAGTGTCTTAAAAGAAGTGGCTGCAGAGATAGTGGATGCATTGGTTGTAATCTATCAAAATTCCCTGGATTCTGGGGAGGTCCCAGCAGATTGGAAAAGCACAAATGTAACGCCCCTATTTAAAAAAGGAGGCAGACAGAAAGCAGGAAACTATAGACCAGTTAGCCTAACATCTGTTGTTGGGAAAATGCTGGAGTCCATTATTAAGGAAGCAGTAGCAGAACATTTGGGAACGCATAATTCAGTCAAGCAGAGTCAGCATGGTTTTATGAAAGGGAAATCATGTTTGACAAATTTGCTGGTGTTCTTTGAGGCTGCAACAAGCAGGGTGGATAAGGGGGAACCAGTGGATGTGGTGTATTTGGATTTCCAGAAGGATTTCGATAAGATGCCACATAAAAGGTTACTGCACAAGATAAAAGGGGTGGATAGAGGATTGGATGACTAACAGAAAGAGAGAGTCGGGATAAATGTGTCTTTTTCCGGTTGGCAAACAGTAACTAGTGGGTTGCCGCAGGGATCGGTGCTGGGGCCTCAACTATTTACAATCTATATTAACGACTTGAATGAAGGGACCGAATGTAATGTAGCCAAGTTTGCTGATGATACAAAGATGAGTTGGAAAGCAAATTATGAGGAGGACACAACAAATCTGCAAAGGGATACAGACAGGCTAATTGAGTGGGCAAAAATTTGGCAGATAGAGTGTAATGTGGGAAAATGTGAGGTTATCCACTTTGGCAGAAAAATAGAAAAGCAAATTACTATTTGAATGGAGAAAAATTGCAAAGTGCTACAGTACAGAGGGACCTGGGGGTACTTGTGTATGAAACACAAAACATTAGTATGCAGGTACAGTAAGTAATCAGGAAGGCAAATGGAATGTTGGCCTTTATTGCAAGGGGGATAGAGCATAAAAGCAGAGAAGTCCTGCTACAACTGTACAGGTTATTGGTGAGGCCACACCTAGAGTATTGCGTTCAGTTTTGGTCTCCGTATTTAAGGATATACTTGCATTGGAGACAGTTCAGAGAAGGTTCACTAGGTTGATTTCAAAGATGAGGGAGTTGACTTATGAAGATAGGTTGAGTAGTTTGGGCCTGCACTCATTGGAGTTCAGAAGCATGAGAGATGATCTTATCGAAATGTATATGATTATGAGGGGCTCGACAAGCTGGATGAAGAGAGGATATTTCCACTCATAGGGGAAACTAGAACTGGGGTGCATAGTCTCAGAATAAGGGGCCACCCATTTAAAATTGAGATGAGGGGGAAGTTCATCTCTCAGACAGTTGTAAACCTTTGGAATTCTTTGCCCAGAGAGCTATGGAGGCTGGGTCATTGAATATATTTAAGGCGGAGATAGACAGATTTTTGAGCGACAAGAGAATAAAGGGTTATGGTGAGCGGGCAGGGAGGTGGAGCTGAGTCCAAGATCAGATTAATCGTGATCTTATTAAATGGCGGAGCAGGCTCAAGGGGCCAAATGTCCTACTCCTGCTCTTATTTCTTATGTTCTTATGTTCTTAAAAACCCTAGAAACCTAAAAAAAACAATTAGATGAATGATTAAGATGGGCCGAATGGCCTTCCACATCCATAATTATCTTGTGAAAATAAGCTAAAAACAAGGAATGCGAAAAGCCTAACAAAACAATCTCTTGGCACATTTTGAAAAGATGTTGAAGAAAACCACTTATTTTAGCAGGATATTATGCTGATAGGAATGTTGTGTAGATTTGTTGACTGTAGAAACTCCGAATAACGATAGCCCAGGCATTTATGTCCACCAGCGACAACACCAAGCAGATTTCGCAGAACAAAGAAGTTTCGGCCAGTACTGTGCATAAAGTAACGTAGGTTTTGATCAGAAATGTACACGGATAGAACGTACACGCCAGCTGCTGTGGCCCTACCTCAATTGACACAGAGTCCACCATCATCTGTTAATGCGAGGCAGTTAACACCCTGTTAGCGCTGCGGAGGTGATTATTGGCCCCATCAATGCCGCTTTAAGCACTATGCGTGCAACTGTTGCAGAACAATGGGACACCTCCAACAAATCTGCAGGCGAGTTGCAAACGCTGCAAATTATCACGTTGCAGAGGAAGATCGATCCACAGTGGATCAGACTGAGTTAGAAACTCGTACAGAAGAGGCAGAAGTGTATGGGGTACACACGTTCACGACAAAATGCCCACCAATAATGTTGAAAGTTGAACTGAATGGCATTCCAGTATCTATGGAGCTGGACACAGGGGCAAGTTAGTCCATAATGAGTAAAAAGGTCTTCGACAGACTGTGGGGAAAGAAGGCACACAGGCCCAAGCTCAGCCCCATTCACACTAAACTAAGGACTTACACCAAGGAACTAATCCCTGTAATTGGCAGTGCAGAAGTCAAAGTCTCCGATGATGGAGCAGTACATGAACTCCCACTGTGGAATGTGCCAGTGGATGGCCCCACATTGTTTGGCAGAAGCTGGCTGGGGAAAATCCGTTGGAACTGGGACGACATCCAAGCGCTTTCATCCGTCGACGACGCCTCATGCACCCAGGTTCTAAGCAAGTTCCCATCGTTATTCGAGCCAGGCATTGGAAGCTTCTCGGGGGCAAAAGTGCAGATCCATTTGGTCCCCGGTACGCAACCCATCCACCACAAGGCTTGGGCGGTACCGTACATGATGCGTGAAAAAGTGGAAATTGAGCTGGACAGGCTGCAGCGAGAAGGCATCATCACGCCGGTGGAATTCAAACAACTGGGCCAGTCCGATTGTCCCGGTATTGAAGGAGGGCGATACGGTTAGAATTTGCGGGGACTATAAAGTTTTTCCGTTTCAACCGTTTTTCGCTGCAGGACCAGTACCTGCTACCCAAGGCAGACGACCTATTTGCGATCCTGGCTGGAGGGAAGACGTTCACCAAGCTGGACCTGACCTCGGCCTACATGACGCAGGAGCTGGAGGAGTCTTCGAAAAGCCTCACCTGTATCAACATGCACAAAAGTTATCTACAATCAGTGCCCGTTCGGGATTCGGTCGGCTGCGGCGATCTTCCAGCGGAACATGGAGAGCCTGCTAAAGTCGGTTCCTTGCACAGTGGTCTTCCAGGACGACATATTGGTTACAGGTCGGGACACCATGGAACACTTGAAGAATCTGGACGAGGTTCTTAGTCAGTTGGATCGCGTGGGGCTCAGGTTGAAACACTCGAAGTGTGTTTTCCTGGCACCGGACATCGAATTCTTCGGAAGGAGAATCGCAGCAAACGGCATCAGACCCAGCGACGCCAAGACGGCGGCTATCAAGAACGCGCCGCGACCACAGAATGTGACGGAGCTGCGGTCATTCCTGAGACTCCTAAACTATTTCAGGAATTTCCTACCTGATTTAAGCACCCTGCTAGAACCCCTACATGCGCTACTGCGCAAGGGAGACGACTGGGTAAGAGGGAATTCACAAGAGGCTGCCTTTAAGAAAGTCAGAAATTTATTGTGTTCTAACAAACTGCTTGTCCTGTATAATCCATGTAAACGATTAGTGTTAGCTTGCGAAGCGTCATCATACAGGGTCGGGTGTGTGTTACAACAGGCTAATGATTCGGGGATTTTGCAACCGCTGGCGTATGCATCCAGGAGTTTGTCCAAGGCCGAAAGAGGCTCTGGCGTGCGTTTACGGGGTAAAAGAAATCCAGCAGTACTTATTTGGCCTCAAGTTCGAGCTTGAAACTGACCACAAGCCGCTCATATCGCTGTTCTCTGAAAGCAAAGGGATTAATATCAATGCCTCTGCCCGCATCCAAAGATGGGCGCTCAGGCTGTTGGCATACAACTATGTAATCCACCACAGACCGGGCACAGAGAACAGCGCAGATGCTCTTAGTCGGCTGCCATTGCCCACCACCGGGTTGGAAATAGCACAGCCAGCGGACTTGCTCATGGTCATGGAGGCATTTGAGAACGAGAAGTCCCCCCGTTACGGCCCGCCAGATCAGGACCTGGACCAACCAGGATCCTTTACTGTCCTTGGTAAAAAACTGTGTCCTCCATGGGAGCTGGTCCAGTATCCCAGTGGAGATGCAGGAAGCGATTAAGTCATTCCACAGACCCAAAGACGAGTTGTCCCTGCAGGCGAACTGTCTTTTGTGGGGCAATCGCGTGGTCTTGCCCAAGAAAAGCAGAGACACATTTATTTGCGAACTGCACAACACCCACCCAGGCATCGTAATGATGAAAGCCATAGCCAGATCTCATGTGTGGTGGCCTGGCATCGATTCAGATTTAGAGTCATGCATGCACCAGTGCAACACTTGCTCTCAGTTGAGCAATGCACCCAGAGAGGCACCACTAAGATTGTGGTCGTAGCCATCCAAACCGTGGTCGAGGGTCCATGTGGACTATGCGGGCACATTCCATGGATTGAATGTGCAATAATGTCTGTAAGCACATCCATGGCCACCAATGAAAGCCTACGAGCCATGTTTGCACACGCACAGCTTGCCTGATGTCCTAGTCAGCAACAATGGGCCGTGCTTCACAAGTGCTGAATTCAAGGAATTCTTGACCCGCAACGGGATCAAACATGTCACATCTGCCCTGTTCAAGCCCGCATCCAACGGCCAGGCAGAACGGGCAGTTCAGATCATCAAGCAAAGCTTGAAACATGTGTCGGAAGGCTCCCTGCAGACCCAGTTGTCCAGAATGCTGCTCAGCTATCGCATCAGATCCCACTCACTCACTGGGATTCCCCCAGCTGAGCTGCTCATGAAAAGGGCACTTAAAACAAGGTTCTCTCTTGTCCACCCTGATCTCCATGTTCACGTGGAGGGCAAGCGGCATCAACAAAGTATGTACCCTGACCGTGCAAATTAGTCACATGATATTGAGATCAATGATCCTGTGTTTGTGCTCAATTATGGACATGGTCCCAAACGGCTCGCTGGCACGGTCACAGCCAAAGAGGGGAGTAAGGTGTTTCAGATGAGGACAAAGATGACCAGCACCAACAGCAGCAGGAGCAACACCAGCAGGAATCAAGAGCAGGAACAGCACCAGCAGAAGCAGGAGTAGCAGCCGCCTGTTGCTCACAGACCTGCAACTCCACAGGAGAGAGGGGATCAGCAGAGAGGTGTAGCTTGCAGGAGGACATATTCGGCACACATGGTCTATAGGCAGAGGATAAGCTTCCTCAACATGTCGGAACACCAGTGGCTGAGAAGCCTCAGACATTTGCAGCCTGCTGGAACAAAACCTGCTGCCAAGTGGACCTGCTGGTCATACTTTACCAGTATCTGTAAAGCTCATATTTGGTTAGACATATCATACATCCAACATCACTTCTGAGACAATATCCAAGAATTGGTGAGGAACTGGCAGTATAGCTCCCCACACAACTTTTCTCCCCACCCAGTTTCCCCCCATTTATCAACTTTCATTTATAATAGAAACATTGCTGCATTATTTTAGCCTGAATTTTGCAAGTACATGCTTATGGCAAGGATTCAGATAATGTATCTCTTTGAGTTCAAAGTATTATTTAAATAATATAGAAACATAGAAATTTACAGCGCAGAAGGAGGCCATTTTGGCCCATCGTGTCCACGCCGGCCGGCAAAGAGCCTCATGGCCCTCGGTCAACAGCCCTGAAGTTTATATATAAACCTATGAACAATGAACAATGGTGGAAAGGTAAAGAGCACCCAGCCCAACCAGTCCACCCCACACAACTAGACACCCCTTACACTGAAACATTCTACACTCCACCCCAGCTGGAGCCATGTGATCTCCTGGAAGAGGCAAAAACTAGATAAAAACCCAGGCTAATTTAGGGAAAAAAATCTGGGAAAATTCATCTTCGACCCATCCAGGCGATCGAAATGAGTCTAAGAGATCACCCTGGCTGTATTCGATTCCCTGCAGTACTTACCATTTTTTCTGCTCCGGCGAAAAAAAGGTTATCCAGTCTAATCCCAATTACCAGCTCTAGGTTCGTAATCCTGTAGATTATGGCACTTTAAGGGCCCATCCAACCATCTCTTAAAAGTGGTGAGGGTTTCTGCTTCCACTACTCTTCCAGGTAGTGAGCTCCAGATCCCAACAAGCCCCCTGCCCCCGTCAAATCCCCTCGAGATCTTCCACCAACCACCTTAAAACTATGCTCCCTCGTAATAGACCTCTTCACCAATGGAAATAGGCCCTTACTATCTATTATGTCCAGACCCCTCAATATTTTGTACATCTCAAATGAGGTCTCCTCTCAACCTCATCTGTTCCAATGAGAACAAACCCAGCCTATCCAATCTGTTATAACTAAGATTCTCCATTCCAGGCAGCATCCGAGTAAATCTTCCCTGCACCCTCTCTAGTGCAATCACGTCCTTCCTATAATACGGCGACCAGAACTGCACCCAGTACTCCAGCTGTGGCCTAACTAAAGTATTATACAATTTAAGCATAACCTCCCTGCTCTTATATTCTATGCCTCGGCCAATAAAGGCCAATATATCCCTTCTTAACCACCTTATCCACCTGGCCTGCTACTTTCAGGGATCTGTGGACAAGCACTCTAAGGTCCCTTTGTTCATTGACACTATTAAGTGGCCTACCGCTTAATGTATACCCTTTCCTTATTAGCCCTCCCAAAGTGCATCACCTCTGTAAAGTCCTTACTCTACAGCATGAAACCACACGAGGCACATTCCAGGGACAAGGCCACTCTGTGACCTTAGCTCTTTATTACAGGACTCTAGAAGTGATGACCCTGCGTGGGACCTCCCTTTATATATCTCAGTGATCAGGTAAGGAGTGTCTCCCACAAGTTCACCCGCTGTGGTCAAGGTGTGCATCTAAGTTGAGTGTATACAGTAATAAAGTGGTGTTACATTGTAGTCAGAAACACGACATCACCTTCCCCCCCACCCAAAGTCTTACTGGGATCATAGGTTCAGTCTTTCAGGTGGTCTACGCTCCCTCATGAAGCGCCGCAGTTGGGGCTCTGGTTGTTGAACGCTGATGTGAGTCTCTGTCACCTGTGGTGATTCCGGCCTGTCCGGGCTAACCTCAGGGACTGTGCATTCTTCCGATTGCTCTTGTTGCCCGTTCGCTGGCGGTAGTGTGAGTTCCATCTCATGGTCTTCTTCAGGTTCCTCTGTGTCCATGCTGAACCTTTTTTTAACTTGGTCCAGATGCTTACGGCATATCTGGCCATTGTTGAGTTTTACCACGATGATCCTATTCCCCTCTTTGCCATTTGGGCCCCATGGCGTGATTGAGGACGAATACAGGATCATTTATTTCTATACATCTCCCCCTTGAATTACGGTCATGGTACTTGTTTTGGCACTTGCTCTTGCCCTCAACTATGTCGGTCAGGACTGGGTGGATGAGGGAAAACCGAGTTTTGAGTGTCTGTTTCATGAGTGGCTCTGTGGGCGGGACCACCGTGAGCGAGTGTGGCCGGGATCTATAGGCTAGCAGGAGACGCGATAGGTGGCATTGTAGGGAGGGTCCTTGAATCCTGAGCATACCTTGCTTAATAATTTGGACTACCCTTTCCGCCTGGGCATTGGAGGCCGGCTTGAACGGCGCAGTCCTGACGTGGTTGATGCCATTGCCCGACATAAACTCCCGGAATTCATAGCTTGTGAAACACGGGCCATTATCACTAACCAGGATGTCTGGCAAGCCATGGGTTGCAAAGATCGCACATAGGCTTTCCACGGTGGTGGACGAAGTGCATGAATTCAGGATGATGCACTCGATCCATTTCGAGTACGCATCTACCACAATAAGGAACATCTTACCCATGAATGGGCCCACGTAGTCAATGTGAAGGCGTGACCATGGCTTGGTGGACCAGGGCCACGGGCTGAGCGGGGCCTCCCTGGGGGCATTACCCAGCTGGGCACAGGTCATGCACCTGCGAACAGGGTGTTCCAGGTCTGAATCAATTCCAGGCCACCAAACGTGTGACCGGGCAATGGCCTTCATCATCACAATGCCTGGGTGCTCACTGTGGAGTTCCCTGATGAATGCCTCCCTGCCCTTCTGGGGCATGACTACCCAGCTGCCCCATAGTAGGCAGTCGGCTTGGATGGGGAGCTCATCCATCTGCCTGTGGAACGGTCTGACCTCCTCAGGGCATGCTCCGTGTGCGGGCGCCCAATCCCCAGTCAGAACACATTTCTTAATCAGGGATAGGAGGGGATCTCTGTTTGTCCAGATTTTGATCTGGCGGGCTGTGATGGGGGAGCCTGCACTGTCAAAGGCACCAACAGCCCTCGGTGGTGGCCAGTGGGAGTCTGCTGAGAGCCCATTGCTGTATGCGAGCTGATGCGTTGGCATTGACAGCCTTGCTGTCTGACAACAGGGATGTGAGTGGCTTGTGGTCCGTCTCTAATTCAAACTTCCGACCGAAGAGGTACTGATGCATTTTTTTTACACCATAGACACATGCAAGTGCTTCCTTCTCGATCATGCCATATCCCCATTCTGCATGAGAGAGAGACCTGGAGGCATAAGCCACAGGTTGTAGCTGACCCTCAGCATTACCCTGCTGCAACACACACCCAACCCCATAGGACGATGCATCATAAGTCAGAACTAAACGTTTACAGGGGTCGTACAGGGTCAACAATTTGCTTGAACAAAGTAGATTTCGCGCCCGATCAAATGCCCGTTCCTGACAGTCCCCCGAAAACCAATCGCAACCCTTACACAGGAGCACGTGTAGCGGCTCCAACAATGTGCTGAAGTTCGGCAGAAAATTCCTGAAATAGTTCAACAGTCCCAAGAACGAACGCAGCTCCGATGTGTTGCAGGGCCTGGATGCTTGTCGAATCGCCTCTGTTTTGGATTTGATGGGCCGAATCCCATCTGCAGCAACCCTCCTGCCCAGAAACTCAACCTCAGGAGCTAAAACACACATTTAGACTTCTTGAGTCGCAAGCCTACCCGGAATACAATCATTCCAGGAATGGATTTAAGCAGGCTTTCCATTTTATGTTGAAAAATCGCGGCCGCTGATCAAATGCCAACGGGCACCTGTTATGTGCAAACAGTCCCTTGTGCGTGGTGATGGTGGTCAGTAGTTTGGATTCATCGGCCAGTTCCTGGGTCATATAGGCTGAAGTAAGATCCAACTTGGTGAACAGCTTGCCGCCTGCCAGCGTGGCGAAAAGGTCCTCCGCTCTTGGGAACGGGTATTGGTTTTGTAAGGACACCCGATTGATGGTGGCTTGTCTTCTGATGGACCGTGTTGTGGCCCTGGAGCTGAGGGTGGATTCACTCTGGAGCATCCACGATGCTGAGAATGACGTGAGTAGCACGTTTAGTGAGTTGGTCTTACCGCAGGTGAAGGATCCACAGCCAGATAGGGAATGGAAAACATGCAAGATGAGCAGTGCAAGGGAGGGAGTGGAGGGGTCCCCTGCGGTCATCCCCCTGCAAAACAGATACACCGCTTTGAGTACTGTTGAGGGGGATGACTCATCAGGGGAGGGCAGCAGCAGCCAAGTTCAGGGCACCGTGGCTGGCTCTGTTGCACAGGAGGGCAGGAAAAAGAGTGGGAGAGCGATAGTGATAGGGGATTCAATTGTAAGGGGAATAGATCGGCGTTTCTGTGGCCGCAATCGAGACTTCAGGATGGTATGTTGCCTCCTTGGTGCAAGGGTCAAGGATGTCTCGAAGCGGGTGCAGGACATTCTGACAAGGGAGGGAGAACAGCCAGTTGTCGTGGTGCACATTGGTACCAACGATATAGGTAAAAAAAGGGATGAGGTCCTACGAGACGAATTTAAGGAGCTAGGAGCTAAATTAAAAAGTAGGACCTCAAAAGTAGTAATCTCGGGATTGCTACCAGTGCCACGTGATAGTCAGAGTAGGAATCGCAGGATAGCGCAGATGAATACGTGGCTTGAGCAGTGGTGCAGCAGGGAGGGATTCAAATTCCTGGGGCATTGGAACCGGTTCTGGGGGAGGTGGGACCAGTACAAACTGGACGGTCTGCACCTGGGCAGGACCGGAACCAATGTCCTAGGGGGAGTGTTTGCTAGTGCTGTTGGGGAGGAGTTAAACTAATATGGCAGGGGGACGGGAACCAATGCAGGGAGACAGAGGGAAACAAAATGGAGTCAGAAGCAAAAGACAGAAAGGAGATGAGTAAAAGTGGAGTGCAGAGAAACCCAAGGCAAAAAACAAAAAGGGCCACTTTGCAGTAAAATTCTCAAGAGTCAAAGTGTAATAAAAAGGCAAGCCTGAAAGCTTGATGCCTCAATGCGAGGAGTATTCGGAACCCAGGAGAGGGCTCTGAGCTAGTTAGAGTGGGTGAGAGCGCAGATGAACAGGACCCCAAGGAAGAATGCAAAAGGCAGAAGGCAACAGAGCAGAGTAGCACTGGGGTAAGTGTAAACCACAAGGTGATAGGAAGGGACAATATGTATGAATATAAAGGGGCTGCAGGAGGGGTCAAAACTAAAAATCATGGTTTAAAAACTAGTATTAAAACACTCTACCTAAACGCAAACAGCACTCGAAATAAAGTAAATGAGTTGACGGCACTAATCATTACAAATGGGTATGATTTGGTGGCCATTACAGAAACGTGGTTGCAGGGTGGCCAAGACTGGGAATTAAACATACAGGGGTATCTGACAATTCGGAAGGATAGACAAGAAGGGAAAGGAGGTGGGGTAGCTCTGTTAATAAAGGATGATATCAGGGCAGTTGTGAGAGATGATATTGGCTCGAATGAACAAAATGTTGAATCATTGTGGGTGGAGATTAGAGATAGTAAGGGGAAAAAGTCACTGGTGGGCGTAGTTTATAGGCCCCCAAATAATAACTTCACGGTGTGGCGGACAATAATCAAGGAAATAATAGAGGCATGTGAAAAAGGAACGGCAGTAATCATGGGGGATTTTAACCTACATATCGATTGGTCAAATCAAATCGCACGGGGTAGCCTGGAGGAGGAATTCATAGAATGCATACGGGATTGTTTCTTAGAAAAGTATGTTACAGAACCTACAAGGGAGCAAGCTATCTTAGATCTGGTCCTGTGTAATGAGACAGGAATAATAAACGATCTCCTAGCAAAAGATCCTCTCGGAATGAGTGATCACAGTATGGTTGAATTTGTAATACAGATTGAGGGTGAGGAAGTAGTGTCTCAAACGAGCGTACTATGCTTAAACAAAGGGGACTACAGTGGGATGAGGGCAGAGTTGGCTAAAGTAGACTGGGAACACAGACTAAACGGTGGCGCAATTGAGGAACAGTGGAGGACTTTTAAGGACCTCTTTCATAATGCTCAACAAAAATATATTCCAGTGAAAAAGAAGGGCGGTAAGAGACGGGATAACCAGCCGTGGATAACCAAGGAAATAAAGGAGAGTATCAAATTAAAAACCAATGTGTATAAGGTGGCCAAGGTTAGTGGGAAACTAGCAGATTTGGAAAATTTTAAACGACAGCAAAGAATGACTAAGAAAGCAATAAAGAAAAGAAAGATAGATTACAAAAGTAAACTTGCGCAAAACATAAAAACAGATAGTAAAAGCTTTTACCGATATAAAAAACGGAAGAGAGTGACTAAAGTAAATGTTGGTCCCTTAGAAGATGAGAAGGGGGATTTAATAATGGGAAATGTGGAAATGGCTGAGACCTTAAACAATTATTTTGCTTCGGTCTTCACAGTGGAAGACACAAAAACCATGCCAAAAATTGCTGGTCACGGAAATGTGGGAAGGGAGGACCTTGAGACAATCACTATCACTGGGGAGTTAGTGCTGGACAGGCTAATGGGACTCAAGGTAGACAAGTCTCCTGGTCCTGATGAAATGCATCCCATGGTATTAAAAGAGATGGCAGCAGTTATAGCAGATGCATTCGTTATAAGCTACCAAAATTCTCTGGACTCTGGGGAGGTACCAGCGGATTGGAAAGCAGCTAATGTAACGCCTCTGTTTAAAAAAGGGGGCAGACAAAAGGCCGGTTAGTTTAACATCTGTAGTGGGGAAAATGCTTGAAGCTATCATTAAAGAAGAAATAGCGGGACATCTGGATAGGAATAGTACAATCAAGCAGACGCAACATGGATTCATGAAGGGGAAATCATGTTTAACTAATTTACTGGAATTCTTTGAGGATATAACGAGCATGGTGGATAGAGGTGTACCGATGGATGTGGTGTAGATTTCCAAAAGGCATTCGATAAGGTGCCACACAAAAGGTTACTGCAGAAGATAAAGGTACGCGGAGTCAGAGGAAATGTATTAGCATGGATAGAGAATTGGCTGGCTAACAGAAAGCAGAGAGTCGGGATAAATGGGTCCTTTTCGGGTTGGAAATCGGTGGTTAGTGGTGTGCCACAGGGATCGGTGCTGGGACCACAACTGTTTACAGTATACATAGATGACCTGGAAGAGGGGACAGAATGTAGTGTAACAAAATTTGCAGATGACACAAAGATTAGTGGGAAAGTGGGTTGTGTAGAGGACACAGAGAGGCTGCAAAGAGATTTAGATAGGTTAAGCGAATGGGCCAAGATTTGGCAGATGGAATACAATGTCGGAAAATGTGAGGTCATCCACCTTGGAAAAAAAAACAGTAAAAGGGAATATTATTTGAATGGGGAGAAATTACAACATGCTGCGGTGCAGAGGGACCTGGGGGTCCTTGTGCATGAATCCCAAAATATTAGTTTGCAGGTGCAGCAGGTAATCAGGAAGGCGAATAGAATATTGGCCATCATTGCGAGAGGGCTGGTGTACAAAAGCAGGGAGGTCCTGCTGCAAATGTACAGGGTATTGGTGAGGCCACACCTGGAGTACTGCGTGCAGGTTTGGTCACCTTACTTAAGGAAGGATATACTCGCCTTGGAGGGGGTACAGAGACGATTCACGAGGCTGATTCCGGAGATGAGGGGGTTACCTTATGATGATAGATTGAGTAGACTGGGTCTTTACTCGTTGGAGTTCAGAAGGATGAGGGGTGATCTGATAGAAAAATTTAAATAATGAAAGGGATAGACAAGATAGAGGCAGAGAGGTTGTTTCCACTGGTCGGGGAGACTAGAACTAGGGGGCACAGCCTCAAAATATGGGGGAGACAATTTAAAACCGAGTTGGGAAGGAATTTCTTCTCCCAGAGGGTTGTGAATCTGTGGAATTCTCTGCCCAAGGAAGCAGTTGAGGCTAGCTCATTGAATGTGTTCAAATCACAGATAGATAGATTTTTAACCAATAAGGGAATTAAGGGTTATAGGGAGCGGGCGGGTAAGTGGAGCTGAGTCCACGGCCAGATCAGCCATGATCTTGTTGAATGGCGGAGCAGGCTCGAGGGGCTAGATGGCCTACTCCTGTTCCTAATTCTTATTGTTATCTTATGTTATGTCGTTGCCAAAGATCCTGACAGAGCCATCCGCTTTTAGAACGGGAACGATGGGGTTCGCCCAGTCGCTGAATTCAACAGGCGAGGTGATGCCCTCTCGCAACAGCCGGTCCAATTCGCTCTCGATCTTTTCTCGCATCACACACGGCACCGCTCTGGCTTTGTGGTGCACTGGCCTGGTGTCCGGGGTGAAGTGTATCACTACTTTTGTGCCTTTGAAAGTCCCGATGCCCGGTTGAAATAGTGACTCGAATTGTTGTAGGACTTGTGAGCACGAACTTCGCTCCACCGAGGACATTGCGTGAACATTCCCCCATTTCCAGTTCATCTCGGCTAACCAGCTCCTCCCCAACAGAGCGGGACCATTGCCTGGGACAATCCAGAGTGGCAGCCGGTTCACTAGCCCGTTGTGTGTGACAGGCATCATTGCACTGCCAAGCACTGGAATGATTTCCTTGGTGTAAGTCCGTAATTGTGTCTCAATATGTTCTAATTTGGATCTACTGGCTTTGAGTGGCCATAGCTTCTCGAATTGCTGAACCCCCATGAGTGACTGGCTGGCCTCAGTGTCCAGCTCCATGCGTACTGGGATGCCGTTCAACAAAACCCTCATCATCATTGGTGGTGTTTTGGTGTATGAACTGTGAATATTCGCCACATGGATCTGCTGAACCTCGGCATCCATCGATTTGCCCCAACAGTCATCCTGCCTCACAGAACCCTCTTCTGGTCCCTCTGTCTCATATATCAGTCTGGTTGCAGTTTTCTACAAATTCGAGCTAAATGGCCACTGAGATTGCAGTTTCTGCAGACAAAATGTTGGAATCTGCAAGATCTGGCTGAGTGTTTTCCCCCACACTTCCAGCATGAGTTAAAGTTTCCATTGTTGGGGACAAAGGGACTACGGCCAGGAATTCCGCGCTGACTGTCCCTTTGACTGCTCTTAAGTACCCTATTAGTGGGTGTCAATGGCCCCATCCCGGGCCGCATTGTCCACTGTGATGGCATGAACGTCCGTTCAGCCTGACATTTTCTCTGTTGAGATCCTGCTCTGGGATCTATTGCTGCCTGGTAAATGTCGGACTGCCCCTGCCTGCCTGCGGGGCTCTGAATAGCATTTATGATGTTGACTCCCTGATCCATCGCCGCATTAGAGCATGCGCGCGTAAATCATTTTCGTCTCTTCCTCCTCCGCCATGAAATTTTGAGCTAACAAAGCTGCCACTTCCAAGGTCAAGTGCTTGGTCTCAATTAACTTGCGAAAAATTCCCGCATGACCGATACCCTCGATGAAGAAGTCCCCCCTGCAGGCGTCTGTGAACTTACAGAGGCTGGCCAAACGCTGGAGGTCCGCGACAAAGTCCGATATGCTCTGTCCTTCACGACGTCGGTGGGTGTAGAATCTGTGTCGAGCCATGTGTATACTGCTCGCCAGTTTGAGATGCTCCCCGATTAATTTGCTGAGCTCTTCAAAGGTTTTATCCAACGGCTGTTCGGGTGCCAGTAAGTGCTTCATGAGTGCATAAGTCTTTGGCCCGCAGCTGGTCAGGAGATGAGCCCATCGCTTGTCGGCCGCTGCATCCCCTAGCCAGTCTTTAGTTATGAAGCTTTGCTGAAGCCTCTCGATAAAATTGTCCCAGTCTTCCCCAACACAGTACCGTTCCTCTGTGCTACTGGTGGCCATTCTCGTGGGTCGTGAATTCCCGATTCTTGTCACCAATGTAAAGTCCTTACTCTGCAGCATGAAACCACACGAGACACATTCCAGGGACAAGGCCACTCTGTGACCTTAGCTCTTTATTACAGGACTCCAGAAGTGATGAGCCTGCGCGGAACCTCCCTTTATATACCTTAGTGATCAGGTAAGGAGTGTCTCCCACAAGTTCACCCCCTGTGGTCAAGGTGTGCATCTAAGTTGAGTGTATACAGTAATTCAGTGTAGTTACAAAAATGACAACCTTATACTTCTCTGAATTAAATTCCATTTGCCACTGCTCTGCCCACCTGACCAGTAGATTGATATCCTCCTGCAGCCCATGACTTTCCTCTTCATTATCAACCACACTGCCAATTTTAATGTCGCCTGAAAACTTCTTAATCAGTCGAGGCCTATAAAAAGGCCAGTAGCAGTCGGAGGAGCCACAGGAGCGGGAACGGGAGGTCGAGGCCTATAAAAGGCCAGCAGCAGTCGGAGGAGCCAGCTGGTGCAGGGACAAAAAGTTTTTAAAAAATCAAATTCGAAGTGTGATGTCACAGCCAAGCGGATAAGTGATTGGCTGGTGGACTGGTGAGTATTTTTCTTTTTTTTTCTTTTCCTTTTCAGTCGGAAACCTTTGGCATTGTTGTAAGTAGGATCTGCCAGTAAATATATGTGATTGTTATTATTTAAGTTAATTAAATCGCCTGTTTGCTGAGTAGCGGCTGGGTGTGTTGTGCTAAGGTTTAGAGTTTAGTTCTACTCGATAGTTGCGAATGTAACTAAAGGGATGGCAGGACAGCTCAGTCCCATGGATTGCACATCCTGTGGCATTTGGGAAATCCCGGGTGCTTCGCGCAGCCGGGGCGACCACGTGTACAGGAGGTGTCTCCGGCTGCACCAACTCGAGCTCCGTGTTTTGGAGCTTGAGTGGCGACTGGGGTCACTGCAGTGCATCCGCAAGACTGAGAGCAACATGGATAGCACGTTTCTAGATTTGGTCACCCCACAGCTTAAGAGTGTGCAAGCAGAGAGGGAGTGGGTGACCACTGGACAGTAGAGGACTAGACAAGTAGAGCACGAATCCCCTGAGTCCATCTCACTCTCCAACCGGTACTCTGTTCTGAGTACTGGTGGTGGTGATGGTGGCTCTGGGGAGTGCAGCCAGAGCCAAGCCCACGGCACCATGGGTGGCTCAGCTGCATGGGGGGGAGGAAGAAGAATGGAAGAGCTATAGTGGTAGGGGATTCAATAGTCAGGGGAGCAAACAGGTGTTTCTGCGACTGCAGATGTGACTCCAGGATGGTATGTTGCCTTCCTGGTGCCAGGGTCAAGGATGTCACCGAGAGGCTGCAGGGCATTCTGGGGGGAGAGGGTGAACAGCCAGTGGTCGTGGCTCACATCGGTACCAATGACATCGGTAGGAAGGGGGATGAGGTCCTGCAGGCAGAGTTTAGGGAGCTAGGAGAGAAATTAAAAAGCAGGACCTCAAAGGTAGTAATCTCCGATTACACCCAGTGCCACGAGCTAGTGAGTACAGAAATAGCAGGATAGAGCAGATAAATAAGTGGCTGGAGAGATGGTGCAGGCGGGAGGGCTTTAGTTTCCTGAGACATTGGGACCGCTTCTGGGGGAGGTGGGACCTGTACAAGCCGGACGGGTTGCACCTCAACAAAGCCGGGACCAATATCTTCGCGGGGGGGTTTGCTAGTGCTTTTGGGGAGGCATTAAACTAGCTTGGCAGGGGGATGGGATCCTGAAAATAGATTCAGTAAGGAGGGGAGTAAAGCTGAAATTAGCAAGCAAAAATAAAGAAAGTGAGTTTGAAGGCGAGAGGAAACAAACAGGAAAAAAAGATAAAAAAATAAACTTAAAGGCACCTTGTCTAAATGAACGTAGCATTTGTAACAAAATAGATGAGTTGACGTCACAAATTGAGACAAATGGGTATGACCTGATAATCATTACAGAGACATGGTTGCAAGGTGACCAGGACTGTGAATTAAATATTCAGGGGTACTTGACAATCTGGAAGGACAGACAGAAAGGAAAAGGATGTGGGGTAGCTCTATTGATAAAGGATGGAATCACTGCAATAGTAAGAAACGATATTGGCTCAAATGATAAGGATGTTGAAACAGTTTGGGTGGAGATAAGGAACAATAAGGGGAAAAAGTCACTGGTGGGCGTAGTCTATAGGCCCCCTAACAATAACAACTCTGTTGGTCGGAGCATAAACCAGGATATAGTGGGGACTTGTAAAAAGGGAACAGCAATAATCATGGGTGATTTTAACCTCCATATTGATTGGACAAATCAAATTGGTCAGGGTAGCCTTGAGGAGGAGTTCATAGAATGCTTAAGAGATGGATTCCTTGAGCAGTATGTAACAGAACCAACCGGGGGCAGGATATCTTAGATCTGGCTGTGTGTAATGAGACAGGATTAATAAACAATCTCCTAGTAAAGGATCCCCTCGGAATGAGCGATCATAGCATGATTGAATTTCAAATTCAGATGGAGGGTGAGAAAGTTGGATCTCTAACCAGCGTACTAAGCTTAAATAAAGGAGATGATGCATGGGGGCAGAGTTGGGTAAAGTGGACTGGGAAAATAGATTAAAGTGTAAGACGGTTGATGAACAGTGGTGTACATCTAATGAGATATTTAACAAATCTCAAGAAAAATATATTCCAGTAAGGAGGAAAGGGTGCAAGAGAAAAGATAGCCATCCGTGGCTAACTAAAGAAATAAAGGACGGTATCCAATTAAAAACAAGGGCATACAAAGTGGTCAAAACTACTAGGAGGACAGAAGGCTGGGAAGCTTTTAAAAGTCAGCAAAGAGCGACTAAAAAAATTATTAAGAAAGGGAAGATAGACTATGAAAGTAAACTAGCACAAAATAAAAAACAGATAGCAAGAGTTTCTATAGGTATATAAAAAGGAAAAGAATGGCTAAAGTAAATGTTGGTCCCTTAGAGGACGAGACCGGGGAATTAGTAATGGGGAACATGGAGATGGCAGAAACTCTGAACAAATATTTTGTATCAGTCTTTACGGTAGAGGACACTAACAATATTCCAACAGTGGATAGTCAAGCGAAGAGAGAGGGGGAGGAACTTGACACAATCAGAATCACGAAGGAGATGGTACTCAGTAAGACGATGGGACTAAAGGCAGATAAATCCTTAGGACCTGATGGCTTGCATCCTAGGGACTTCAGAGAAGTAGCGGCAGGGATTGTGGCTGCATTGGTTGCAATTTACCAAAATTCCCTGGATTCTGGGGAGGTCCCAGCAGATTGGAAAACTGCAAATGTAAGGTCCCTATTTAAAAAAGGAGGCAGACAAAAAGCAGGAAACTATAGACCAGTTAGCCTAACATCTGTGGTTGGGAAAATGTTGGAGTCCATTATTAAAGAAGCAGTAGCAGGACATTTGGATAAGCAAAATTTGGTCAGGCAGAGTCAGCATGGACTTATGAAGGGGAAGTCATGTTTGCTGGAATTCTTTGAGGATGTAACGAACAGGATGGATAAAGGGGAATCAGTGGATGTGGTGTATTTGGACTTCCAGAAGGCATTTGACAAGGTGCCACATAAAAGGTTACTGCACAAGATTATAGTTCATGGAATTGAGGGTAATATATTAGCATGGATTGAGGATTGGCTAAAAAACAGAAAACAGAGAGTCAGGATAAATGGTTCATTCTCTGGCTGGCAACCAGTAACTCATGGGGTGCCGCAGGGATCAGTGCTGGGACCCCAACTATTTACAATCTATAGTAACAACTTGGAAGAAGGAACTGAGTGCAACGTATCCAAGTTTGCTGACGATACAAAGATGGGAGGAAAAGCAATGTGTGAGGAAGACACAAAAAATTTGCAAAAGGACATAGACAGGCTAAGTGAGTGGGCAAAAATTTGGCAGATGGAGTATAATGTTGGAAAGTGTGAGGTCATGCATTTTGGCAGAAAAAAAATCAAAGAGCAAGTTATTATTTAAATAAGAAAGATTGCAAAGTGCCGCAGTATAGCTGGACCTGGGAGTACTTGTGCATGAAACACAAAAGGATAGTATGCAGGTACAGCAAGTGATCAGGAAGGTCAATGGTATCTTGGCCTTTATTGCAAAGGGGATGGAGTATAAAAGCAGGGAAGTCTTGCTACAGCTATACAAGGTATTGGTGAGGCCACACCTGGAATACTGCATGCAGTTTTGGTTTCCATATTTACAAAAGGATATACTTGCTTTGGAGGCAGTTCAGAGAAGGTTCACTAGATTGATTCCGGGGATGAGGGGTTTGACGGATGAGGAATGGTTGAGTAGGTTGGACCTCTACTCATTGGAGTTCAGAAGAATGAGAGGTTCTCTTATCAAAACTTTTAAGATTATGAGGGGGCTTGACAAGGTGGATGCAGAGAGGATGTTTCTACTGATTGGGGAGACCAGAACTAGAGGGTATGATCTTAGAATAAGGAGCCGTCCATTTAAAACAGAGATGAGGAGGAATTTCTTCTCTCAGCGGGTTGTAAATCTGTGGAATTTGCTGCCTTGGAGAGCTATGGAAGCTGGGACATTGAATAAATTTAAGACAGAAGTAGACAGTTTCTTGAACGATATGGGGATAAGGGATTATGGGGAATGGGCGGGGAAGTGAAACTGAGTCCATGATCAGATCAGCCATGATGTAATTGAATGGTGAAGCAGGCTCGAGGGGCAGAATGGATTACTTCTATTCCTATTTCTTAAGTTCTTGTTATGTATATATATACTCCCTATATTCAAATCTAAATCTAAATCTTTGATATATACCACAAAAAGCAAGGGACCCAGTACTGAACCGTGCGGAACTTCACTGGAAACATCCTTCCAGTCACAAAAACATCCATCAACCATTACCCTTTGCTTCCTCCTTCTAAGCCAATTTTGGATCCTACTTGCCACTTTGCCTTGGATCCCATGGGCTTTAACCTTCGTGACCAGTCTACCATGTGGGACCTTAACAAAAGCTTTACTAAAGTCCATATACACTACAGCGTACGCGTTACCCTCATCGACCCTCTTGGTTACCTCCTCAAAAAATTCAATCAGGTTAGTCAAACACAATCTTCCCTTAACAAATCCATGCTGACTGTCCCTAATTAATCCTTGCCTTTCCAAATGTAGACTTATCCTGTCTTTCAGGATTTTTTCCTATAATTTTCCCACCACTGAGATTAGGCTGACAAACATTTAATTACTTGGCCTATCCCTTTCACCCTTATTAAACATTCGCAATCCTCCAATCCTCTGGCACCATGCCCAAATTCAAAGAGGACTGGAAAATGATGGTCAAGGCCTCTCCTATTTCCTCTTTTACTTTGCTCAACAGCCTGTGATGCATTTCATCCGGGCCTGGGGACTTATCTACTTTCAAAGCTGCTAAACCCCTTAATACTTCCTCTCTCACTATATTTATTTCAACCAGAATATCACACTCCTCCTCATTAGCAGTATCTGCATTGCCCCTTTCCTTTGTGAAAACAGATGCAAAGTATTCATTAAGAACCTTACCAACATCTTCCACCTCCACACAAAGATTACCCTCATGGGGCTAGAACCCCCACTTTTGAGCTTATTGCCCAAAAATGGGCGTTATTTCCAGCGTGGGCAGTAAAAAAGGGTTTTCAGATCGCCGGCCTCTCATTCATTCTCAAAACATCTAGTTTATATTTTTGAAAATAGGCATTACCACAAGCGATATCAAATGGGCGGTAGCGTTACATTTTTCTGACCTCCTGCCGTAAAGTGTGGCCATCCTTAGCAACGGCATGGCAATGCTCGATTCCCGCGATTCTGGAGGTCAAGGGTCACAATGACATGCGCAGAAGAGGAGACAGAGAGAGAGGGAGCTCAGAGGCACTGAAAGCGTGTGTGGCTATGGTGTGTGCTTGTTTGGCTGTTGTGGGAGACACGAGGGAGATTCACCAGCAGCAAAAAGCCCACTAAGCACCAAGAACATAGTTGGCACCGAGTTTTTGTCCAACAATTAACATATAAAATGGAAGGGATGGAGGAGGCCCTGGAGCTGGTAGCCAGGAACACTGGTGGCAGAGGGCTCCCAGTGGTCCCGGAGCACTGCACCCCAAAGTGATGCACCCCCATTGCCAACCACACATAAGAGCCAGCAGCAACATCTTGCTTCCCACCTTGGGACCGTCCTCTTCCGTATCTGTCCAAGCAGTGCTTCAGCCGTTCCCCCCCCCCCCCCCTGCGACTGTGAAGCATCGCCTGAGGACCTCCTCGGTCAGGTGGGTTGGAGTCAGGAGGGTAAGGGGAAGGGGTAGAGGTGGGGAGGAGAAGCATGAGGGGTGCAGGGTGGGGAGGGTTGCTTTGTACAGAAATACTGATGATTTCAGACTAATTTTTGGTTTAAATGTTTTTTATTTAACAAAACCTTGCAGCACATTGGCTCAGATAGCTGCACCATTACATGCTGGTGATTCCTTAATATCAAAGGGTATAATCACACTTAATTTCCATCAACATAAACTTTAACTGTCACCAAGGTGATGCCCACCATTGATGTATGACCTGCACACCCAGCAGGGTGTCAGCCTTGGAAATAACACCAACGTTCTTTCAGGCAAAGCAATCATTGATGAGCTCCTGACGTAAGGTACTTGCAGCTATCATGTCACCATGGGCCCTTTTATGCAGTCTACAGGGGGAGGGGGGGTGCACTAGTGCAGCCTTCGGCCGCCTGAAGAAAAGAGTGTTTGAAGATCTGGCCCTGAAATCTATCACCAAGCACATGGTCTACAGGGCTGTAGTAATACCCACCCTCCTGTATGGATCAGAGGCATGCACGATGTACAGAAGGCACCTCAAGTCGCTGGAGATATATCACCAACGATGTCTCCGCAAGATCCTGCAAATCCCCTGGGAGGACAGGCGCACCACCATCAGTGTCCTCGTTCGGGCTAACAGCCCCAGTATTGAAGCACTGACCACACTTAATCAGCTTCGCTGGGCAGGCCACATAGTTCGCATGCCAGATACAAGACTCCCTAAGCAAATGCTGTATGCGGAACTCCTTCATGGTAAACAAACCAAAGATGGGCAGCGTAAGCATTACGAGGACACCCTCAAAGCCTCCCTGGTAAAGTGCGACATCACCACTGACACCTGGGAGACCCTGGCAGAAGACCGCCCGAGGTGGAGAAAGTGCATCCGGGAGGGCGTTGAATTCTTTGAGTCTCAACGCAAAGAGCATGAAGAGGTCAAGTGCAGACAGCAAAAGGAGCGCGCAGCAAACCAGCTCCACCCACCCCTTCCCTCGACGAATGTCTGTCCCACCTGTGACAGGGTCTGTGGCTCTAGTATTGGACTGTTCAGCCATCAGAGAACTCACTTTGGGAGTGGAAGCAAGTCTTCCTCGAATCCTATGATGATGATGATGAGGGAGGTGGGGCATGGCTTCAGCATCAGCCTGATTGTCTGGCTCAATGTCAGCGTCTGCCTCCTCGTCCTCCTCTTCCTCTCTCTGATGAGGTGGACTGTCAGGCTCGTCAGGCAGTTCTTTTCTCTCCTGATAGCCAAGTTGTGCAGCATGGAGCAGACTATCACGAATTGAGCTGCCTGCTCAGGGTGGTATTGGAGCTCGCCTCCTGAGTGGTCCAGGCATCTGAAGCACTGCTTCAGCACTCCAATGATTTTCTTCACGATATTGCGAGTTGCTCTGTGGCTCTCGTTGTATCGCCTCTCGGTCTCGGTGTGAGTGTCACGCAGGGGGTGGCGAAGCCATTTCCTTTGTCCCCAAGCATCCAGCATTGATCTTGTGGCTGATTGTTAAACAAGTCAGATACAGTGCTCTCATGCAGGATGTGAGCATCATGGATGCTCCCCGGAAATTGAGCATTCACTGTCAGTATAATTTGCTGGTGGTCGACAACCAGCTGGACATTCAGGGAGTGAAATCCCTTGCGGTTCCTGAAAACCTCAGCATCCTGAAAAGGTGCCCGCATCGCGATATGCGTACAGTCTATTGCTCCCTGCATCTTGGGGAAGTTAGCAATTCTGGAGAAACCTAGAGCCCTCTCAATCTATGCCTCCCTGGTCATAGGGAAGCTGCTCAAGTCCCTCCTGCATGCGTACAGGGCTTCGGTGACCTGTCTAATGCAGCAATGTGTGGCATGCTGAGAAAGTCCGCAAATGTCGCCAGCTGTGGCCTGAAAAGAACCCGAGGCATAGAACGACAGTGCCGCGGTGACTTTGACATTGACGGACAATGCAGTTCTGATGGTGCTGGCAGGCTGCAGATCTGCCCTTATCAGCTGGCATACCTCAATGATAACCTCTTTGTGGAAGTGCAGTCTCCAAAGGCAGGTGTTGTCGGGCAAGTTGAGGTAAGAATGCTTCTCCTTGTATTTGCGGGGGGTGTAACGTCTCCTCATCTGTCTATCACGTCATACATTGGGCACATAATGCAGTGCAGCGTTCCTTCGATGATGGAAGTCTGCTGCATGTATTTGGTTACCAAGAGAGAGTAAGAAAGGACAGGCCCCATTGCAGTTGCTCTCTGTCTGCCACCGATTGCACACAAACAAGGAATGTGCCGACGAACACACCTCTTCGATTCCAATCGGTCACAGTGTGGTCAAAATTTTTTCAGAGATGTTCACATCAACTCCAACGACCTGCAGAGTACATCTGACTCCGCCGAGATTGAAGCACAGCAGCTTTTTAAAGGACGCGACATGTGATCTACAACATGGCGTCCATAACGCTGTGATTAGTTCCACTTTTGTGGGCGGTTTTTTGAGCGAACGATATTGTGGGCGATATGTGTGCGAGATGGTGAAATTGTCGATGGTCGATCTCCATTGCCGCTAGTTTGCGTAAATGTACTCTTTACGACAAAAAACAGTCGCTGGGCGCTAATATTGAATCTCGGCGTTAATGCCGTGCGGAAAGTAACGCTGGGCGATATTATGGGCATTGAATTTGCCCATCCTGCTGATTCCGCCCCAAAAAAGTGGGCGGGCGGTTATATTTTTTCTCTGCGTTAAACACATGGGGAAAGTAACGCTCGGTGATAAGTTTCCGAAAAATGCCCGCCAGTTTCCATTTTGTACCAAAATGGGTGATATATCTGCGTTATACGTTATTTCAGTGGTAAAATGGACGCTAAGTGGGCGTTAAGTAGGCAAAAAAAGTGGAGGTTCTAGCCCATGGTCTCTAATAGGCCCTACCCTTTCTTTAGTTATCCTCTTACTCTTAATATATTTATAGAACATCTTTGGATTTTCCTTAATGTTACTAGCCAAGAATTTTTCATGCTCTATCTTAGCATTCCTAATATCCTTTTTAATTTTGCCTCTTAACTTTCTATATTCCTTTAACGATTCTATAGTATTTAGCTGTTGGTATATGACATAAGCTTCCCTTTTTTTCTTTATCCTCCCCTGTAAGTCCCGAGACATCCAGGGGGCTCTAGAATTATTATTCCCACCCTTTTTCTTTAAGGGCACATGTTTGGCCTGAGCCTTCTGGATCTCCTCCTTGAATGCCTCCCACTATTCTGACACTGATTTACCCACAAGTAGCTGTTTCCAGTCCACCGTGGCCAAATCACTCCTTAACTTAGCAAAATTAGCTTTTCCCCAATTTGGGACTTTTATTTCAGGCCTATCCTTGCTTGTCCTTATCCATAACTAACTTGATTCTGACTGAATTATGGTCACTGGCACCCAAGTGCTCTCCCATTAATACCCCTTCAACCTGCCCTGCTTTGTTCCCCAAACTGCTCCCTCTCATGTTGGACTTGCTACATACTGACTAAAGAAGTTCTCTTGAATGCATTTCGCACCCTCTCTACCCAATGTCCCAATCAATATTTGGATAATTAAAATCCCCTACTATTATTAACCTGTGGTTTTTGGACTTCACAGCAATTTGCCTACATATTTGCTCCTCTATCTCCCTCCCAGTGTTTGGGGGTCTATAATACATGCCCAGCAGTGTGATCGCCCATTTTTTAATTTTCAATTCGACCCATATGTCCTCATTTGATGATCCCTCTAACATATCATCCCTCCTCACCACTGTAATAGTTTCTTTAATCTGTACCGCGACCCCTCCCCCACCTCCTTTTTACCCCCCTCTTTGTCTGGTCTAAAATCCTGCAACCAGGAATATTGATCTGCCAAATCTGCCCCTCTTACAGCCATGTTTCTGAAATGGCTATAATGTCATACTCCCAAGTATCTACCTCTTAGCTCATCCGCCTTATTTGCTATACTCCTTGCATTAAAGTCTACACGATTTAGCACAGGAAGACCTCCTTGATTACTACTTAATAAGCCTTGTTTTCTCTGTCTTACAGATTTGCTTTCTAAATTCTTGCTGTACAATTTCTGCTTTACTTCCTTCCCTATTGAATTTGTTCTCAGGTTCCCATCCCCCTGCCAAGCTAGTTTAAACGCTCCCCAACAGCACGAGCAAAACTCCCCGCGAGGATATTGGTCCCGGCGCTGTTGCGGTGCAACCCGTCCGGTTTGTACAGGTCCCATCTCCCCCAGAAGTGGTCCCAATGCCTCAAGAATTTAAAACCCCCGCTCCTACACCAACTCTTCGGTAAATAACAGTTTTTTAAATTCTAAAGGGATGATTTTAACTTTCATCAGTGGCGGAAAACAGGCAGTTGTGGATCGGCTGCCCATTATATACCCCACCATTTCCCTTATAACAGCTATCACCTTTGATTTGAGCATTATACTACCATCCTTGCTCTCTGGCATTAGGAAGTGACTGATTGCGATGGTGGACAGGAAATGTGTATGGGAGGCATGAGGGCATTGTGATATTTCACCGTAACACTCATTCCATGATTTACACAGTGAGGATAGGATGGGTATGAAGGTGAATCTTGCTTCTAACAGTGTTCCATGATGTGCAAGAGTATTCAATCATTAATATACATTGGCCAACCTTATGAGGTCATAAATCTTTTCCTTTTCTGTATGACAGCATGTGAAGTGGCGAAGGTGGCACTCACTACCTAAGCCACCGATGTCCGTAAAGTCACACAACTCTATTCTGTGGCTGCCGTTCCTGAGTGCCAAGGAGCTGGTTTCTCTTTGCCCAGATCTCACCCAACATTACATCAATGGAAGCATTTTCCATTTCCATCTCTCGATGTGCTCTACAATTTCCTGTGCTTCTGGCCTTTAAATGCTGCAGTCTATTAACTGCTTCAGCCACACCACATTTTGTTCCCTTCCAGTAATGTTAAGCTGATCAGGAATGAAAAGACCGCTGAAAATTCACCCTGCATATAAAGTGAGGACCACCCCGAGGAAAAAGAGTTCTTGCAGTGATCCTGCGAATGGGCAGAAGTCCTACTCTATCTTATTTGCAGTGAGCAGAGGAAATTCCAGACCCTGTACTATGAAAGTTGAACACTGTCAGTACACAACAGGTCAATGCCTCAACTTGCTTTATGGTACCTCACTCATTCAAGTGTAAATAAGAGGCCAGTCTTCCTGCAACAATTCATCATTCATGGGCTCTGCACTAAATTATTTAATTAATTGATCAAGGAAATCTGCAGAACTCAGATTGGGCATATTTACATTAAATTCTTGAACATCTGGCAAGTGAATAATAATACAAGTTGTTTCCCAACTTGTCTTCCCCAACTTAAAATAAGCTTGGCAGTTGTATTTCCTATGGGGCTGAGATTGATGGCCTTACCGCCTACTGCCGCCGACTGCCGGCGACATTCCTCTGGTCGAACCACCCAGTACCACTTTCGTTGTGGTCTGGAACGGGCGGGAGGGGATAGCCACTGGGAAGCGCCCGCCGACATTAGCGGATGGCCGATGCGCGTAAGGAGAATCCCGCCCGCCGAGATGCCATATTCATGCGGGCGGCAGCTGGCTGGAGTCGGCGGCAGGACGGTGGTGGACCGCTGAATGCAGGCAGCTCTGTCCTCAACAGTAAGTGTGAAGATGCTGTAAAAAAGATTAGGGAAGTTTATTTAAATTATTTATTTGCAGGTACTTACCTGGATGGCATCCCCTGAAGGTCGTCAGATGTTTTTTTTGTTTTTGCTGCTTTTTATTTTTAGTTCTTCGACCCTCCGTGGGCCCGACTCCATCCTCAGCGGCACTTGGGCGGCCTGCACCTCTGTTGCCGAGAATGAGAGCTCCCGTTGGCTGCTGCCCAGATTGGCGGCGTACGTCGCAGATTTGCCGCCCGGGGACCTTCGAGGAACCTGAGTGAAGAAAACCCACCCAAAGAACCGTCAGGGACCTCAGTGGCCATCGGCGGTCCTTTGGGGGGCACTTGGACGGGTGGAGGTCTTCATCAAATTCGGGCCCGATATTTCTATATGTCACTTTTACAATCTTGGGCAATCAAAGAGTTCCTAAACCATCAGAATCTGAAACTGTTGTGTATGCAATAACTCAGTAGATGAAGGAAGACACAACTAACCTTCCAGAAATACTAGGGGACTGAGGGTCTGGCGAGAAAGAGGAACTGTGTTAGGAAAATTGATGGGATTGAAGGCCGATAAATCCTCGGGGCCTGATAGTCCACATCCCAGAGTACTTAAGGAAGTGGCCCTAGAAATAGTGGATGCATTGGTGATCATTTTCCAATAGTCTATCGACTCTGGATCAGTTCCTATGGACTGGAGGGTAGCTACTGTAACACCACCTTTTAAAAAAGGAGGGAGAGAGAAATGGGGAATTATAGACCGGTTAGCCTGATATCAGTAGTGGGGAAAATGTTGGAATCAATTATTAAAGATGAAAAAGCAGCGCATTTGGAAAGCAGTGACAGGATCGGTCCAAGTCAGCATGGATTTATGAAAGGGAAATCATGCTTGACAAATCTTCTGGAATTTTTTGAGGATGTAACTAGTAGCGTGGACAAGGGAGAACCAGTGGATGTGGTGTATTTGGACTTTCAAAAGGCTTTTGACAAGGTCCCACACAAGAGATTGGTGTGCAAAATTAAAGCACATGGTATTGGGGGTAATGTATTGACGTGGTTAGAAAACTGGTTGGCAGACAGGAAGCAGAGAATCAGGATAAATGGGTCCTTTTCAGAATGGCAGGCAGTGACTAGTGGGGTGCCGCAGGGTTCAGTGCTGGGACCCCAGCTATTTACAATATACATCAATGATTTAGATGAAGGAATTGAGTGTAATATCTCCAAGTTTGCAGATGACACTAAGCTGGGTGGCGATGTGAGCTGTGAGGAGGATGCTAAGAGGCTTCAGGGTGACTTGGACAGGTTAGGTGAGTGGGCATATGCATGACAGCTGCAGTATAATGTGGATAAATATGAGGTTATCCACTTTGGTGGCAAAAACATGAAGGCAGAATATTATCTGAATGGCAACAGCTTAGGAAAAGGGGAGGTGCAATGAGACCTGGGTGTCATGGTACATCAGTCATTGAAAGTTGGCATGCAGGTACAGCAGGCGGTGAAGAAGGCAAATGGCATGTTGGCCTTCATAGCTAGGGGATTTGAGTATAGGAGCAGGGAGGTCTTACTGCAGTTGTGCAGGGTCTTGGTGAGGCCTCAGCTGGAATATTGTGTTCAGTTTTGATCTCCTAATCTGAGGAAGGACGTTCTTGCTATTGAGGGAGTGCAGCGAAGGTTCACCAGACTGATTCCCGGGATGGCAGGACAGACATTTGAGGAGAGACTGGATTGACTGGGCCTGTATTCATTGGAGTTTAGAAGAATGAGAGGGGATCTCATAGAAACATATAAAATTCTGACGGGACTGGACAGGTTAGATGCAGGAAAAATGTTCCCGATGTTGGGGAAGTCCAGAACCAGGGATCACAGTCTAAGGATAATGAGTAAGTCATTTAGGATCGAGATGAGAAGAAACTTCTTTACTCAGAGAGTTGTTAACCTGTGGAATTCTCTACTGCAGAGAGTTGTAGATGCCAGTTCATTAGATATATTCAAGAGGGAGTTAGATATGGCCCTTATGGCTAAAGGGATCAAGAGGTATGGAGAGAAAGCAGGAAAGGGGTACTGAGGTGAATGATTAGCCATGATCTTATTGAATGGTGGTGCAGGCTTGAAGGACCTACTCCTGCACCTATTTTCTATGTTCCTATGTTTCTATACTGTAAACTCTAAACAGCTACAAACCTGGCTCTACTTTATTAGGGCCCAAAGTGATCACATTACAAGATGGCTGGCCTTTTATACCTGGGCCGCACACACGTGCGCACAGCCCAATGACCTCGGACAGTGGCGCCACCTGGTGGCTAGTAAACCCAAGCAAACAAAGATGACAATATCCCCCTTTAAGATATTAGTAACGGTCTTTTTACAAATTGAGATCGTCCTGGGCTTTCCACTCCTGAGTTGAACGTCTCAGTTCAACTCCAGCCTTGGGCGAGCGTTCAGAGTCTGTTATGACTGGGGGCTGGGTAGCCAATCTGATGGAAGTGGCAATGACCACATCAGGGACTGAAAGTCCAGATTCATTGACCATGTCAGTGATTGAAAGTCCAGATTCATTGACGATAGCGGAGTCCTCTGATGACTGAGGGTAGGTTGCTTGTGTCTTCCTCAAACTGTTCCAGTTCATCCGTGTGCCGCAGTTTTATCTGATTGACATGTTTCCTGCATGTCTGCCAATTCTTGAGCTTAACGATAAACACTCTGTTACCCTCCTTGGCCGTAACACTACCGCCGATCCATTTGGGACCTTGACCATAGTTCAATACATACACAGGATCAGTGATAGAAATGTTGTGTGACAAAGTGGCACGATCATGCTACCCTTGCTGACTTTGACGTCTGTATTCAACACGATTATTCAAGTCAAGATGGACAAGAGAGAGTCTGGTCTTGAGACCTCTCTTCATCAATAGTTCAGCAGGGGAGACCCCGGTAAGTTTATGGGGTCTTGTCCTGTAACTAAGCAATATGCATGACAAGCGAGTTTGCAGTGAACCTTGAGTTACATGTTTCATACTCTGCTTGATGGTTTGGACAGCATGCTCTGCTTGTCCATTGGATGTGGGTTTGAATGGTGCTGACCTCACATGTTTGATACCATTGAGTTCCATACTGGTGAAGCAAGATCCGTTGTCGCTTACAACGATGTCAGGCAGACCATCCGTAGCAAACATGACACGAAGGTTCTCAATGGTAGCTGTGAATGTGATGGATGACATGATTGTACACTCTATCCACTTGGAATAAGCATCCACCACAACTAAAAACATCTTTCCCAGGAAGGGACCTGCAAAGTCGATGTGGATCCTGGACCATGGTTTAGATGGCCATGACCACAGACTCAGCAGCGATTCCGCTGGTGCTTTACTAAGCTACATGCAAGTGTTGCACTGATGCACACATGATTCCAGATCAGTTTCAATTCCGGGCCACCATACATGAGACCTGGCAATGGCTTTCATCATGACAATGCCGGGATGCGTGATATGTAGATCATGCACAAATTTCTCTCTGCCTTTCTTGGGCATAACAATACGATTACCCCACAGTATACAATCTGATTGAATGGATAGTTCATCTTTGCGACGGATGTAAGGTTTGGTCTCCTCACACATTTGCTTGGATATGGCAGACCAATCACCACTAAGGATACAACATTTCACAACCGATAATATCGGGTCCTGGCTGATCCAGGTCTTAACTTGTTGGGCCGTGACAGGGGTTCCTTCACTTTCAAAAACATCCATGACTAACAGTAGGTCTGCCGGTTGTGGCGTTTCCACTTCCGGTGTGGGCAACGGCAGACGGCTCAATGCATCGGCACAATTCTCAGTGCCAGGTCTATGGCGAATGACATAATCATAGGCAGATAATGTCAGCGCCCACCTCTGGATGCGGGACGATGCATTGGTATTGATACCTTTGTTTTCCGAAAAAAATGAAATGAATGGCTGGGATCTGTTTCCAGTTCAAACCAAAGACCAACCAGGTACTGATGCATCTTTTTAATCCCATACACACAGGTTAGTGCTTCTTTCTCTACCATGCTGTAGGCTCTTTCCGACTTTGACAAACATTTTGAAGCATACACAACAGGTTGCAATTTGCCCGACTCATTAGCTTGGTGGAGCACGCAAGCAACTCCATATGACGAAGTATCACAGGCCGATACTAGACGCTTACATGGATCATAATGTACCAGCAGCTTGTTAGAGCAAATCAGATTAGTAGCTTTCTCAAAAGCTCTATCTTGAGAAGCACCCCAAACCCAGTTGTTGCCTTTTCTTAGCAGCATGTGCAGTGGTTCTAATAAGGATGCTCAATCTCGGTAAGAAATTACCAAAGTAGTTGAGTAGAATGCAGCTCCGTCATATTCTGAGACTTGGGTGCATTTTTGATGGCCTTGGTTTTTGAGTCCATTGGTCTGATATCGTCAGTAGCAATTTTCCTCCTCAGGAATTCGACTTCCGGTGCCATGAAGATGCACTTCGAGCGTTTCTGTCTGAGTCCCACTTTTTCCAGACAATGTAGAACCTCTTCCAGGTTGTTCAGATGTTCAGCGGAGTCACGACCTGTGACCAGTGTGTCATCTTGGAACATGACGGTTCTGGGGACAGACTTCAGTAGACTCTCCATGTTCCTCTGAAGTATGGCTGCAGCCGAGCGAACTCCAAAAGGGCACCTGTTGTAGATAAACAGTCCTTTATGAGTGTTGATGCATGTAAGTTTCTTCGACGTGTCGACCAGCTCCTGTGTCATTTAGGCCAACGTCAGATCCAGTTTTGTGAACAACTTCCTCCCGGCTCACGTTGCAAACAGGTCATTAGCCTTCGGTAACGGGTACTGATCCTGTTTCGAAATTCGGTTGATTGTAACTTTGTAGTCTCCACAAATCCTGACAGTGCCATCACTTTTCAACACAGGAACAATGAGGCTGGCCCATTCATTAAATTCGACCGGTGATATGATCCCTTCATGCTGGAGTCTGTCCAGTTCGATTTCGACCTTCTCCCTCATCATGTACGGAACTGCCCAAGCTTTAAGATGGACAGGTCTTGCATCCGAATCCACGTGGATCTGCACCTTGACTCCCATGAAATTGCCGATGCCTGTTTCAAACAGCGAGGGGAACTTGCTCAACACTTGAGCACATGGAGTACCCTCCTCCAATGATAATGCTTTGATTTCGTTCCAGTTCCATTTGATTTTTTCTAACCAGTTCCTGCCGAACAGCGTTGAACCATTGCCTGGAACAATCTATAACTGTAAATCGTGAACTTCACCATCATACGACACCTTGATTACTGCACTGCTAATCACCGTTATGTGTTCTTTAGTGTACGTATGCAACTTGGCACTGACTGGACTCAGCTTAGGCCTCACAGCCTGAGTATCCCGCAGCCTAACAAATGTCCTCGAGCTCATTATTGATTGATTCGCACCTGTGTCCAATTCCATCGATACTGGCACATCATTAAGTTTTACATTAATCATTATCAGTTGGCTCTTTGTAGGAACGAATACAGTGCATACACTTCCTCCTCTGGTATCTCGGATTGCATATCCGGATCCGCGCTAGACTGGTCGTCATCCTCCGCGTGGTGTGTCGCAGCACGCTTGCTCAGTTGCGGACACATGCGCTGGAGATGCCCCACTTTCGAACAGCCTTTACAAATATACTGTTTAAACCGACACTGATGATGATGATGATGATGATTTCCCTCACAACGCCAACACAGTGATATCACATTCATTCCCGTTGGCGGACTTTGAGCAGCCACAGGTTTTGCGTACGCAGTTGGGTAAGCCCTGTCATACGCAGCTCTGCCAAACGACGATACTATCTTGTTTACAGTACTTGCCGAGTTCCGATTTTTCAAAGATATCTGCTTTAAGCTTTTGTCCATCGTCATGCATGATTGGGCAATCGTGATGGCCTTGCTCAAATCCAGCGTCTGCGCTGCCAGTAGCTTACGCAGGATCACCTCATGGTTGATGCCGATTACAAAGAAGTCCCGCAGCATGTCTGCCAATGCAGTTTCGAACTTCCATGGTCCAGCTAGACGTCTTAGGTCGGCAACGAATTCCGTTACATCCTGGCCCTCAGAACAAACGTGCGTATAGAATCGGTATCTTGAGATGATGATGCCTTCACCTGGTTTGAGATGGTCACGTACCAGAGCACACAATGTTTCATAGTCCTTGTCCATTGGACTTAAGGGCAAGAGGAGATTCTTTATGAGTCCATAGATTTTCGGACTGCAAACCGTGAGGAGGACCGCCCAGCGCCGAACTGCGTCTGCCTCTTGCTCCATTTTGTTGGCCACGAAGTACTGGTTCCAGCGGGATACAAAGTCTGCCCAATCTTCTCCCTCCACGAATTGCTCCAGAATTGCAATTGTACTTATTTTTGCATGCGAAGGTTCTTTTTACTTCGTCGACAAATGTTGTGTATGCAATAACGCAATAGACTGAATACTGTAAACTCCGAACAGGTACAAACCTGGCTGTAATTTATTAAGGCCCAAAGTGATCACATTACAAGATGGCTGGCCTTTTATTCCTGGGCCACACACATGTGCGCACAGCCCAATGACCTCCGACAGTGGCGCCACCTGGTGGCTAGTAAACCCAAGCATACATACATGACAGAAACACTTTCAAAAAACTAATGGTTTCAGGATTAGGAATAAAGAAGCCTGATCATTTTGCTCCAGAAATTATAATATAAATTTGTACAGAATCTGAGCACAAATACCCTATTCAGTTTGCAAAATAAGAACCATTTATACTTTTATCGAAATTATAGAAAAACATTCTACAAAATTTTAAAGACAACCATAGAGTTGAACTATAGAAGTGGGCAGAGCCAAAAAAACATTTCTTTGTAGTATGTTTGGAATTTTAAATATATTTTTGATTTATGTGGCGAGGTATAGTCCTCAAGAAGCCAATAGTTCAATACCGAGTAAAAATGACAGCAAATGTCTGAAACTGGTACGAAATAAGCATCCTAATGTTTCATATCACGGCCCATCTTTCCTAGCTTAAACCTGACATCTTACTTTTGTAGTTGTGTGTTGCTGGTTTGGTGACTAGGGCAGGCTTAATTATCTGAAGCGCAGCCTGGGAGGTTTTAAGCAGCCAAGACCAGCTTGCTCCATAAACGTCATTAAACTGTGGTGCTGGCCACTGGTATAGGTTTGTACTGCAGCAAACACTTAAGTGATCATTTTCTGATTTTGCGCAACTCGTGGCCAGGTTTACCCCCTGTTATTAGATATTAGAAATGTAGGCCTATGTTGTGCATGCCAAAGTTTCTGGTAGCGTAAAAGTCAGAAACGGACTGTTTATAACTCTTTTTTAAGGGAAATACTTGCAATGAGATCTTTCCCTTTATTTATTTTCATTTCCAATTATAATTCAAAATAAGGATGTTGGTGCTGGCACATGAAACTCTTTTCAAATTTGCACAGTGTTGCTATCAGTTATTCCTAGGTCAGATATAACGCAGATCAGGTGCATGATACAGCTCTCTTTACTCTTTCACAAACATGTGCTTTCGCTCCAAAGTCAGAAAAGCACTCTAGAATTGTCCTGGTTGTCTTGTGAATCAAATTTGTAAGAATGTTCTTCTTGAACACATTCACAATGTTACATACATATGGTGATCAGATCAATCCCCACCTCCTCAAAAATTAAGGGGTTGAAATTCGCTACCACAGATCTATGAGGCGGTGTCACCGGCTGAGAGGATTTTTTTACCGCCAGGCGTTAGGCGCGGCCCCAACACACGAAATTCAGTGTTGCCGCCTGAACAGTGGATTGCAGTAGTAAATCGTGGCATTGCACGCTTATCTGGAGGCGGTAAGCAGTGTTCAGTGGGGCATTAAGCGTGGGCTCAACATCCGGGCATTAGGCAACATTTGGAGCTGTGCCACAGACATAGTGGCTCCACCTGAATTCCATTGAGCTGTTGATTAGGCGCCTCAACGCCTCGTGATTATATTTGCTTCCTACGCACTCACTCAGATGGTGAGGATGGCAGACCTAGCAGCAGCAGCTCATCAGCATGCCCATCGGTTCTCGGACATAGCCCTGGATGCACAAGTTCTGCGAGTGACACGGTGGCCAATGCCTACAAAAGTGGAATGAGATGATATGCCTGGTGATGGTGAGTATTTTAAATTTGAATCATCAACATATTAAGCTCTGATCTCAATGTGCACTCTCTGCTCAATGTAGTGTTTGGGAATCCATGCTCTACGTGGGTGAGGCCAGACACAAGATTCCTATTTGAAGCCTCACCCACTGCAAGGGCCTGCATACACTGTTAACGTTCCTACTCGGTTCTGCAGACCCACCCATGCTGTTGTAAACTCCTCAATCTTCATCTGCGTTTCGAAGATGGCAGCCTCCCCATTACTGTTAGATCCTGGCCCCCTAATTCAAGCATTGCCTCAGCAAGTTCACGCAGAGAATGGAAGTTACATCGAACTGTGAAGACTCTCATACATTTACATCTACTAATCTATGTAAGGCACTTGGAACACACAGATCTAACTCAGACATTCTCTTTAATCCCACAGGACAAGCTCGCCCATAACCTCAGAGACCAGATGCGGACTGCAGGAGGGGACTCTGAACTCCAGCATCTGACTCCGTTCGAGGAGCGCATTTCGGCCCTGATGGGTGTTCAAGTTGCTGACATGACGGTGGATGAGGCCGACCCCCCCTGGGGACAGTGACGATATGTTGAGTTCCTTTGCAGCATCTGGCTGGTCACTCAGGCCTGATACCACAATCCTTCAGTTCTTTCCATAAGACTGCCATTCTCAAATGCGTTTACCGCTCCTGGCCCCCTCCCCTGCAGATAACCACTCTTCTCTAGCTTTGTGTATTCAGATGATGACTCAGACGGCCAGGGCCTGCACATCAGCCTTCCACTGCGGGTGACGATAGAGAGGACGAGGAGGTGGAGGACACCTCTCTGAATGTGACAGAGGATCCAGCATCCTCACGGAGTGGAGCCAGCAGTGTTTTGTCGGAAGGTGTGGTCGGGAGATGGAGGTGGGTGATACTCCGGGACCCAGCACCTTAGTGATACTCAGCAGTACTCTGATGATGTGGTCAACTTTGAGGATCTCGCAAGATAGTCATTGCTGATACACAGCGATCTGTTGGGTGTTTTGTCAAGGGTGCCCGAGAGTATCGATGCACTTGCTTTGAGTGTGGTGGAGACCACCTCAATGATTGCATTTGTGTCTCAGCAGCCCATCGACCCGATCCTTGGTAGATACCAATGGATGTTGGATGCTTCAAGTGACCATGGGGTCCCAGACATGGTGGCATGGGCTATGGCTGACATGGCAGTAGCCATTGAGCACCAGGCCGACGCTATGATAGGCCTACAGACTGTCATGTTGTCAGTGGCATCAATCAGCTCCATGGTGTGCTGCAATCACAGTCTGCCCTGATGTAGAGCCAGCTTGAATCCACACAGGCACTGACCGCTGCCATTGTGTCTGGGGAATTAATGTTGGCAAAGCACAGCAGTAATTTGTGCTCCAGATACTGAAGCTCTGCCCCGGGGGAGTAGCAGTGTGTTGGGCCTGTTGGAACGTGATGTCCTCTCTCATGATGACATCATTTGCCTCTGCCGCTGTCTGCAACCCATCCACCACAGAGTGCTGCTGTCCATGCTGAGGTGCTGCAGTCGCAACTGGCCCTTCCAGGGACCAAGGTGGTGCGGAATGTCTGACTAGGCCATCAGCTGTGGCAGCGGCGCCAACACAGCGGTCTTCTACCAACCTTGCTGCAGGCACTGAAACCCCATTGAGGAGGAGCAGTAGGTCTGGGAGGGGCAGAAGGGAAGGGGTGGGAAAGCACTGAGAAAGATATGGTAATTATGTATGTGCTAATGGCCAGAAATGGTGATCTTGCTCGAATGTGAATGAATGTAAATATTTGCAGTTAAATGAGCCAATAAAGAATTGTGTGCTGCTGGCCAGAGATGCTGTCCTTGTTCCAAGATGAAGTAATGTGAATAGTTGTACACGGATGTGGGTGATAATGTTTCAAGGGAACTGGTTTCAGTTATTGCTTGCTGTGGTGTCCTTTAGTGCTTCTTTACAGCACACCATGGTGTTTTCTGGAAATAAAAATTTGTTTAATTTGTCACAATCTTTTGTTGCCATTTATATGCATGGAGGGTTGGAGGGTGGGGCGCGATGTCTTCAGCAGATGGCCAGGTGAATAGGCTGGTGTGGCGGGACCCACAAAACCATTTGTGTACAATCGATGGACCCCTGAACCATGGGGAAGCCCGCTATCTTGACGAAGTCACAGGAGCGATCATCCAGGTCTTCCCTGGACATGGTAGAATTCTTTATTAAGATGGAGAGTGACACAGTTAATTCAGAGACTAGGGTCCTGAACTTAAAGAAAGGAAACTTCGTCGGTATGAGACGTGAATTGGCTAGGCTGGACAGGTGAATTATACTTAAAGAGTTGACGGTGGATAAGCAATGGCAGACATTTAAAGAACACATTGATGAACTACAACAATTGTACATCCTTGTGTGGCGTAAAAATAAAAAAGGGAAGATGGCTCAACCGTGGCTAATAAGGGAAATTAGGGAAAGTGTTAAATCCAAGGAAGAGGCATATAAATTGGCCAGAAAAAGCAGCAAACCTGAGGACTGGGAGAAATTTAGAATTCAGCAGAGGAGGACTAAGGGTTTAATTGGGAGGGGGAAAACAGAGTATGAGAGTAAGCTTGCAGGGAACATAAAAACTGACTGCAAAAGTTTCTATAGATATGTGAAGTGAAAAAGATTAGTGAAGACTAATGTAGGTCCTTTGCAGTCAGAATCAGGTGAAATCATAATGGGGAACAAGGAAATGGCAGATCAATTGAACAAATACTTTGGTTCTGTCTTCACTAAGGAAGACATGAATAACCTCCTGAAAATACTAGGGGATCTAGGGTCTAGCAAGAAGGGGGAACTGAGGGAAATCCTTATTAGTCAGGAAATGGTGTTAGGGAAATTGAAGGAACTGAAGGCCAATAAATCCCCAGAGCCTGATAGTCTGCATTCCAGAGTAATTAAGGAAGTGGCCCGAGAAATAGTAGATGCATTGGTGGTCATTTACCAACATTCCATGGACTCTGGATCAGTTCCTATGGATTGGAGGGTAACCCCACTTTTTAAAAAAGGAGGGAGAGAGAAAACAGGGAATTATAGACTGGTTAGCCTGACATCGGTGGTGGGGAAAATACTGGAGTCAATTATTAAAGATATAATAGCAGCACATTTGGAAAGCAGTGGTAGGATCGATCCAAGTCAGCATGGATTTATCAAAGGGAAATCATGCTTGACAAATCTTCTAGAGTTTTTTGAGGATGTAACGAGTAGAGTGGATAAGGGAGAACCAGTAGGTGTGGTGTATTTGTACTTTCAAAAGGCTTTTGACAAGGTCACACACAAGAGATTGGTGTGCAAAATTAATGCACATGGTATTGGGGGTAATGTATTGACGTGGATAGAGAATTGGTTGGCAGACAGGAAGCAAAGAGTAGGAATAAATGGGTCCTTTTCAGAATGGCAGGCAGTGACTAGTGGGGTGCCACAGGGTTCTGTGCTGGGACCCCAGCTATTTACAATATACATTAATGATTTAGACGAAGGAATTGAATGTAATATCTCCAAGTTTGCAGATGACACTAAGCTGGGTGGCAGTGCGAGCTGCAAGGAGGATGCTAAGAGGCTGCAGGGGGACTTGGACAGGTTAGGTGAATGAGCAAATGCATGGCAGATGCAGTATACAGTATAATGTGGATAAATGTGAGGTTATCCACTTTGGTGGCAAAAACAGGAAGGCAGATTATTATCTGAATGGTGACAGATTAGTAAAAGAGGAGGTGCAATGAGAACTGGGTATCATGGTACATCAGTCATTAAAGTTAGGCATGCAGGTACAGCAGGCAGTAAAGAAAGAAAATGGCATGCTGGCCTTCATAGCGAGAGAATTTGAGTATAGGAGCAGGGAGGTCTTGCTGCAGTTGCAGTGAGACCACACCTTGAGTACTGTGTGCAGTTTTGGTCTCCTAATCTGAGGAAGGACGTGCTTTCTATTGCGGGAGTGCAGCGAAGGTTCACCAGACTGATTCCCAGGATGGCAGGACTGACATATGAGGAAAGACTGAATCATCTAGGCTTATACTCACTGGAATTTAGAAGAATGAGAGGGGATCTCATAGAAATGTATAAAATTCTGATGGGACTGGACAGGTTAGATGCAGGAAGAATGTTCCCGATGTTGGGGAAGTCCAGAACCAGGGGACACAGTCTAAGGATAAGGGGTAAGCCATATAGGACCGAGATGAGGAGAAACTTTTTCACCCAGCGAGTTGTTAATCTGTGGAATTCTCTGCCACAGAAAGTTGTTGAGTCCAGTTCGCTGGACATATTCAAAAGGGAGTTAGATGTGGCCCTTACGGCTAAAGGGATCAGGGGATATGGAGAGAAGGCTGGGGTGGGGTACTGAGGTTGAATGATCGGCCATGATCATATTGAATGACGGTTCATGCTCGAAATGCCGAGTGGCCTGCTCCTGCACCTATTTTCTATGTTTCTATGGTGAACTTGATGTAGTCCATTTGTTTGCTGTAGAGAGCGACGGTAACCTGGCAAATGCAGCAATATACTGCAAACTGTGAGATGTTGCATATATCGCCAGGAGACAGGAAGGAGCCGGCAGCATATAAGTTGAGGTCTGCTGTCACTTGCACTGCCACTGACAGTGAGGTCCTGGTGCCGATGTCAGCTGCCAGGTATGTTTGCAGGAGGTGGCAGAGCTCCTTCACCACCTCCTTGCGGGACCTCAGCCTTCTTAGGCATTGCTCCTCGGACATCTCAAGGTAACAATAATGTGCACGGTAAACCCTGCAACTGTATGGCCTCCTGCCCCGCCGTCTGGGGTCTCTCCTCTGGCGAGCATCCACATTGGCCATAGGCCGCCTCTGCAGGCTTTGAAGTTGTCGCTGCAGAACGACGTGGTGTCCGATCACTGCCCCCATAACTTTGCAGAGGTAAAAGCGATATGCTAGTTCCAAATGTATCCAATGGTAAAGGCAACAATGTCTCCAACATAAAAACAGAAAATGCTGGAAATCTCAGCGGGTCAGGTAGCATCTGTGGAACGAAAGCATTTAACGAACTCTACTTTCTTTCCACAGATGCTGCCTGACTCACTGAGATTGCCAACATTTTCTGTTTTTATTCCAGATTCCAGCATCCGCAGTATTTTGCTTTTGTATTAATGTCTCTGAGATGCTAGTATTGAAGCTTAGGAGTCAGTAGCCGCAGGGTGCGAGCACCTTCGAACTGTGCGAGCATCCAACGCAACGCGAACAGCAAACTCTGTGTGCCGGCTGCAACTCCCTGTAAATAATGCCCCGGATTCGTTTCCCTGTCTTGTGCACGCCAACTTTTTCAGGCGTCATCTCCTCCAGCCGGTAAGTGAGGCGGCCAAAGCGGAGGAGGCGTTGCACACATACTGACGTCATGATTTCCATGGCAGTAGTCAGCGGAGCGGCAAATCTTTACACCCTTGAAAAAGAACAAACTAATTTTTCATCAGGCGGAACGCACGCCTAATGCCGCCGGCCAGCTGTTCACGCCCCATTGCTGCCTCACTCAGGCAGTATCAGCTGGCGGTAGCAACCGAATTTTGACCCCCAAGTCTTTCAATTTTTCACACCCTTCTGAGCAACACCCTTTGAGTGACACTCACCTTCTGGAAACTGAATTGAGACTGCCCAAAATCTAACTCAGGACTCTCAGGGGGACGAGATTTTCATCCAATCAATCTGTACTGGCATGAATGAGGGTTCCAGAGGTGAAGGAACAGTGTGGAAACCCACTCCACACCCAATCTGCTTTGTCTCAGAATGAAGGGATAACTGTACTATCATAAAAAGTGGACAAGTGCGGGGTCATTGCCATTTGACTTTACTGCACTAGTTTTGTTTGTGCTGAACTAAGGAAAGCAGTGAGTGTGACTGGAATGTCTCCCTTGGGTATTCGTGAACACAGTAGTTACGTTTTGATTTCCTCCTGCACACATATGTCAGGGAAATTAATGTTGTATCGCATCCTGTTCCATCCAAAAAAATGGATTACAGAAAAGCTAAGCCTCATTATCTCAATAGCGGGAGGAGTTTGATGTTGCTGCCATTTTGATCTCTGAGGGTTTATGCTTATGCTCTACCATAAAATGGAATTTTGAGTTACTTTTGTAGTTTTATTGATCACATAAATTAATTTTTTTTAATTATGGTGTTATTGTTGAGAAATGTTATCTTTTATAGCAAGTTAATGTACTAAAGAAAGAGTTTGCAATAATATAGCACCTTGTTGGGCAGGACACTGGAAGAGCACCCCTTCTCTTCTTTACTATGAGATCTTTAATGTCTACCCAAAGGGCCTTGATTTAACATCTCATATGAAAGGCAGCATTTCTGACAATGTAGCAGTCTTTCAGTACAACACTGAAGATCCCACCTAGATTATGTGCTCAAGTCTCTGGAGAGGGTCTTAATACCTCAACATTCTGACTCAGGGGCAAGAGTGCTACCACTGAGTCAAGACGGACACTGCTAAGTTATACTTCCCTTTAACAGCGTTGAATTTGATACCTGTTCATTTACTATAATCATACAAACTAAGTGTATCCTCGAAACTGTATTGAAAGATGTCGGGGAAGAAAATTTATCAGCGCCCGGTTTCAGGTGCAAGATGCGGCTGCAACACTGGCCTGAATCAGGAGGTCCAAGGCAGGTTCCAAATTACACCTCGGGCCTCATTAATATTAATTGGGTGAGCTACCGGTACCCGTCACGCTTACATGGCAGCTCATCCATTTGAACAAAATGAATATCTGGTCATTTGTCTCGCTGGAAGCGGCCCAAAGGTAAGACCAGGAGGAAAAGGGGTGGAGTGGCAATGAGGATACTGTGGAGTCGGGAGAACATTCCTGTTCCTTATAGCTACACACCAATGTTTAACTTACCAGCTGGTGATTGCCATTGCTTAGGACTCTGCGGCCATTGAAAAATCCTGAACGCTGCAGGCCCGGCTCCTGCTCCATTCATTGGAAATCCAGAAGAGTCCTTAAACAGGCATTAGGCCCATAATTAACATGTACAAGGAGCCAGAACACCTACAAATGGGCACAACAAATTTAGCAGTGGCTCAAACGCACACATAAATTTAGAAATCCCACTGCAAAATTTGTCATCATTGCGCCATTTTACTTAAAAAAAAAACGGTGCAATGCACACCAACATTTAGTCCTAATCTCCAGAATTATGAAAAACAAATCTGATGGGGAATTCGGTATTGGAGGGAAAAGTGTCAAATAAATGGAGATTCCGAGTTGAGCCACTTTCCTCAATCTAGCATCGATAAGAACTATAAAACAAAACAAACTTTCACCTTATTCATAGTTGGAAGTAAAGTGGAACCGCAATAAGTGGTTTAAGTGTATGAATCTCAAGCTGTAGTATTTAAAACTAACCTATGTTACCAAACTTTATTGCAAAAGAAGCAGTTTGAAGTTACTTCTCTATTCAACAAGTCAACAAATGGATTGATGTGGTGAGGGCATTTAGTTTTCTTTATGGAGCAATCAAGGTGAAAGGCCAAGGGCAATGTTGCAGGACACACCAAGGTTAAAAAGATTAAAGAGAATGCAAATGGTGGTGATTAAGGCTAAGCCTGCGTTTTAAAAGCCTACACACTGTAGGGGGAAGGAAAGATTTAGGGAGGAAAGAATTTGGGCTGGATTTTCAGTTGGATTGTGCCTCTGTTCGCACCCTGGAGGGGCGGTAAAGAGTGTTGAAATGCCTGGACGACCAGCTTGCAGGGTCCCACCGGGAAATTCGATGTCGGTTTTGCAGCGGCACAAAACACTACCGCCTCACTCTGTAGTTTCATTCAGATCAGATGACAATCATCGTACAACATCCCCGCAAGCCACCCCAGTCACTAAATTACGTGGTTACGCCGCATTTAACATTCGCCCCAAGTCACGCCTGAAAAACCAGGCGGTCCCACGGTCGAAGAAGCGCTATTTACAGAGTATTTAAATTGAGGGAGAAGGATCCTAAATTAGAGGTCACATTGAGTGCAACATTTCCGCACAGCACACTGCGTGAACCTCTGTCCTAAAAGCGGCAAACTTATCTGCCATTACAGGGTCCCCTTACAACATTAGTGAAATAATTTAATAGTTCACCAGCGTCTCCTACTCCATGCTCTTGTTGGGCAGTGTCAAGATAGAAGGGCTCTTGGCCATGTTAGGCCACAGATGAGGAGAGGCCATAGATGTTTGGACAGGAGTCCTTCCCACCCATGGATTTACAGGCAGCAATGTTCATTTCGCCAGCACTCTGAGGAGCAGTTTGTGAGAAGGCTGCGCTTCTGAAAGTAAGTGCTGACAGAGATATGTCATCTCCTACAGGCAGACCTGCAGCCTCACATCAACACCAAAACTGCGCAGCTTGTCACAGTGAAGATCACTGTGGCGCTGGCCTTCTATGCCTCCGGCTCCTCCAGGCTGCAGCAGGAGACATATGCAACGTCTCTCAATACAGATGCCTCGACCACTCTGGAGGCAGCCTTCAATATTCACCTCAACAGATGTCGGAATTCATTGTGGTGTGCTGCATGCTACACAACTTGGCCATCATGAGGGGCCAGCATTGCCAGTGGGGATTGCACCCCAATTTCAGAAGGAGGAGGACGAGGAACAGGAGCATGGAAAGGCCTTAAATCGCCATCAACACCAGGAGGAGCACTATCCATGGAGGAGACAGTGTCGCGATGCTGCCAGACCAAGACCTGCATGTCAGCGGCTCATAATGGATCGGTTCTCTTGAATGGAGGGAGCTGATGGATGCAGCTAATACTGACCGTGCTATGGCGCCACGATAATGGCACACCTCTGTTAAATTCTACGATGATACAGAAGACGCTAAGGCAAAAAGGTCAAAGTAAAATTTTACTAACGACACCAATGTTGGTGCCTCAACCAACAGAACCAAATGCCCCCCTCCACCTAGCAAGTAACAAAACAAAACGCAACAAGCTGCAACAATGTTACTACATATTTACACCCATTGTTTACATTGGGATTACATCTGTCCATGGTGGGCAAAGTTGTCAGTCAGGCTTTGCCTGACATTTCCCTGTGTGCTGCTGTGTGTGGGGCAGACAGTCCAGATAGCCTACCAGGTCGCTCTGGACCAGCTCTGGGCTTAGAAGGGCCAGCTGCGAACTTCACCACCTCAGCATCGGCAGCAGCAGTCTGTGATGGTTCGGGTGTAGACCGTGGTAGGTGCAAAGGTGGAGGGGCAGTAGTGGAGCTGAAATGCTGTCATCTTGAGGAAGGACAAAACGTTCCATTTCCAGGGTTCCCACTACCACTCACATGGGGTGGAGCAGCAGCATCCGGAGCACGATGTGTGAGAACAACTTGCTGGCCTGCTTCGGCACATTCACTCCCAGTCAGAATGTGGGGAAGACAAAGAGGATGGCTGCAGTCAGTGATTGTGTGGCATTACACTGAGACTGACTCAGAGCACACTGAGCCTGAAATGCAACAGTCTGCCAGAAATCACTGACAGAATCACATCATGAAGTTCCTGTGTGGCTTGGGCCTGTGATGTGATTGCTGCTGCCATACCAACCATGGCACTCGCCATCCCCTCTGGGACACCACTATCGCTCATTGAGCCCATTTCTCTCTATGAGCGGGCAAAGGTGGGCTTGTTGGACTCCTGAGAGGCTCAGCCAATGCTTGAGGTGGCCTCCGCCACACTTACAGCAAGTGCGTTGGTGCTCTGCGGGACCCTATCCAATGCACACCTCAGGTCGCGGTGGATTTGCATGATCTCCCTGGATATAGCCACCAAGTCCAGGTCCACGTCTGCCTGTCTCTCAACGGGACTCCTGAGCTGACTCACCCTCCAGGAAGCTGGCCTCCGGGCTCCCCTCCCACTAGGCTTTGCTTTAGGCCACTGGGGTCAGGTGCATCAGAGTCTTCAAACCCCTCAAAATCAGGCTTGACCACCGATGTGGTCTCCCCACGCGGTGGGACTGATGGCATCTCCCGCTCAGTGAGTACACTTTTGTCCCCTCCTTCGTCATCTCCCTCGTCCCCAGATGTTGATGGCACAGGGGAAGGCTGCTGTGCTTCTGGCTGATCATCTGTAAACACAAAGCAACAGACGTGTGGGTAACAGCAGAGGAGGAGGGAGAGAGATAAGAGGAAGGTGGCATTGGACATCTATACGTAAAGGGAGTAGGCCACTTGATATCAGGGGTCAAGGAACTCACACAAATCGCAAATGCCAGTCACATACCATCACTACCCATAGTGGGCTCTGCCACTGCCGCCGGCTACCGCGTGAACTGGGGTGCCCATGAGGGCCGACACTCGCTGCTCCCCCTCAGTGAGGTCCTGCAGATCTCCACCTCTGGTCTGCTGCTGTTCCAGGTGATTGTGCACCAATTTTACCTACAATAAGAACAAGAAGAAGTGTGAGTGAGTGTGCAGCTCATCGTGTGGCACATGTGCCTTCCATAGTAGAGTATCTGCTACTGTCTGGAAGTGTTAAGATGTGTAATATAATCTGCATGGCTGCGCACAGAGCATGTGGGAAGGCTGGGAGGAGGTGAGAGCCACCTAGGATTGCGGCTCAGGGTGAGGTTTGCCGAACGCATATCAAGAGTCAAATGTTAGTGCGAGGAGGGATGAGAATGAATAGGGGGCAAGAGGGCCCGTGACGTCTGAATGCACAGGGCAAGGCTGGTGATGTGAGCATGCAGCTTTCAGGTGGCTTCACCAATCCACACCATGGCCTGGAACACATAGAGAAGGGCCAGCTTCTTCAAAGACTTTATATTGTGTGAGACAGTGATCTTGCAACCATGGTAGGGGTGCATAACTCTAAAGGGTACTCACCCTGATGACCCTCATGAGGTCGTTAAATCTTTTTTCGAGGCACCGTGTTTATTGCAGACACCTGCTCTGCAATTTCTCTCCAAATCCTCCGAAACACTCTTGGCACTGGCCTCCTTCCTCCAGCAAGAATCAAAGCAGGCCATCTCCTCTCTATTTCCTGTATAAGTGCCTCAGCGGTTGTGGCTGAGAAGCTGCATGCTCCCTGGTGTCCTGCCTACTCCTCCATTTTCCCACACTGCTCCGAGTGCATAGGTGGAACTGCGCTTGCGCTGCGCCCCAAACATTCGGCTGGGCTCGGGAACTATAGCGGGCCTCCGCGCATGTACAAGTAAAGTTGGGATTTTGTGTGAGAGTTTTCGGTTGGGGCGGCCGAGCACATGAGTGTAATGCCAAATTTAGCGCCCCCGATCATTGCAGCTGAATTTTGAGTGAATTTCACGGACAGAGGCAGAAACTTTTATAGGGCGCAACATTTACTGACCCGTTGCCATTAGCGCCCTAAGAAGCCTCCAACTAAAAATCCAGCCCTTTCTGTATAAGGCTGAGTACTAGCATTGTCAAAATGTGTCGAAAGTCTCCACACATTTGAAAGACATACAACTTCCCAATTAAAATAGGAATAAGGCCGAAATTAAATTGATTTGAATATATTTACAATCATTATTGTGGTATAAACTGAATATAGATTGTAATTAATTTAATATGATATTTATTTCATACATTTTTGCTGTGCACATACAAAAGGCAAGAAGAGTTAAATGATTACTATGGGAACAACTCCAAATTCAACTTACCATGAGTATCCTTTATAAATATAAATAATGCGATCGACAAAATACTCTGAGAACTTATAGTAACAAAATGTTTGTTGAAGCATGGTTACACTCCTTTGCTGAAGAAAGAAAAATATACACTGGAGAAAGGACCAGAAGCTGTTTCCTGTAGAGTAACTAACCATGAAGCTATTGCGTTGCTTCACTGAGTTTCATTGATCTCCCCAGATTCACTTCTTCAATCGGATGTTACAGATGTGACCTGGTGCAGAAGTGATGTGCCTTGTCCTGGAGCAACCTTTATATTCTAACCATCTTGCAATTTTACAATCCTGCACTATCTTACATTCGACATCTGCTGGTTCCATCACTCTTTAGGGCGTTACAGTGGTGACTCTCTGTTTTGGAGACTCCCAACATGAATGCCCGATGTTTACACTGGCACGACTAGCTGTTTCTTTATTGTGTAATAAAGATTTCTCAGTTGTGAATATACAGGAAATGATAAATATTCAGCAGATTCAGATCAATAAAAACTTGAATTCAAATGTTTTAAATATTCAGTAAACCAAAGCAGTCCTAAACATAACTGCATGTTATCAATTACTGAGTTTAACAAGGAGGACATACAGTGACCTCCGCATTAACAGTCCGTGTGTCCCAGATTGCACTGAAATCCGTTCTCGGCAAGGACCAAGCAGACAGCGCTCAAATTGACCGAGGGAAAGCTCCTTGCAAACAGCTGGCTACCAAAACGGCCCGTAAGAGCACCCCAAGCACGATGAAGTGAAGAAGCCTCATCTCTGCAGACCCGGCACTGTGGCTCTGAGGGAGACCAACTGCTACCAGAAATCCCCCGAGCAGCTGATTTGCACACTTCCCATCCAGCGCTTGGTGCGGGAGGTCGCTCAGGACTTCAAGACCGACCTGTGCTTCCAGAGCTCAACTGTCGTTTTTTTTATACTTCATGTTAGGGGCCGGGGTTAAATAGCTGGTTATTAATAAAGCAGAAGCTTGGAGATTAGTAACTCTTAATACTATATTAAATTAGTAACTGCTAATACTAAATTATATCAATAACTGTTAATACTATATTAAATTAGTAACTACAATACTATACTATATTAATAACTTGAATTACATACATCGTAGTCTTAAATTTCTACAAAGTTAGTTATTAGACGAATAAATAAAGGCATGGCAGGGCAGCTTGGTCCAGTGGAGTGCACATCCTGTGCCACGTGGGAAATCCAGAACGCTTCCCGTGTTCTGGACAACCACGTGTGCAGGAGGTGTCGTCAGCTGGAGGAGCTCGAGTTCTGAGTTTCAGAACTTGAGCAGCGGCTGATGTCACTGCGGTGAATCAGCAACGCTGAGAGCTTAGTGGAAAGCATGTTTCAGGAGGTGGTCAGACAGAAAAGGAGGACAGGTAGTGCAGGAGTCCCCTCAGTGCATCTCACTCTCCAACCAGTATTCTGTTCTGAGTACTGGTGAGGGCAAAGGTTCCTCTGGGGAATACAGCCAGAGCCAAATCCATGGCACCACAGGTGGCTCAGCTGTACAGGGGGGGAGGGGGGGGAGGAAGAAGAAGGAGAGCAATCGGGGTTGGGGGTAATATATTAGCATGGATAGAAGATTGGCTAACTAACTAGAGAGTCGGGATAAATGAGTCATTTTCTGGTTGGCAAACAGTGACTAGTGGGGTGCCACAGGGATCGGTGCTGGGGCCTCAATTATTTACAATCTATATTAATGACTTGGATGAAGGGACTGAGTGTAATGTGACCAAGTTTGCTGATGATACAAAGACTGGTGGGAAAGCAAGTTGTGAGGAAGCATAAAGAATCTGCAAAGGGATATAGACAGGCTAAGTGAGTGGGCAAACATTGGGCAGATGGAGAAAAGAGTGGGAAAATCTCAGGTTATCCACTTTGGCAGGAAAAATAAAAAAGCAATTTATTATTTAAATGGAGAGAGATTACAAAATGCTGCAGTACAGAGGGACCTGTGGGTCCGTGTGCATGAAACACATAAAGGGAGTATGCAGGTACAGCAAATAATCAGGAAGGCAAATTGAATGTTGACCTTTATTGCAAGGGGGGATGGAGTATAAAAGTAGGCAAATCCTGCTACAACTGTACAGGGTATTGGTGAGACCACATCTGAAGTACTGCATGCAATTTTGGTCTCCTTATTTAAGGAGGGATATACTTGCATTGGACGCAGTTCAGAGTTCCACTCAAGGTTCACTAGGTTGATTCCTGAGATGAAGGGGCTGACGTTTGAAGAAAGGTTGAGCAGGTTGGGCCTATACTCATTGGAGTTTAGAAGAATGAGAGATGATCTTATTGAAATATATAAGATACTGAGGGGGCTTGACAAGGTAGATGCAGGGAGGATGTTTCCACTCATGGGGGAATCTGGAACTAGGGGGACATAGTTTAAGAATAAGAGGTCACCCATTTAGAACTCAGATGAGGAGGAATTTCTTCTCTCAGAGGGTCATAAATCTATGGAATTCTCTGCCCCAGAGAGCTGTGGAGGCTGGTTCATTGAATATATTTAAGATGGAGATAGACAGATTTTTGAATGATAAGGGAATAAAGGGTTATGGGGAGCAGGCAGGGAAGTGGAGCTGAGCCCAAGATCAAATCAGCCATATCTTGTTAAATGGCAGAGCAGGCTGGAGGAGCCAAATGGCCTACTCCTGCTCCCATTTCTTATGTTCTTATGTTCTTATAATGGTAGAGGATTCGATAGTTAGGGGAGCAGACAGGCATTTCTGTGGCTGCAGACATGACTCCAGGATGGTATGTTGCCTCTCTGGTGCCAGGGTCAAGGATGTCACTGAGCGGTTGCAGAACATTCTGAGGGAGGGAGGGTGAACAGCCAGAGGACATGGTCCATATTGGTACCAACGACATAGGTAGAAAGAGGGAGCTAGGAAAAAAATTTAAAAGCAGGACGTCCAGCAAAATAATCTCCGGATTACTCCCAGTGCCACATGCAAGTGAGTATAGAAATAGGAGGATAGAGCAGATGAATGCGTGGCTGAAGAGGTGGTCCAGGACAGAGGGCTTCAGATTCCTGAGGCATTGGGACTGGTTCTGGGGGAGGTGGGACTTGTACAGGTTGGATGGGTTGCACCTCAATAGAGCTGGGACCATTATCCTCGCTGGGAGGTTTGTGAATGCTGTTGGGTTTAAACTAATTGGCGGGGGATGGGCAACAGGATGTAATGTTAGAAAGGGGAAATAAAGTGCTCAAAGTATTGGGAGAGGCAGAGAGCACTAAAGGAAGAAATAGTAAGCTATTAGGCGGGGTCCAAATAACAGAGAATACAGGATTGTTTAAGGTGGGTTTACAGTGTATATATGTGAACGCATGAAGTGTAGTAAACAAGGTAAGTGAGCTGCAGGTGCAAATAGCCACATGGGAATATGATGTTGTGGCAATAACGGAAACCTGGCTCAAAAAAGGGCAGGATTGGGTATTAAATATTCCTGGTTATAAGGTGTTCAGGAAAGATAGGGAAGGAAAGATAGGAGGTCACATGGCAGTCTTGGTTAAGTAGAATGTTACAGTGCTGAAGAGGGAGGATATCCTGGAGGGGTCAAGGACAGAATTTGTTTGGCTAGAATTAAGAAATAATAAAGGTGTCATTAGACTACGAGGTGTATTCTATAGGCCACCAAATAGTGGGAAAGATATGGAGGAGCACATTTGCAGAGAAATTACAGAGGTGCTAGAACTATAGAGCAGTAATAATGGGAGACGTCACCTATTCAATTATAGGTTGGGATTGTAATTATGTAAAGGGCAGAGAAGGGAAGAATCAGGGGATCTTTCTTGTTCAGTATGTTTCCAGTCCGGTGAGAGAGGAGCATTGCTGGATCTGGTACTGGGGAATGAGATAGGTCAAGTGGAACAGTGATCTTAGTATCATAATGTTTAGATTAGCTATGGAAAAGGACAGGGAGCAATCCAAAGTAAAAATGTTTAACTGGGAAGGCCAATTTCAGTAGGATGAGAATGGATCTGGCCTGAGTAAACTTGAATCAAAGATTGGCGGGCAAAGCTACAGTGGAGCAATGGGCTGCCTTTAAAGAGGAAATAGTTTGGGTACAGTCGAGGTACATTCCCATGAGTGGAAAAGGTAGGGCAACTAAAGTCAGAGCTCCCTGGATAACGAAACAGATAGAAAATATGATAAAGCAGAAAAAGAGCACATATGACAGGTTACAAATATATCTGAAAATCAGGCTATATATAGAAAGGTCAGAGAAGAAGTGAAAAAGAAAATGAGGGGCAAAGAGAGGGTTTGAGAATAGAATGGCAGCCAACATAAAAGGTCATCCAAAAGTATTCTACAGGCATATAAATAGAAAAAGGGGGGTGGGGCCAATTAGGGACCAAAAAGGAGATCTATGCATAGAGGCGGAGGGTATGGCTCAGGTACTAAATGAGTACTTTGCATCTTTCTTCACCAAGGAAGATGATGCTGCCATAGCTATGGTGAAGGAGGAGGCAATGGAGACACTTGATAGGATACAAATTGATAAAGAAGAGATATTAGAAAGGCTGGCTGTACTTAAAGTAGATAAATCACCAGGAGCGGATGGGATACATCCTAAGATACTCAGTGAGATAATGGGTCTAAAGGCAGATAAATCCCCTGGACCTGATGGCTTGCATCCTAGGGTCTTAAGAGAAGGAATGGCAGGGATAGTGGATGCACTGGTTATAATTTACCAAAATTCCCTGGATTCTGGGGAGGTCCCAGCAGATTGGAAAACTGCAAATGTAACACCCCTATTTGAAAAAGGAGGCAGAAAAAAAGCAGGAAACTATAGACCAGTTAGCCTAACATCTGCGGTTGGGAAATGTTGGAGTCCATTATTAAAGAAGCAGTAGCAGCACATTTGGAAAAGCATAATTCGGTCAGGCAGAGTCAGCATGGAATTATGAAGTGGAAGTCATGTTTGACAAACTTGCTGGAATTCTTTGAGGATGTAACGAACAGGGTGGATAAAGGGGAACCAGTGGATGTGGTGTATTTTGACTTCCAGAAGGCATTTGACAAGGTGCCACATAAAAGGTTATTGTACAAGATGGGGTTGGGGGTAATATATTAGCATGGATAGAAGATTGGCTAATGAACAGAAAACAGAGAGTCGGGATAAATGATTCATTCTCGGGTTGGCAAACAGTAACTAGTGGGGTGCCGCAGGGATCAGTGCTGGGACCACAACTACTTACAATCTATATTAATGACTTGGAAGAATGTAAGATGAGGACACAGAAAATCTGCAAAAGGACATAGACAGGCAAAGTGAGTGGACAAAAATTTGGCAGATGGTGTACAATGTTGGAAAGTGTGAGGTCATGCACTTTGGCAGAAAAAAATCAAAGAGCAAGTTATTATTTAAATGGAGAAAGATTGCAAAGTGCTGTAGTACAGCGGGACCTGAGGGTACTTGTGCATGAAACACAAAAGGTACAGCAAGTGATCAGGAAGGCCAATGGAATCTTGGCCCTTATTGCAAAGGGGATGGAGTATAAAAGCAGGGAAGTCTTGCTACAGTTATACAAGGTATTGGTGAGGCCACACCTGGAATACTGCGTGCAGTTTTGGTTTCCATATTTATGAAAGGATATACTTGCTTTAAAGGCAGTTCAGAGAAGGTTTACTAGATTGATTCCAGAGATGAGGGGTTGACCTATGAGGAAAGGTTGAGTAGGTTGGGCCTCTACTCATTAGAATTCAGAAAATTGAGAGGTGATCTTATCGAAACGGGGGCTTGACCAGGTGGATACAGAGATAATGTTTCCACTGATGGGGGAGACTAGAACTAGGGGGCATAATCTTAAAATAAGGGGCCGCCCATTTAAAACTGAGATGAAGAGAAATTTATTTTCTCAGAGGGTTGTAAATCTGTGGAATTCGCTGCCTCAGAGAGCTGTGGAAGCTGGGACATTGAATAAATTTAAGACAAAGATGGACAGTTTCTTAACCGTTAAGGGAATAAGGGGTTATGTGGAGTGGGCAGGGAAGTGGACCTGAGTCCATGATCGGATCAGCCATGGTCATATAAAATGGCGGAGCAGGCTCGAAGGGCCATTTGGCCTACTCCTGCTCCTATTTCTTATGTTCTTATGTTTCTTATGTTCTTATAAGATGCTGAGGGAATTGAGGGCAGAAACCGCAGAGGTACTGGCCATAATATACCAATCCTCCATAGATACGGGAGTGGTGCCAGAGGACTGGAGAATTGCAAATGTTACACCATTGTTCAAAAAAAGGGAGTAAAGATAAACCCAGCAACTACAGGACAGTCAGTTTAACCGTGGTAGTTGTCATGTATTCAACTGTCATTGTAATCCATGTATAAACTGACCTAAGTTGTACACCGTGAGAACACTGACCACTAGGTGGTGAACTTGTGGGAGACACTCCTAACCTGGACTTTCAGGTATAAAAGGGGAAGCTCCACCCATCTTCTTCACTTTAGTGCTGACTAATAAAGGTTACTGGTCACAGAGTGACCTCTCTAGTGTGGGCCTCGTGTGCATTTGTACTGTACAGTAAGGACATATTATTGGCGACGAGAAACTGGGATTTAAACCACGCGAGCATTGCCACGAGCAGCACAGACGAGAGGTACTGTGTTGGTGATGATTGGGACGATTTTATTGAGAGACTACAGCAAAGTTTTGTCACTAAGGAATGGCTGGGACAGGATTTGGCCGACAAATGCAGGGCTCATCTCCTGACGGTTTGTGGATTCAGGACGTACTCCCTGATGAAGGACCTTCTAGCGCCAGAGAAGCTGGCAGACAAGACTTTTGAAGAGCTCAGTAAGTTGATCAAGGAACACTTTAAGCCGGCGAGCAGCATGCACATGGCGAGACACCGGTTTTATACGCACCGGCGGCGAGAAGGGCAAAGCATTCCAGACTTCGTGGCAGACCTCCAGCGACTGGCGAGCCTATGTAAGTTCCCAGATGCATGCAGAGCGAAGATGCTGCCAGACTTTTTTATTGAGGGCATCGGGCACGCTGGGGTTTTTAGGAAACTGATTGAGACCAAAGACTTGACCCTGGAAACGGCGGCTTTGATGGCCCAGACATTTATCTCAGGGGATGAAGAGACCAGAATGATGTTTGACAAAAATCTTGGTTTAAATGCAAGTGGACAGGGAGTCAACATTGTTAACGCAGCACACAGTTCTCCAGGCAGACAGGGGCAATCGGACATGCCCGAGCATGTAGTCGAACCCAAAGGGGGAATTCAACAGAGAAAATAGCTAGCTGAACGGCGATTCATGCCATTGCAAGGGACAATGTGGCAAGTAATGGGGCCATCAACCGTGGTCAATGGTGCGCTTAAGGACAGTTACAGAGACAGTCAGAGACGATCGACTGGTAATGGACCTTTTGTTTCCAATAACGGCTCATGTTGGAGGTGTGGAGGCAAACACACAGCCAGAGCTTGCAGGTATCAGCAATATACCTGCAGAAATTGCAACGTCAGCAGTCACTTGGCACGTATGTGCAGGAAGCCTGCAGCCAGGTTGATGTATGAGGAGGATGGGCCCGATGTAAGCCCTACGAGGCCAAATGAACACTGGGGGAAATCGCTGGAAGCTGAAGTTCAACGAGTTCACGTGGAGCACATATACAGTTCATACACCAGGACGCCACCGATAATGATGAAAGTGCTCCTCAATGGCATCCCAGTATCAATGGAGCTAGACACAGGGGCCAGCCAGTCCCTGATGAGTATCAAACAGTTCGACAAGTTGTGGGCATCGAAGGCCAGGAGGCCAAAATTATTGCCGATTGACGCACAGCTACGGACATATACAAAGGAGATCATTCCGGTGCTAGGCAGTGCCACGGTAGTTGTGACCCACAGATTCAGAGAACAGGTTGCCACTCTGGATTGTCACGGGGGATGGTCCTGCACTGCTGGGGAGGAGTTGGCTTGCTGTCATGAACTGGAAATGGGGCGATGTCAATGCAATTTCTTCTGTGCAGCGAATATCATGCTCACAGGTCCTGGACAAATTTGACTCACTATTTCAACCCGGCATTGGCACTTTCATGGGGACCAAGGTAGTGATGTACATAAACCCGGACAGCAGGCCAGTACACCACAAGGCCAGAGCGGTGCCGTACGTGATGCGAGAAAAGATAGAAGGCGAATTGGACCGCCTGCTGAGGGAAGGCATCATCTCGCCAGTCGAATTCAGTGACTGGGCGAGCCCGATTGTGCCGGTGCTCAAGGCGGATGGGTCGGTCAGGATATGTGGTGATTACAAGGCCACCATCAATCGGGTGTCACTCCAAGACCAGTACCCTCTACCGAGAGCGGAGGACCTCTTTGCGACGCTATCCGGTGGCAAACCTTTTTCAAAATTGGACCTGACTTTAGCTTACATGACCCAGGAGCTGGGAGTGAGTCGAAGAAGCTGACCACCATCACGACACACAAGGGGTTGTTCGATTACAACAGATGTCCGTTCGGGATTCGCGATCTTTCAACGAAACATGGAAAGTTTCCTTAAGTCGATTGCAAGGACGATGGTTTTTCAAGACGACATCCTCATCACGGGGTGCGATACTGAAGAACACCTCCACAACCCGGAGGAGATGCTACGCAGACTGGACCGAGTAGGTCTGCGACTGAAAAAGGCGAAGTGTGTCTTCCTAGCTCCAGAGGTAGAATTCCTGGGGATGAGGGTAGCAGCAGACGGGATCAAACCTACTGCGTCCAAAACGGAAGTGATCCAGAGAGCACCCAGACCCCGTAACACGACGGAGCTGCGTTCGTTTCTGGGGCTCCTAAACTATTTTGGTAACTTTCTTCCCAAATTGAGCACGCTGTTAGAGCCGCTACACGTGCTCCGATGCAAAGGTCGCGAATGGGTCTGGGGGGACAGCCAGGAAAGGGCTTTTGACAGAGCACACAATTTGTTATGCTTCAGCAATCTGTTAACGCTATATGACCCATGTAAGAAACTTGTATTAATGTGCGATGCGTCGTCCTATGGGGTCGGGTGTGTGTTGCAGCATGTTAATGCCAAGGGTCAGTTACAGCTGGTAGCTTCTGCCTCCAGAAGTCTGTCCCAGGCAGAAAGGGGCTATGGGATGGTAGAAAAGGAAGCGCTTGCATGTGTATATGCAGTAAAAAAAAATGCACCAGTACCTGTTTGGCAGGAAATTTGAGATGGAGACAGATCACAAACCCCTAACGTCCCTTTTGGCTGACAACCAGGCCATAAATGCAAATGCATCGGCCCACATACAGAGGTGGGCACTCACGTTAGCCGCCTATGACTATACAATTCGGCACAGACCGGGCACTGAATACTGCGCCGATGCATTCAGCAGGCTCCCACTAGCCACCACTGAGGGGGCAACCGAGCATGCTGCTGAGATGGTCGTGGCTGTTGAAGCTTTCGAAAGCGAAGGATCACCCGTGGCAGCCCGTCAGATCAAAGTCTGGGCAAATAGAGACCCGCCACTGTCTTTAGTCAAGAAATGTGTCCTGAATGGGGACTGGGCAGCCACATACGGGGCATGCCCTGAGGAATTTAAACCATTTCACAGGCGCAAGGATGAACTCTCGATTCAGGCCGATTGCCTACTATGGGGAAACCGAGTAGTCATGCCCCAGATGGGCAGAGAGACGTTCATCCGAGAACTCCACAATGAGCACCCGGGCATTGTCATGATGAAGACAATTGCCAGGTCACACGTTTGGTGGCCAGAGATAGATACAGACCTGAACTTTGTGTTCGCAGGAGCAACACGTGTGCCCAGCTGGGCAATGCGCCCAGGGAAGCCTCCCTTAGCCCTGGGTCCTGTCCCGCCAAGTCATGGTCACGCATCCATGTGGACTACGCAGGTCCTTTCATGGGAAAAATGTTTTGGGTTGTAGTAGACGCCTAATCCAAATGGATCGATTGTGACATTCTCAATTCAAGCACATCCTCTGCTATGGTAGAAAGTCTACGGGCAATGTTCGCCGCCCATGGTCTACCGGATGTCTTGGTCAGCAACAATGGCCCGTGCTTTACAAGCATTGAATTCCAGGACTTCATGGCAGGAATTGGTATCAACCATGTCAGAACGGCACCGTTCAAGCCGGCCTCAAACGGCCAGGCGGAACGAGCAGTGCAGATAATCAAACAGGGGATGCTCAGAATCCAAGGGGGTTCCCGACAAAACTGCTTATCACGCCTCCTGTTGGCCAATAGATCCCGACCACACTCGCTCACAGGGGTTCCACCCGCAGAGCTGCTAATGAAAAGGATGCTCAAAACCAGGTTATCCCTTATACACCCCACCATGAAAGAAATTGTTGAGAGCAGGCGCCGGTCACAATGTGACTACCATGATGGGAATGCGAGGGCGCGATGTATTGATGTCAATGACCTTGTCTTTGTCCTCAACTACGCTGCAGGGCCCAATAGGCTCACAGGCACTGTGATTGCCAAAGAGGGGAATAGGATTCTGGTAGTTAAACTTACCAATGGACAAATCTGCCGCAAACACATGGATCAAACAAAAAGGAGGTTCAGCAACCCCATAGAAGAAGCAGAGGAAGAACACGATGTAGAGTTCACTCCACCACAGGTGACCGAACACCGGAACCAAGTGGAGGAGAGCCCAGTCACTGTGGGCAGTCCGGACAGGCCTGAGGCACCGCAAACAGCAGACACTCAGGCCAGCGCCCAACAACCGGAGCCCCAACTCAGGCACTCTACAAGGGAGCATAAACCACCAGAGAGACTTAACCTGTGATCCCAATAAGACTTTGGGGGGGAGGTGATATCATGTATTCAACTGTCATTGTAATCCATGTATAAACTGACCTAAGTTGTACACCGTGAGAACATGACCACTAGGTGGTGAACTTGTGGGAGACACTCCTAACCAAAGTCATCCTCTAAGTGAGTCACTAACTAGAGGATAACAGGATGTTAGCTGTTTGTTGCAAAACTGAGGGGCTGTGGTGGCAACGGCAGCGGCAGCGACAGTGAGCCGCCCGGGCTCAAAACAGAGTCTGGGCCTGGGGTATCAGGGCCTATCGAGCTACCTCCAGGGAGGGGGGATATGCAGCTCAAAGATTACCCCTTGGCTCCACACCACAATATGGGAGGGAAGTCTCGGGCAGTTTCATTCTAATGAGACAGCTCCGCCCTGGACTTTCAGGTATAAAAGGGAAAGCTCCACCCATCTTCTCCACTTCAGTGCTGGCAAATAAAGGTTACTGGTCACAGAGTGACCTTCTCTTAAGTATGGGCCTCGTGTGCATTTATACTGTATAGTAAGGACATATTAGCGGCATTCACAGCGAGGATGTGCTGCCAGGATAGCCGGCATTCACAGCAAGGATGCACGACTTGTGGTCGCACTCCAACTGATCATTCAGAGAGTTGTAGCCCTCGCGGTTGTGAAACCCCTCCACATTCTGGTGTGGTAAACTCAATGCCACATGGGTGCAATCAATGGCACCTAAACCATGGGAAAGCCCGCTATCCCGGCGAACCCACATGACCGTTCCTCCTGTTTCTCCCTCGTCATGGTAAACTTTATGTAGTCCATTCTCCTGCGGTAGAGAGCGTCTGTGACCTTGCGGATGCAGCAATGAGCAGCAAATTGCGAGATGTTGCAGAAGTCCCCTGCTGTAGCCTGGAAGGAACTGAAGGTATAGAAATATACAAATTGTGTATTTTCCACTCAGAAAAAACAGGAGATTTAGATATTCCATCACGGGATCGTGAATGAAGCTTTATTTCACTCTGAAATCGCATCTATCGTGATAGAATTGCAAGAGTTGGCAATACTATATATATGAGAAAAAGCTGAAGCCCCTGGGGAACATCACTTGTTACATGTTCTCAATCAGAGCTTGTTTCTTTTATTCCTACACTCTGTCTCTGATCTTCCAACCAATTACCAACTAACAAATGTCACATGGTTAACTCCAAATCTGTGTACTTTTATTTTGCTCATAATCTCTTGCGTGGAATCTTATCAAATACCTTCTGGAAGTCCATATAGAGAACATTCATAGATACTCCTATCCACCATGCTAGTGAGCTGATCAAAATATTTAACTCGATTAGTCAGACATGACCCACACTTCACAAATTTATGCTGATTCTCTTTGATCAGTTCACACCTATACAAGTACTCAGTCACCATGTCCCTTTGATAGGTTCCAGTAATTTCCCTACAATTGAATTAAAACTGACAGGCCTGTAGATATTTTGTTTCTCCTCCCTTCCCTTCTAATATAATCCAAAGGCACAATTACAGAATCGGGAGAGCTTTGGAAAAGTATGACGAATGCATCTTTAATTTTCTCATCTATTTCTTTTAATACCCTGGGGTGGAAACCACCAGGTCCTGGAGAACTTGAAAATTTCAATCACTTTGCATCCAATTTCCACCCTTCCCTCATCTTCACATGGTCCATTTCCGACCCTTCCCTTCCTTGATTTCTCTGCCTCCATCTCCTCTGGAGATCTTCCCTCCACAGCCACCAACCTCATAGTTCCCCAACTTCGCACAGCCTGCTTCTACCTCCTTTCCAAGATCCACAAACAGGACTGCCCTGGTAGACCCATTGTTTCAGCCTGTTCTTGCCTCACTGAACTTATTTCTTCCTATCTTGACTCTATTTTTTCTCCCCTTGTCCACTCTCTTCCCACCTACATCCGCGACTCCTCCAACGCCCTCCGTCACTTTAACAGTTTCCTGGCCCCAACCATCTCGTTTTCACCATGGATGTCCAATCCCTCTACACTTCCATCCCCCACCAGAATGGTGTGAGGGCACTCCGATTCTTCCTCGAGCAGAGGCCCAACCAGTCCCCATCCACTGCCACCCTCCTCCGCCTGACTGAACTTGTTCTCATATTGAACAACTTCTCCTTTAACTCCACTCACTTTCTCCAAATTAAAGGTGTTGCTATGGGAACCCACATGGGTCCTAGCTATGCCTGGCTTTTTGTGGGAAATGTGGAACATTCTTTGTTCCCATCCTACTCAGGTCCCCTCCCTCACCTCTTTTTCCGATACATTGATGACTGTATCAGTGCCGTTTCCTGCTCTCGCCCTGAACTAGAAAATTTAATTCACTTTGCATCCAATAACCACCCTTCCCTCACCTTCACATGGTCCATCTCCGACTTTTCCCTTCCTTTCCTTGACTTCGCTGTCTTCATTTCCGGGTATAGGCTTTGGACCAGTATCCACGGTAAGCCCACTGACTCCCACAGCTATCTGGGCTACACTTCCTCCCACCCCACATCCTGTAAAGATTCCATTTCATTCTCCTAGTTTCTCTGTCTCCGTCGCATCTGCTCTGACGATGCCACCTTTCACACTAGTCCCTCTGACATGTCTTCCTTTTTCCTCAACCGAGGATTCCCCTCTGCCATGGTTAACATGGCCCTCGACCGTGTCCATTCTATTTCCCGCACTTCTACTCTCACCCCTTCCCCTCCCTCTCAGAACCATGACAGGGTTCTCCTTGTCCTTACCTTTCGCCCCACCAGCCTCCACGTTCAACGGATCATCCTCCGTCATTTCCGCCACCTCCAGCGTGATCCCACCACCAATTTCATCTTCCCCTTCCCTTCCCTCTCAACGTTCCAAAGGGACCGCTCCCTCTGCGACATCCTGGTCCATTCCACAGTCATCCTCAGTGCCCCCTCCCCTTCCCTCGGCACCTTCCAGTGCAAGCGCAGGAGATGCAACAACTGCCCTTTTACTGTTGTGTTCATACTCTATTTGTTGGTTACACGAACCCTCACTAAACAGGCATTAGGACCCTGTGGGGGCTATTCACGTCTGCTGTAAACATGCTAGCTTTGGACGCCATTTTAAAAGTTGCTGTTAAGGACACAGTTAGTTACACTACTCCTGTTTATTTACGTACACAACATAATTTGACAACGAGGATTAATAAAATTAACCTCCCTACCCTCCCGCCTTTTCTCTCCATACCCGGGGACCCTCCAATCCCTTGGCCAAGATGGATAAAAAGCTTTTCTACGTACATCACGGTGAGAAGGTTAGACAGTGACAATATAACACCAGCTCGCCACCGTGCAATACTTATCCACTGCCTCAGCACCAAAGGCCAATGCATCTTTGTCCAAATTGAAGACACGGAGTCCTACGACAAAGCATCCAAGGGAAATATTTTGGGCCAAAAAAAAGTATCGTGATGGAGAGATACAAATTTTGTCAAAGAGGGCAAGGGAATGGTGAACCAATCAAACAGTATATCCTTTCATTAACTGAACTGGCCGCTACCTTTAACTTTGGAGCACTCACAGAGGAAATGATCAGGGATCAAATTATTGAGAAAATGACGATCCCCTGCATTCGAGAACGTTTGCTAATGAAGGATGACAAATTGACATTGGACAAAGCAACTAATTTGGCCATCCAAATCGAATCAGCACTTTCCGATTCAAAAGCGATCAGATTCCCTGTTCCCCCTGTGCAGCAGACTTCAGCTACTGCCCCTGTGCAAGGTGTTCGTCCAAAGCAGAAATCACAGCAGAGCCCCAGGGCTAATAATAAGCCACTATGGATTACGGGCTTAACTTCCACTGCTTTAACTGTGGGGACAAATCACATTCAACAAAACACCCTAACTGCCCTGCACAGGTTACCCAATGCATAGGGTAAAATGAACCATGTGTCTGTTGCTCATCACAGCATATTTGACATGTGGACAAATCCAATAGTGATGAATCCAGTGTGGTTTACACTGTTAGTGATATTTCGCACATCGGTTCGGGCAAATTCAAGGGCCTAGACTTTTGGCACATATTTGCCTATTTAGTGCATATTTAGCGCCCAAATAAGTGCCAAGATGCAGTTTATCGCCCATATTTGATGATAAATGGAAACTAGCGCCCGATTATCGGCCATTTAACGCCAGCGCAACTTTTGGCATACAGGAATGAGCTGAATCATCCAGCCTATTTAAAAAAAAATTAAATCTGACATTACCACGTGTTCAAGGCCTAGAATACTGTTTATAATGGAAACTAGCGCCCAAATATCGCCCAGATTATCGCCGAGGGCTACTTTCGACATTTCGCTCATATTGCGCCCAAATGACATTGAAGAAAAGCTGCACCCGCCTAACCTTAACCTGGCAGTATGGACACCATTTTGTAAATTGGAGGAAGTTTAATAAAAGGTTGCTGAAGTGGATGGGAGCATTGAAGTAATTCTTGGGTGATTTTAAGGGCGTTTTAGAATCTTGCCAATCATCTAATCATATTGTGGTCAATTTTGAGTTTATATTGTATTTGTTGAGGACAATTTAAGAATATTTGAAGACAGATTAGAGCATTTATAGCGATGGGACCTGTAATTTCTCAACCAGTATTGATAACTACTCACATGCTGCAGAATAGAGATGGGAGAAGGTTCATTGAAGAGCATTCCCAATCAAAGAGATGGCAGACCGCTGAGGAGGTGACCTTACACCCAACACATTTACAGGGATAACCGATCATACCGGGACTTGTCCGATAACACGTGCGTTAGACGGCTGCGTTTCCGAAAGGAGGTCATCAGTGAGATATGCCAGCTAATTAAGGAAGATCTGCAGCCTTCCAGGACCATCAGGACCGCACTGCCCATTGAGGTTAAGGTTACGACGGCACTTTCTTTCTATGCATCAGGCTCCTTTCAGGCTTCAGCTGCCGATATTTGCGGTATCTCTCAGCACGCCACACATTGCTGCATTTGACAAGTGACTGAAGCCCTTTATGCACGCAGGATGGACTTTATAAACTTTCCTATGACCAGGGAGGCACAGAGTGAGAGGGCATAGGGGTTCTCCAGAATAGCAACCATCCCAAGGTGCAGCGAGCAATCACCCTGTACGCACATCACCCTGCAAGCACCTTTACAGGATGCAGAGGTGTTTCGGAACCAAAAGGGATTCCACTCCCTGAATGTGCAGCTCATTGTCGACCACAAGCAAATAATGATGGCAGTAAATGCTAATTTTCCAGGCATTCATGATGCGCACACCTTGCGTGAGAGCACTGTCTCTGACCTGTTAACGAGTCAGCCACAAGATCACAGTTAGACGTTGGGGGATAAAGGATATGGCCTGGATGTAGTGGATAGCAAGGGCCTATTTCCCTTGGTGGAGGGGTCAATTACAAGGGGGCATAGTTTTAAGGTGGTTGGTGGAAGGTTCAGAGGGGATTTGAGGGGAGGCTTCTTCACATAGAGGACTTGTGGGGATCTGGAACTCACTACCTGGAAGGGTGGTGGATGCAGAAACCCTCACCACATTTAAAAGGTGCTTGGATGGGCACTTGAAGTGCCATAACCTGCAGGGTTACGGACCTAGAGCTCGTAAGTGGGATTAGACTGGATAAGCTCTTGTTGGCTGGTGAAGATACGATGGTAAGTACTGCAGCGAATCAAATATGGCCAGGGTGATTTTCTGGACTAGTTTCGATCACCTGGATGGGTCAGAGAGGAATTTTCCCAGATTTTTTCCCCCCAGTTGGCCTGGGTTTTTATCTGTTTTTTGCCTCTCCCAGGAGATCACATGGCTCCAATTGGGGTGGAGTGTAGAATGTTTCAGTGCAAGGGGTGTTGCAGTTGTGTGAGACGGACTGGTTGGGCTGGGTGCTCTTTACCTTTCCGTCATTGTTCATTGTTTATATGTTTATATATAACCTTCAGGCTGCTGACTGAGGGCCGTGTGGCTCTTTGTTGGCCGGCATGCACATGATGGGCTGAAATGGCATCCTTCTGCGCTGTAGATTTCTATGTTTCTATAATTTAATAATTTTCCTTCTAAACTAAAGTGGTAGAAATGCCGAGTGTTTGCGTTCTTTCTGTTTCCAGTCATTCCTTTGGCCCCAATTTTCGATCAAAGCTTTGAAATAATAATACTGTTGATTCAGTTTAAGGCATCTCAGCAAGATTACGAATGCACATTTGCATGGAATGGTTCCTGGGACACCTGCCCTCCAGGGTTGGAGTCCTGGGCCCTGCCCTCCCAGTGTTAGAGTCCTCGGGGCGCAGGTTCCGACACCAATCCAAATCTTAACAGGGATGCTACCCAAGATTACCCAGCTTAATTCCAATCTGGCAGATTTACATTCTTGTTCATGAGTCAGTGCATCATTACAATTATAAATTTTATAATTTAATACTTACTCATGCAGATGCCACCAGACTGTTCCAGCACTTGTGGCACTGGTTTGGCTCTCTCACGTCGTGGGCTGCTGAAGTTACCACTTCGGCAATGCCCACCCATATTTACTGCTATATCCAGGGGAGAGGTTTCCCACACCCACCCCAGGTTAATTGGCCCCACCCCGAGTCTCCACCTCATGGACCAGAGCTTCGTTGGCTTCATCACAAAGGCTTTAGCCCTCCTTCTCCCTGAAACCTCCGCACTCTCTCCTGACTCCTCGTGTTCCATCTTCATTGCCTCGACACAACTTTCCTTCTCTCTCTCCCGCCCTGATGACTCCTGACCTCCAGAATTGCAGGAAAACTTCTTTGCCTGAAAAAAAACGTGCATGTGCAGAACGTCCGTTGCTTTGCAGCCTTGCATAACTGAGTACATCGCTATCGCCCATTTCACATTGCTAAAGCTATCGCCCAAATTGAAAAGGCTAAACTAGCGTTTTTTTAAATGCCCGATATTCTGGCGATCCTGAAAAATAAAACAACCACTAACACTGGAAATATCACCCAAAACGATAATAATGGAAAGTCTAGCCCAAGGACTGTAGGTAAACATTGACAGTACGCCCATCCTCATTGACCTTGGAGCCAAAGTCTCCATATTGAGCGAGGCTGTGTACAAAACTCACTTCATGCACTGTCAACTGCAGCCCGCGAAGGGACGAAACTTCATGGGTGTTGACCTTTTTGCCATCGTCCCCGCATTGACCCTTCCGTCAAACCGGTTATGCAGCGACTTCGCCATCTCTCATTCGCGGTTTGCGACCAAGTATCGGCAAAATTAACGCGACTCGAGTCTCAGGGAATCATTGAGAGCATTGACTCCTCACTCTGGATCTCGAACTTAGTCATTGCTTGGCATAAAAATGGGGAGACTTGCCTATGCATTGACCTGAAAGAAGTCAACAAGGCCTTCAGCCCTGACAAGTACCTCTTCCTACCATCGACGAACTGTACTCAGAATTCCACGGCTCAATAGTTTTTATGAAACTCGACATGCGCCGCAGTTATCTGCAAATACCTCTAGCGGAGGACAGCTAACGACTCACAGCATTCACGATGCATGATGGTCTGTATCAGTATCGACATATGCCTTACGGACTATCTTCTGCACCAAGTGCATTTCAGAAGATTGTCACTATTATGCGAGCAGGCATAGAGAGAGCCCTCAATCTGCTTGACAATATCGCCGTCCATGGACGGACAATGGAAGAACATGACTTCACGCAGTCATGGCTAGACTTGCTACACATAACATTACACTTAATGCCAATAAGTGTACATTCGCTGCTGGAGAAATAAACTTTCTGGGCTACAGAGTCACAGCACAATTGACACCATTGTCACGATCCAGCAAATGCAGGAGGCTACCAACGTCAAAGAATTTTCATCATTCCTCGGCACTTGCAACTTCTATCTGAAGTTTATCCCGCATTACGCGCACATTGCCAAACCACTTCGCAAGTTGCTGCACAAGGACGTCCCTTGGGAATGGACAGATTCCCAGGCTCAAGCATTCACCACATTTAAGGAGAAAATCACATCTCCTCCTACCCTCACGTATTTGATCCAAATGCCATTACATATGTCACCACAGATGCATCAGGCACCGCCATGGGTGCTGCGCTCTCGCAATGGAATGACAGCCTGGAACACCCAATAGCTTTTGCCTCTTGCACGCTCTCGTCTGCAGAACGTAAACACTTTACAGGGGAACGCGAAGCACTCGCTTACATCTATAATGTGAACACTGGCACATCTACCTCTATGGCAGAAAATGTACCCTCCGTTCGGATCACCAAGCATTAACTACGCTACTCACTACAACCAGATCTACAGACCACTACGAATCAGCCGATGGTCAGATCGCCTTCATCAGTATAATTTTGATGTACAGTACAACCACGTAGCTGACATGCTCAGTCGCTCGACATCTGCTTCGGACTCTGGTGCTGACTTGTTCACAGATGACGACACAAATGTCACGTCGATCATTACTCAGTCCATCAGAAACCTTGGCCGAGACTTTCCACTTTGTTCGCTAGGGCCAAAAAATGGGCAATGTTCCAGCCTTAGCGATATTGCAGTCTTCATGATCGCTGGAACATCGGCCATTTTTTGGATCACGATTTTCGGCTCAGCGATAGCCCAGCGATGTCACATCGCCTAGCGATAGCCCAGCAATAGTGAAGGGTAAGCTATTTTTTTTTTTTGGTTGGCCATGTTTTCCTGCATTTCGGGAGGTCAGGGGTCATCCACACATGCGCAGAAGGGGTAGAGAGATCGAGAGAGGAGAGAGAAAGAGAGAGAGAGAGAGGAGGAAGGCAGAGACCGAGAGAGAGAGAGAAAAAGAAAGACAGAGAAATATGTCTGACAGCGATGAAAGTGGGAGGGATGTGGAGACGGGGAGGAAGAGGACCATACCCTTCTCCGAGGAGGCCAACGAGGCCCTCGTGGCGGAGGTGCACTTGTGCTGGGCCCAATTGACCACGGGCGTATCGCAGGCTATGGGGCGAGATAGCCGAGGTCGTCTCGTCTGCGTCCCACGAGCCCAGGGGCTCCAATCAGTGCCGCAAACGCTGGAACAGCCTCGTTGCTTCTGCAAGAGTAAGTACGACTTTATATTTTAATGATGCACATTCTAAGTTTAATAATCATTATAATGGTAATTCTCCTGGATTGAATGTAAGCTTGTTATTCTAACTTATATAACATATATCATCCCCGCTAAAAACTGGACAGGGCCATGAACCGGTGCCCGTTTAAGTCTCTCTGGCTGCTATCACTTACACAGGGACTCAGCATGGACTGGGGGAGAGCTGCCTTTGCTCACTGTCTGGCCTGGGACACTTTTGGACATCAGCTACTGTCATTGAATTATGGACACAACCCCTATTAGCATATAATGTTTGAAACTGTTGTGTATAAATGACGTAACCTAGTCAAGTAGCTTATGCCATGCTCTATTCATGTTCGCAGAGGAAGATATCTCATAATCGGGCTCAGCAGAGGTGCACTGGGGGAGGCCCTGCGGTAATACAGACCCTCACTGACCTGGAGGAACGTGCTGCAGCATTAGTGGGGACCCACAGTCGAGCGGTCACTACCCGTGGTGTGAGTAATGTGTCAAGCAGTGTAAGAGCTATCTAACACCATTTCATTCTCATATCATAGACGAATGATGTCATGTTATGCATGCAGCCTCTATGCGACTCTCTGCCACACTCAGGTCGACAACATATGATCATAAAAGCAGTCCACCTGGCCACCCTTCTCTGTCCGCACCCCATAAACCCTCACTCCCTTATCATTCGGTCTATCTGTGACTGATCCAGCTTCCACAGCTCTCTGGTGCAGTGATTTCCACATAGATGTACTGCCATAGATATCACCATATGATGCATTAATACGTAACGTTTCTCTCTCACATTTATGGGATTAGTGCTGCTCCTCCTACGTATGCCAGCGTGGTGCAACAATGCGTTCTGCTCTAATAATCTCAATTGTGTCTTGCAGCTTTACCAGCTCCAGAGGCGCAACAGAAGGACAGACGCTCACATGGACCTGACCCACTGCATGTGTCATTCACCACGGGTGGTGAAGAGGACAAGATGGAGGAGGAATACCTGGAGACAGAGGAGGATGCCCCTTGCATCCGTCTGTCTGGGGAACCTGCGGCCACGATGGGGATCCCAACTGAGGAGGTAACGGAACCAAGTGGCATGCAGTTGGCGATGCCAAGGCGCACATTGGTGCTGTCGCAGACCCCACGGAGGTTGGATCAGTGGCTTGAACAAAGGCCTACCCTGGACCACCGTGTGGAATGCCTGGCACGACTGTGTGAGAAGTCTGTCGCGATCCAGCGCGAGCAGCTCCAGGTGTTTGTGGGGTTCACGTAGGAATTCTCCCGGGTGTCTGCTCGCCAAGCGGAGGCAATGCAGCAGATGATCCTGGAGTTCCGTGGAATCTCCTCCTCCAACCATGCCATGCGGCATGCGTTCTTGGCGGTACACGGCACTGCATCCCGAGCTCCCGTGACCACAAGCACCGGAGGAAGGCGATCCCCCGGTTTTGTCCTCCCCGCCAACAGCCCCGCAACAGGCGATCATAGAAACATAGAAACATAGAAACATAGAAAATAGGTGCAGGAGTAGGCCATTCGGCCCTTCTAGCCTGCACCGCCATTCAATGAGTTCATGGCTGAACATTCAACTTCAGTACCCCATTCCTGCTTTCTCGCCATACCCCTTGATCCCCCTAGCAGTAAGGACCTCATCTAACTCCTTTTTGAATATATTTAGTGAATTGGCCTCAACAACTTTCTGTGGTAGAGAATTCCACAGGTTCACCACTCTCTGGGTGAAGAAGTTCCTCCGCATCTCGGTCCTAAATGGCTTACCCCTTATCCTTAGACTGTGACCCCTGGTTCTGGACTTCCCCAACATTGGGAACATTCTTCCTGCATCTAACCTGTCTAACCCCGTCAGAATTTTATATGTTTCTATGAGGTCCCCTCTCATTCTTCTGAACTCCAGTGAATACAAGCCCAGTTGATCCAGTCTTTCTTGATAGGTCAGTCCCGCCATCCCGGGAATCAGTCTGGTGAACCTTCGCTGCACTCCCTCGTCCCAGCATATTCCGCACCATGGCAGGAAGTTTGCCATCGCCCACTGAACGCCGACTTTGCAGCTGTACCTGGGGACCAAAATGGGTGGGTGAGGCAATGACACAGGGGGGCGCAGAAGCTGGAGGGAAACGTGGCCGCAGGTAGGGAGGGGGGTGCACTCTTCTTAATATTGTTCACATTTATTGTTGGTGTTGTCGTTTCACTGTTGGGATGTGGGTGGAAAAGTGGGGGTAGGTGGTTGGGGGGTGGGGGTTGGGGGGTGGGAGGATGTTTTGGTGTTTGTAATTGAAAAATTACGTTCAAAAGTCGTAATTTTATTAAAACCATTTTATTTCACTTTACAATTGTTGTGCAGTGTCTTCTAATAACGTAAGTTAAAATAGAACATTAGTGCAACTGTTGTTAAACAATGTCCAGGCCAGACCAAGTAAGTATGAAACATCACTTATTTATATAAATATAAGAAAACGTCTAATTGTGAGTGTATCTGTCTTTAAAATTCCTTTAAATAATTCACAATCTAAGCCCCTGTTTAATAGGCCTCCTGTCTTCCTCCGGTGTTCAAAATGGCGTCCGTAGTGCCCAGTTCTGTGAGGAAGGCCAGGCAATAACAACTATTCTCCAGCGATGTTCTCAGCGAACGATCAGCCCAGCGATGTGCCGGTGATGTGCCGATAGTTGGGCTGGGCGATGTGTGGGCGATCACCTCAGCGATCACCTCGGCGATGTGAGCCGAAAGTTACGCCGGGCGATGTGTTGGCGATAAGCTCGGCGATGTGTCCCAACTTTCCATTTTTGGGCGATATCAGCCCTTTCTGGGTGATATATGGGCACTAGCCCAACGATGTGAAGTGGAAAGTTTAGCCCTTGTCTCCTGTGTTAAACTCAAACTCCAGCATGTGTGCCACTTCCTCCAGACTGAGTGGCCTAAGTAAATTCCGGAAGCGCTGAAAACCTTCCAAAGACTTCACGATGAATTTTCCACTTGGCATGATGGCTGCCTAGCTTGTGGTGATTGATCAGTAATTCCCAAGTTGCTTCACAGCACGTTCTCTCATTGGCACACGATCGACACCTTGGCATTGTCCGTATGAAGCAGAAATGTCGCGATTCAGTATGGTGGCCTGGGATTGACATTCGCATCAAGGAGTTTGTCTCACAATGCGAAGCACGCAGTCTAAGCGAAAAGGCCACAAACATCCGACCAGCGCCAATGAAGCCCATTTCATGGCCACAAAGACCATGGCAACAACTTCAGTTGGATATCTTCGGTCCAGTTGAAGCAGACTACAGCCTTTCCTTGTTATAGTATATGACCTGCATTCCAAATGGCCAGAAATCGCTACAAGTTCAGTGACCTCATCAACGATCGTCACTATGCTGCAACATATGTTCATGAAGTGGGGCCTCCCAGAGGCCATAATCACTGACAATGGACCACAATTTGTGTCCGACCAGTTCACGGATTTCCTCATTCATGCTATCGAGCATCGCCTTACTGTTCCATACAATCCTCAAAGCAACGGAGGTGTTCAGCGATTTAACCTCATCATCAAAGAGGGTTTAAAAGCCAACCTCGCAGCAGGCCAAACATTCGACGAAGCAGTTAAAGCCATTCTCCGCACACACCGTTCGATAAAGCATTCACTAATGGGGAAGACACCTGCTGAGCTCATGATTGGGCGGAATCTTTGCTTGCTACTGGACATTTGCAAACTCCCAGCCAAACCTAGCGCGAAGATAACCACACTCACATCCCAGATTTTGGAACACCAACAAAAAGCGAAGTCATACACTGAGACAAAACAACACGCTCAAAAGCCCCAACTGAAGAACAGAGATTGGGTCAGAGTTAAGCACCCAAACCGTAGTCATAAGCTCGCCTCCAAAACAGATCGGGCAAAAGTTCAGCACTCATACCTACGAGCTCAATCATGGAACTCGATGGAACGCTCGTAGACTGTTCCCAACTCACGGGCCAACAGACCAGCAGGATGGAACAGAGGCACCGTTTTGTTTCCCAACCAAAAACCTCGATCAAACACCGCAAGCTCCACGCGGTCGCAGTGTATCAGAACATGGCCTGGCTATCTCAGAGACTTTGACTGTTCATAGACTGTGTTTTTCAGAAGGGGGGGAAATATGTTGTGTACAAACTCTATTATTGTTACATGAACCCTCACCAGACAGGCATTTGGACTCTACAGGGGTTATTCACACCTGCTGTAAACATGCTAGTTTTGGACGCCATTTTGACAGCTGCTATAAAGGACACAGTTAGTTACACTACTCCTGTTTCAGTTAGTCTGGTTATTTAAATATACAACATTTACCTCCTCCCTTCCCACTATCGAGGGCCCCAAATACTCCTCTACAGTGGGGAGACCAAGCATAGATTGGGTGAGCGCTTTGCTGAACACCTCCATTCAGTCCTGAGCTTCCGGTCGCCTGTCACTTTAATTCTCCACTCCATTCCCACTCTGATATCTCCATCCTCGGACTCCTGCATTGTTCCAATGAAGCTCAACACAAGCTCGAGGAACAGCACCTCATCATTCGTTTAGGCACTTTGCAGCCTTCTGGACTCAACATTGAGTTCAACAATTTCAGAGCATAACCTCTGGCCATCTTTAGTTCCCTTCCCACTGCGCCCCCCCCCCCCTTCCCCCTACCCATCTTAGTTTTTTTCTTTTTTTTCCTCTTTGTTTCTAATGGCAGCTGGTCATTACTCTGCCATTCACATCCTATTTGGATTAACTTTTTTCTAACTTCTGTCATTACCATTTCAATTTGGCCCATCATCCTTTTTGTCTCTCTAATCTCTCCTGCCTTCCACCCGGTAACAGACATTCCCTTTTGTTCTTTCTTCCCCTCCCCCTTTCAGTGCTTAAGAATGTTCTCTTTTTAAACATTCGCCAGTTCTGACAAAGGGTCGTCGACCAGAAATGTTAACTTTGTTTTTCTCTCCACAGATGCTGCCTGACCCGCTGAGATTTCCAGCATTCTCTGTTTTTATTTTAGGTCCTGGAGATTTGTCTATCTCAAGTCCAATTATTTTTTCCATTACTAATTTTTTTTAACTTATATTTAATCCACTAAGTTCCTCCCCTTGTCTTATTTTTAGATACCCTTGTGCCGCTGGTGTTCTGTCCTCTTCCTCCACTGTAAAAATCAATAAAAGCTTTAATTTAACAAATCTGTAATTTCCTTATTGTCCATTATAGTCTCAGCTGCATTTGTCTTTATGGCCCACTTTCCACTTTACCACTCTTCTTCTCTTAACATATTTAATAAAAATGTTTGCTGGTAGCTTTGATATCCCTCCCAAATTGTTTGTCATATCCTTTTTTGCACCTCATTACTTCCTTTGTGTCATTTATAGCTCTCACTTTTCCTTGAATTTGTGCAAGGCTTTTATTTTAGCTTGATGCTTAGTGGAGCTTTTGTCTTTTAGGTGGTGGAATGGCCCTACTAGAATTTCAGTGCCTCCGTGTTATTTTACAGACAGCATAGATCTTTTATTTTCAATATTCTGCTTCCATGAAGGACCAATCCACCACCATACTGATCTGCTATACCAGCGTATATTAGCAATGATTTTACTTTGATGCATGTAAGAGACATAAAACTGCAAATTATTGTATGACGTTTTCATATGTGCACATATATCAATTTTCTCTCTTAGCTATTTTAATAGAACTACAAACACTTTGAATAATGCTTATGTTAAATATGATAGAGGAATTTGGGGGGTGAAATTGTTCCTTTTTTATAGCTCCATTAGTGCCGCTGGGGGGAGTGCTAACGAGGCACCTGGGGAGGGGGGCGTGACCACCTCCTGGGAAATTGCCTGGGGGTTTGCTGAGGCAATGTCATGATAGTGCCACACCCCGCAGTTAGTGCCCCGGGCCACCATGCAATCGGCGATGGTGGTGTGCGTGGTGACCACTCGCCACCCTGTGCCGACCCCTTATTGCCCCGCAGGGGAAATTTCCCCACGGGCCGCGAGCCTGGCGCGAGTGGATGTCAATGCCAGCTTCGCAGGTCGACATCCGGTCTCAGAGAGGTACTTAAAGGGGAAGGCATCAGCGCCCCAGGCCGCCATATTTTTTTGTTGACCGACTCTTGAGCTGGCTCAACGATGGTGGTCATCATGCAGCCCAGCTCTCCAACTTGGGTGCCGAGCTGCTGGCCCAGTCACACATTGCCCTGGTGGCACAGTAGAGGCCAGCGGAGGCCGGGCAGAGTGCGCAGCAGCCCTCCCTTTTAAGCAAAGGGGAGGAACGTTGAAGCACGTCAGCGCTACGTGGATGCTCCAACCTCCCACCCAGTAACGCACCAGTTGCCGCCCCTTTAAGGAAACAAGTGATGGTGTTTCCATTACAAGGGCCTGCTGCCCTTGTCCTTCTAGATGGTAGAGGTCATGAGTTTGGAAGGTACTGCCGCAGAAGACTTGACGAGTTGCTGCAGTGCATCTTGTCGATGGTACACACTGCAGCCACGGTACGCTGGTGGTGGAGGGAGTGAATGTTTAAGGTGTTGAATGGGTGCCACTCAAACGGGCTGCTTTGTCCTGGATGGTGTCGAGCTTCTTGAGTGTTGTTGGAGCTGCACTCATCCAGGCAAGTGAAGAGTATTGTATCACACTCCTGGCTTGTGCTTTGTAGATGGTGGAAAGGCTTTGGGGAGTCAGGAGGTGAGACTCTCACTGCAGAATACCCAGACTCTGACTGGCTCTTGTTGCCACAGTATTTATGTGGTTGGTCCAGTTAAGTTTCTGGTCAATGGTGCCCTCAGGATATTGACTGTGGGGGATCCGGCGATGATAATGCCGTTGAATCTCAAAGGGCGGTGTTTAGACTCTAACTTGTTCGAAATAGTCATTGCCTGGCACTTGTGTGGCACGAATGTTACTTGCCATTTATCAGCCCAAACCTGAACGTCATCCAGGTCTTGCTGCATGTGTGCATGGACTGCTTCATTATCTGAGGAGTTGTGAATAGCACTAAACACTGTGTAGTCACCAGCGAACATCCCCACTTCTAATCTTATGATGGAGGGAAGGTCATTGATGAAGCAACAGAAGATAGTTGGGCCTAGGACACTGCCTTGAAGAACTCTTGCAGTGATATCTTGGGGTTGTGATGATTGACTTCCAACTACCACAACTATCTTCCTTTGTATTAGGTATGACTCCAGCCAGTGGAGAGTTTTGCCCCTCATTTCCCATTGACTTCAGTTTTACCAGGGCTCTTTGATGCCACACTTGGTCAAATGCTGCCTTGATGTCAAGGGCAGTCACTCTTAGCTCACCTCTGGAATACAGCTCTTTTGTCCATGTAATGAAGTCTGGAGCCGAGTGGTCCTGGAAGAACCCAAACTGGGCATCGGTGAGCCGGTTATTGGTGAGTAAGTGCCGCTTGATAGCACTGTCGACGACATCTTCCATCATTTTGCTCATGATTGAGAGTGAAATGATTGGGCGATAATTGGCCATTTTGCATTTGTCTTGCTTTTTATGGACAGGGCATAACTGGGCAGTTTTCCACATTGTTGGATAGATGCCAGTGTTATAGCTGTACTGGAACAACTTGGCTAGAGGCGCGGCTAGTTCTGGAGTATAAGTCTTCAGCATGACAGCCGGGATGTTTTCGGGGCCCATAGCCTTTACTGTATCCAGTGCGCTCAGCCATTTCTGGATATCACGTGGAGTGAATCGAATTGGCTGAAGACTGGATTCTGTGATGGTGGGGACCTCAGGTGGATGCCAATATGGATCATACTCTTGGCACTTTTGGCTGAAGATGATTGTAAATGCGCTAGCCTTGTCTTTTACACTCACTTAATTAGGAGGGGGAAAAGAGAGTATGAGAGGAAGCTTGCTGGGAACATAAAAACTGACTGCAAAAGCTTGTACAGATATGTGGACCCCATCATCATTGAGGATGGGAATATTCATGGGGCCTCTTCCTCCCGTTAGTTGTTTAATGGTCCACCACCATTCACGACTGGATGTGGTAGGACTGCAGAGCTTTGATCTAATCCATTGATTATGGGATCGCTTAGCCCTGCTTATGGCATGCTGCTTCCATTTTTAGCATGTACGTAGTCCTGTGTTGCAGCTTCCCCAGGTTGGCACCTCATTTTTAGGTATGCCTGGTGCTGTTCCTGGCATGCTCTTCTACGCTCCTCATTGAACCAGGGTTGGTCCCCTGGCATGATGGTAATGGTAGATTGTGGGATATGCCGGGCCATGAGGTTACAGATTGTGGTGGAATATAATTCTGTTGCTGCTGATGGCCCACAGCGCCTCATGGATGCCCAGTTTTGAGCTGCTATATCTGTTCTGAATCTATCGATGGTGTCCTCAATGTGAAGATGAGACTTCGTCCCCACAATGACTGTGCGGTGGTCACTGCTACCAATGGTGTCATGGACAGTTGCATCTGTGACAGGTAGAATGGCAAGGACGAGGTCGAGTAGGTTTTCCTCTCGTGTTGGTTCTCTTACCACCTGCCACAGGCCCAATTTGGCAGCTATTTCCTTCAGGACTTGGCCAGCTTGGTCCGTAGTGGTGCTACTGAGCCACTCTTGATGATGGACATTGAAGTCCCCCACCAAGAGTACATTCTGTGCCCTTGCTACTCTCAGTGCTTCTTCCAAGTGGTGTTTAACATGAAGTACTTATACATACATCTGCTGAGGGAGGGCGGTAGGTGGTAAACAGCTTGAGGTTTCCTTGCCCATGTTTGACCTAAAGCCATGTGACTTCATGGTGTCCAGAACAGGACCACTCCGTCCCGACTGTAAACCACTGTGCCGCCACCTCTGGTGGGTCTGTCCTGCTGCTGGGACCGGATTTACCCAGTGATGGTGATAGAGGAGTCTGGGATATTGGCTGAAAGGTATGATTCTGTGAGTATACTATGTCAGGCTGTTGCTTGACTAGTCTGCGGGACAGCTCTCCCAATTTTGACATAAGCCTCCAGATGTTGGTGAGGAAGACTTTGTAAGGTCAACTGGGCTAGGGGTGCTATTGTCGCGTCCATAGCCGGTGTTGAGGTCGATGCTGGGTGGTCCATCCGATTTTATTCTTCTTATTGTTTCTCATCGTGGTTTGATACAATTGAGTGGCTTGCTCGGCCTTTTCAGAGGGCAGTTAAGAGTCAACCACATTGCTGTGGGTCTGGACTCACATATAGGCCAGACCAGGTAAGGACGGCAGATTTCCTTCTCTAAAGGACAATAGTGAACCAGATGGGTATTTATGATAATCCGCTAGTTTCATGGTTACCATTACTGATACTGGCTTTTTATTCCAGATTTATTTAATTAACTGAATTTAAATTCCCATCTGCCGTGATGGGATTTTGAACTCACATCTCTGGATCCTTAGTCCAGGCCTCTAACTCTTAATGACAGCATGTGAGAGTTTGTGGAGAGCATTGTGCTTTTGGACAAACATGTCTGCAGTAAGAGCCTGTATCTTGAGGAACTTCAGCTCAGAGTTGTTGAGCTGGAGTCTGAGGTGCAGACATTGCAGGGTATCAGGGAGGACAAGAGTTACCTGGACACTTTGACACAAGAGACAGTCACATCCCTTAGTTTAGGTAGTGGTGCAGGTCTGGTTTGTGGTCAGGGACAGGAGAGTATGATTGCAACTCAGGCAGGTAAGAGGACCCCAGGTGCAGTGCTGGTGGAGCCTCAGCCTTTGCCCTTACCCAACAGGTATGAGGTTTTTGCTGCCTTTGTGGATGAGGGAAAAGCCTGCAGGATGGATGAGCAGGCTGACCATGGCACCATGGTACAGGAGGCCATTCAAGTGAGGGGAGTGAAAGGGAATGTAGCTGTGGTAGGGGACAGTATAGTCAGAGGGATAGATATTGTTCTCTGCAGCCGTGATCGGGAGCTCCGAAGGTTGTGTTGCCTGCCTCGCGGCTGGAGAAGAACTTGAAGTGGGAGGGGGAGGATCCAGTTGTCATGGTCCACGTAGGAACCAACGACATAGGTAGAACTAGGAATGAGGTTCTACTGAAAGAGTTTGAGGAGTTGCGGTCCAAATTAAAAAGCAGAACTTCAAAGGTAATAATCTCTGGATTGTTACCTGAGCCACGCGCCAATTGGCATAGTTGTAAGCAAATTAGAAAGTTAAATGCGTAGCTCAAAGAGTGGTGTGGAAGGCAGGTGTTTTGCTTTGTGGAGCAGCGGGGGCTGTTCCATTTGGAAGGGCTCCACTTGAACCGGGCTGGAACCAGTGTCCTGGCAAATCAAATGACTAGGGCAGTGGACAGGGCTTTAAACTAATGAAGGTGGGAGGGAGGATTCAGGAAAGAGTAAATTTAAAAGCAGCAAGAGAAATATCAAGGCTCTAGAGCAGAGCAGAGTTTTGGGTAACAATAAGCAGAGTGGGTCAGGAAGAGATAGAGAGAGTAACAAAGGTAATAGGGCATCAGTGACTAAGGGAAAAATAGAAAAAAGTCAAAGCTAAAGGCACTATATATGAATGCGCGAAGCATTCGCAACAAAATAGATGAATTAAAGCACAGATAGAAAATAATAGGTTTGATCTAATAGCCATTACAGGGACGTGATTGCAAAGTGACCAAGGTTGGGAACTAAATATTCCAGGATACTTAGGGGCTGAAATTGCTCTCTACCCAAAATGGAACGCACCTACCGATTATTAAGTGTTCCGTCCGCCCCAATGTATGGGGCGGATAATCCGCCGATTTTCAGCACTTTGGTTCTTGTTTTCGGTTGGAGCAGTGTTGGAGTCGGGGAAGGGGCGCAAGTGCAGGCTGGTCGGAGCGGCCATCGGGAGAGGGGCGGAAGTGCGGGCAGGTCGGAACAATGTCTCTCCCCTTCAGTTAAAGGGGAGGGCCGCTGCGAACTCTGCAACCATGTCAGTGGCAAACACTGGGCCACCAGAGAGGGTTTTGGCCGGGCCAGTCGCCTGGCACCCAAGAGGGGGTGCCAGGCTGTCTGTTGGTGGCCCGGTCGAACCCGTGGACATAATTGTCGGCCCAACCTGGCAGCCGCCAATAAAAAATAGATGGAGTCGCTGGCAGCGCGACCTCCCCACCGGGGAAAGCTGTCAGTGGCACCAACCGGCAGTGCTCATGGATTTATGAAAGGGATTTTCAGATGGCATTCGATAAGGTGCCACTCAAGAAGTTATTAAACAAAATTAGGGCTCATGGGATTGGAGGTAATATCCTAGCATGGATTGAGGATTGGTTAATGGACAGAAAACAGAGAGTAGGAATAAACAGGTCATTTTCGGGTTGGCAGGCTGTAACTAGTGGGGTGCCGTAAAGTTTGGTGCTTGGGCCCCAGCTATGCACAATCTATATCAATGATTTCGAAGAGCGGACCAAATGTAATATATTCAAATTTGCTGATGACACAAAGCTAGGTGGGAATGTAGGTTGTGAGAAGGAAGCAAAGAGGCTTTATTATAATGTAAAGTAATGTAGAACAATTGCAAAATAATTGTTCCACTACAACCACTGCACTCAATGATAATTCTTTGAGGGCTACAGGCAGGTCCAGGCCTAATGGTGGGCCTCTATGATGAATTTGATATATGAATTGGACGGCACTCTATTGGGCTCTTTGTTGTCAGAAAATGGAAGATCGTCAATCTTGTTTAGATTAAGTCATCACGTAGAGAGAAATCTGATGTCCGCCAGATGTTGAGCTACATGTTGGTGCAGGCTGGAGTCCTCACTCCCTTCAGCATTTCCCCTTTTTGCCACAAAATCACCTGACAGTGTGGTCCTGGATGCTGCACTTGGGCAGAAGGAAGCCCTTTTCTTCTATCCCTGGGGAATCCAAACTATGAAGTATAACCATTTGGACATATTTCTTATACCAAAAGCTTAACTTGCATTGGGACTTTACTGTCATTGAGGAGATATGAAATAAAAAAGAATAGAAAACCCTTCACAGCAAAGAACTGAAGAACTGTGTCAATCCTGAAGCTGACAATAAGAAGCAATAATTAGGACAGATGCCCTTTGTATCTCTTATGAGCTCCTCTCTTGACCTGTGTAGAGACATGGTGGCGCTGAAATCATGGTTTCCCTGGGTCCGTACAGAGTGTGTACAGACCCGGGAAGATATCGCAAGAGCCGGTTTTCGGCGCGCAATGCGCATGCGCTAAAAACCGGCTTTTCCGATCTGTCAAACTCTGGCTTGACAGATCCTCCATATCCCCACAGCCAGGACTTCACAAGGGCAAGATTGCGGTATTTGCCTATCTCTTGCCCAGCGAATGTCCTGAAAACTCTTGCGCCTGGTAAAGCAGGCGCATAGCTTACTTTTACCAACATAAAAGAGTTTTAAAACATACAAAAACATATAAAAATAAAATTAAAAAAAGACATTTTAATTTTAAAAACCCTGCTCACTAAGGTAAGTTTATTTTAAACCATAATTAAAAAACTTTTTTTTTTAAATCGGAAAAATATATATTTTTTTGAAGACATTTATTAACTTTAATTTAAATTAACGGTAAATATATGATTTTTTTCCTATTTTTTATTGGTGTTGGGGAGGTTTTTCACAATCATAATAATGAGAACTTTACTTACGGAGTTCCCATTATTATGAATGAGAAAATACTGTACCTGGATTGGCTACTCAGTGCCACGTGACTCCAGTCCAGCTTTACGTCCGTCCAGATGTGCACGTGCTCTGATGCGCAGGGAGAGGAGGCCTCAGGACCGGGATCTCTAGTGGGCGCAGCAGGATAAGGTAGGTGCGGATCTTTTTAGCCATTTTCTAGCGAGCGCCCGCGGGAAGCAAAGGACCGGGATTTCAGGTCCAATATAGCATTTGGTGGGACCCATCATCAATCACTCTAGGCCATCGTGCAAGACACCGAGTAGAATGCATTAGATATTCAAGTGTGTCTACCAACCACACAACATTATCTCTGATAAAAAATACCACAGTTCTTTTAAAAATGTTTGGAAAAGTTTCTCTGAGAATGTCCATGGTGCAATTCAATACATCATTGATGAAGACATTGAGTAGAATGTGTGACAGTGGGCAACCTTGTCTCACTCCACTTTTGAGAAAGATAGGTTCAGTGTATTTACAATCTACTTTTACATGGAGCATGTAGCTGAAGTACACAGCCGGATAAAAAATTAAACCATGTCCTTCTATATCTTCCAACTTCTTCATGTAAAGATAAACCCCGGCTTCTATTCTTTATTGCTAACTGTCTTTTTAAACCTCTCTCCCCAGTCTCCACCCTCACCTCCGACAATAAGTGTGAGGAGCTCATGGACTCCTTCGTCTCTAAGATTAAGACTGCCTCTGCCTCTTCCCTTCTTTCCTCTAGCCCACTAGGCCAAACTTCCTCTAAAGAAGCCCCCGGCCATAGCCCATACCTCACATCTTTCTCCAGTTTCTCTCTGATCCCCCTCATGGCCTTTCCAAGCTCATCCTGTCCATGAGACCCACTTCCTGCTCCTTTGACCCTATTCCCACCAAACTGCTGACCACCCAACTTCTTTTTCTGGCTCCCATGTTAGCTGACATTGTTAACAGTTTGCTCTCCTCAGGTACTGTACCCTTCTCTCTCAAATCTGCCATCATCACCCCTCTCAAAAAAATAACCCTCGACCCCTCCGTCCTTACAAACTACAGCCTCATCTCCAACCACCCTTTCCTCTCCAACGTCCTTGAACATGTTGTTGTCTCCCAAATCCGTGCCCATCTTGCCACAATTCCATGTTTGAATCCCTTCAATCCGGCTTCCATGCCTGTCACAGTACTGAAACGGCTCTCAAACTATTCCTCCTCATCCTTCTTGACTTGTCTGCAGCCTTTGACATGGTAGACCACTCTATCCTTCTCCAACACCTCTCCATCGTCGTCCTGCTGGGTAGGATGGCACTTGCCTGGTTCCATTCTTATCTCTCTAATCGTAGTCAGAGAATCACCTGCAATAGCTTCTCCTCCCGCCCCCGCATCGTTACCTCTGGTGTTCCCCAAGGATCTAACCTTGGCCCCCTCCTATTTCTCATCTACATGCTGCCCCTTGTTCTGGATGAACAGAAATTTTCTCCAATTGAATATTGGGAAGACCAAAACCATTGTTTTCGGTCCCTGCCACAAACTCTGTTCCCAATACACTGACTCCATCCCTCTCCCCAACTTCTGTCTCAGGCTGAACCAGACTGCTTGCAACCTTGGTGTCATATTTGACCTTGAAATGAGCTTTTGACCACATATCCGCAGCATAACTAAGACTGCCTATTTCCACCTCGGTAACATCGCCCATCTCCGTCCTTGCCTCAGCTCATCCGTTGTTGAAGCCCTCATGCATGCCTTTGTTACCTATAGGCTTGACTATTCCAATGCACTCCTGGCTGGCCTCCCACATTTTACCCTACATAAACTGGAGTTGATCCAAAACTCGGCTGCCAGTGTCCCAACATGCACCAAGTCCCGCTCACCCATCACCCCTGTGCTTGCTAACCTACATTGGCCTCCGGTTAAGCAATGCCTCGATTTCAAAATTATCATCCTTATTTTCAAATCCCTCCATGGCTTCATCCCTCCCTATCTCTGTAATCTCTTTCCCCCACCACAATCCCCTGAGATGTCTGTGCTCCTCTAATTCTGCCCTCTTGAACATCCTGATTATAATTGCTCAACCATTGGTGGCCATGCCTTCTGTTGCCTAAATGCTACGCTCTGAAACTCCCTGTCTAAATCTCTCCGCCTCTCTACCGCTCTTTACTCCTTCAAGACGTTCCTTAAAACATATCTCTTTGACCAAGCTTTTGGTCACCTGCGCTAATTTCTACTTATGTAGCTTGGTGTCAAATTTTTCATCTCATAATACTCCTGTGAAGCGCCTTGGGACATTTCACTACATTAAAGGTGCTATATAAATACTACTGCTCTGTAGATCATGAGCTTAGTGCTGGGTTTGAGATTCTGGTCTTCAAACACTTTTTTCCTCAGGCGACCGAAGGCTGCACTGGCACACTGAAGGCGCTGTTGGATCTCGTCGTTGATGTCGGCCCTTGTTGACAGTAGGCTCCCGAGGTATGGAAAATGATCTACGCTGTCCAGGGCCTCATCTTGGATTTTGATAACCAGGGGGGCAGTGCTGTGTGGCGAGGGCAGGTTGGTAGAGGACCTTTGTCATACGGATGTTTCGTGTAAGGCCCATGCTCTTGTATGCCTCGGTGAAGGTGTTGACGATGACTTGGAGTTTGGCCTCCGAGTGAGCGCAGACGCAAGCATCATCTGCTGACTGTAATTCAATGACAGAGGATGGGCCGACCTTGGATCTGGACTGAAGGTGGCTCTTTGGTGGCCATTGGACTCTTCAATCACCTGAGAACTCATTTTTAGTGTGGGAGCTTAAGGATAGTGTTAAATCCAAGGAAGAGGTATATAAATTGGCCAGAAAAAGCAGCAAACCTGAGGACTGGGAGAATTTTATAATACAGCAGAGGAGGACAAAGGGTTTAATTTGGAGGGGGAAAATAGAGTATGCGAGGAAGCTTGCTGGCAACATAAAAACTGACTGCAAAAGCTTCTATAGCTATGTGAAGAGAAAAAGATTAGTGAAGACAAACATAGGTCCATTGCAGTCAGATTCAGATGAATTCATAATGGGGAACAAAGAAATGGCAGACCAGTTAAACAATTACTTTGGTTCTGTCTTCACGAAGGAAGACACAAATAACCTTCCAGAAATACTAGGGGACCGAGGGTCTAGTGAGAAGGAGGAACTGAAGGAAATCCTTATTAGGCGGGAAATTGTGTCAGGGAAATTGATGGGATTAAAGGCCGATAAATGCCCAGGGCCTAATAGTCTGCATCCCAGAGTACTGAAGGAAGTAGCCCTAGAAATAGTGGATGTATTGGTGATCATTTTCCAACAGTCTATCGACTCTGGATCAGTTCCTATGGACTGGAGGATAGCTCATGTAACACCACTTTTTAAGAAAGGAGGGAGAAAACGGGTAATTATAGACCGGTTAGCCTGACATCAGTAGTGGGGAAAATGTTGGTAGAATTTTTCATTAAGATGGAGAGTGACATAGTTAATTCAGAGACTAGGGTCCGGAACTTAAAGAAAGGAAACTTCGATGGTGTGAGACATGATTTGGCTAGGATAGACTGGCGAATGATACTGAAAGGGTTGACGGTGGATAGGCAATGGCAGAAATGTCAATCTCGACTCCGAGGGACTGCCGAAGAAGAAGATATAAATACAAGTTGTTGTTGTTCATGAGGGCTGCAGCGAAGCACTAGGTCAAAAGCCTTACCCAATCAATGAAAGCAAAGTGAAAACCTCAAGAGTAGTTCCAAGATAAGGCGGGCAGTTCCTGGCATTGATATCGAAGACCACTGTGTTTATGTAGTGTTGGCTGCTGTAAAAATCAGTCATTAAGTAATCATGATTTTGTTTGTAGTCATTCTGACTTCATGTACACATCAGATGCCCCCCAAAAAAGGATGTTGCCAACTTTATCTGAACAGGACAACTGGAAAGAGCCCTGCATCTTCGAAATATTGAGTCACAAATTTGTAAGTAAAGCACAGAAGAACTATCATGTGATGTGGACTCCTTGGATTGGTAATTAATTGTGTCAAACCACATCAGCCTGTTACTAGGAAACTGGACTTCGCTGTTTAAAAGTGTGATTAATGGAACATTGTGTTCAGTCCCAGGACAAAAACACCATTCAAATATGGCATTTCTAGATTTTACTCTCCCTCTTTATTTCGACATTAACTCCTTGATTGCTAATGATACCCATATATTGCAGATAGAAATTGCTTCTTTACCTAAAGCTATTATAAAGCTGTAACTATGAAATGTCCCATAGATTAACAAATACGCCCAATTCCCTCATCCTGTATATCAGGAAACACGGCATATAATTGGCATGACGGGGGTGGGGGGAGGCACTGAAATAAGGGAATAGGCCCTGTATCATTCTCATTCTCACCTACAGTTCTCCATTCCACTATGTTTAGTGACCTAAATTAATTGCACACATTTTCAATGTGTGTCTACTGAAGCAGGAGCGCTTAGATATTGGCCCAGCAATTGCAGTCGGAGGCTTCCCGCGGGTGGATGCCTCCAACCTGAAAAATTACTACGAATGTACCTGGAAGTTCTGGAGGCGCCTTAGAATCCTGCCGGAGGCCTTCTTTCCATGTGCTTCGCAGCGCGTTCACATCTTCTAGATACGGACGGAGAAGCTGGAGTCACGTGGGCCTGGACCACTAATCACTCTGCAGTATTCTCATTCATGGTAATAAGAATTCTGATTTTACGAGTTCCAATTACTATCAATGAGAATAACCCCCTAAAACACCCAACCACAACATAATAAATTAAAAAAACATCACACATATTTAAAATTAATTGAAATTAAAGTTAATTAAATGTTTTAGAAAAAAATATATCTTTGGAATTTTTTTTAATGTGTGTTAATAGGGTTTACATAGAAACATAGAAAATAGGTGCAGGAGCAGGCCATTCAGCCCTTCTAGCCTGCACCGCCATTCAATGAGTTCATGGCTGAACATGAAACTTTAGTACCCCATTCCTGCTTTCTCGCCATACCCCTTGATCCCCCGAGTAGTAAGGACTTCATCGAGCTCCCTTTTGAATATATTTAGTGAATTGGCCTCAACTACTTTCTGTGGCAGAGAATTCCACAGGTTCAACACTCTCTGGGTGAAGAAGTTTCTCCTCATCTCGGTCCTAAATGGCTTACCCCTTATCCTGAGACTGTGACCCCTGGTTCTGGACTTCCCCAACATTGGGAACATTCTTCCTGCATCTAACCTGTCTAAACCCATCAGAATTTTAAACGTTTCTATGAGGTCCCCTCTCATTCTTCTGAACTCCAGTGAATACAAGCCCAGTTGATCCAGTCTTTCTTGATAGGTCAGTCCCACCATCCCGGGAATCAGTCTGGTGAATCTTTGCTGCATTCCCTCAATAGCAAGAATGTCCTTCCTCAAGTTAGGAGACCAAAACTGTACACAATACTCCAGGTGTGGCCTCACCAAGGCCCTGTACAACTGTAGCAACACCTCCCTGCCCCTGTACTCAAATCCCCTCGCTATGAAGGCCAACGTGCCATTTGCTTTCTTAACCGCCTGCTGTACCTGCATGCCAACCTTCAATGACTGATGTACCATGACACCCAGGTCTCGTTGCACCTTCCCTTTTCCTAATCTGTCACCATTCAGATAATAGTCTGTCTCTCTGTTTTTACCACCAAAGTGGATAACCTCACATTTATCCACATTATACTTCATCTGCCATGCATTTGCCCATTCACTTAACCTATTCAAGTCACTCTGCAGCCTTATAGCATCCTCCTCGCAGCTCACACTGCCACCCAACTTAGTGTCATCCGCAAATTTGGAGATACTACATTTAATCCCCTCGTCTAAATCATTAATGTACAAAGTAAACAGCTGGGGCCCCAGCACAGAACCTTGCGGTACCCCACTAGTCACTGCCTGCCATTCTGAAAAGTACCCATTTACTCCTACTCTTTGCTTCCTGTCTGACAACCAGTTCTCAATCCACGTCAGCACACTACCCCCAATCCCATGTGCTTTAACTTTGCACATTAATCACTTGTGTGGGACCTTGTCGAACGCCTTCTGAAAGTCCAAATATACCACATCAACTGGTTCTCCTTTGTCCACTTTACTGGAAACATCCTTAAAAATTCCAGAAGATTTGTCAAGCATGATTTCCCTTTCACAAATCCATGCTGACTTGGACCTATCATGTCACCATTTTCCAAATGCGCTGCTATGACATCCTTAATAATTGATTCCATCATTTTACCCACTACTGAGGTCAGGCTGACCGGTCTATAATTCCCTGCTTTCTCTCTCCCTCCTTTTTTAAAAAGTGGGGTTACATTGGCTATCCTCCACTCGATAGGAACTGATCCAGAGTCAATGGAATGTTGGAAAATGACTGTCAATGCATCCGCTATTTCCAAGGCCACCTCCTTAAGTACTCTGGGATGCAGTCCATCAGGCCCTGGGGATTTATCGGCCTTCAATCCCATCAATTTCCCCAACACAATTTCCCGACTAATAAGGATTTCCCTCAGTTCCTCCTTCTTACTAGACCCTCTGACCCCTTTTATATCCGGAAGGTTGTTTGTGTCCTCCTTAGTGAATACTGAACCAAAGTACTTGTTCAATTGGTCTGCCATTTCTTTGTTCCCCGTTATGACTTCCCCTGATTCTGACTGCAGGGGACCTACGTTTGTCTTTACTAACCTTTTTCTCTTTACATACCTATAGAAACTTTTGCAATCCGCCTTAATGTTCCCTGCAAGCTTCTTCTCGTACTCCATTTTCCCTGCCCTAATCAAACCCTTTGTCCTCCTCTGCTGAGTTCTAAATTTCTCCCAGTCCCCAGGTTTGCTGCTATTTCTGGCCAATTTGTATGCCACTTCCTTGGCTTTAATACTATCCCTGATTTCCCTAGATAGCCACGGTTGAGCCACCTTCCCTTTTTTATTTTTACGCCAGACAGGAATGTACAATTGTTGTAATTCATCCATGCGGTCTCTAAATGTCTGCCATTGCCCATCCACAGTCAACCCCCTAAGTATCATTCGCCAATCTATCCTAGCCAATTCACGCCTCATACCTTCAAAGTTACCCTTCTTTAAGTTCTGGACCATGGTCTCTGAATTAACTGTTTCATTCTCCATCCTAATGCAGAATTCCACCATATTATGGTCACTCTTCCCCAAGGGGCCTCGCACAATGAGATTGCTAATTAGTCCTCTCTCATTACACAACATCCAGTCTAAGATGGCCTCCCCCCTAATTGGTTCCTCGACATATTGGTCTAGAAAACCATCCCTTATGCACTCCAGGAAATCCTCCTCCACCGTATTGCTTCTAGTTTGGCTAGCCCAATCTATGTGCATATTAAAGTCACCCATTATAACTGCTGCACCTTTATTGCATGCACCCTTAATTTCCTGTTTGATGCCCTCCCCAACATCACTACTACTGTTTGGAGGTCTGTACACAACTCCCACTAACGTTTTTTGCCCTTTGGTGTTCTGCAGCTCTACCCATATAGATTCCACATCATCCAAGCTAATGTCTTTCCTAACTATTGCATTAATCTCCTCTTTAACCAGCAATGCTACCCCACCTCCTTTTCCTTTTATTCTATCCTTCCTGAATGTTGAATACCCCTGGATGTTGAGTTCCCAGACCTGATCATCCTGGAGCCACGTCTCCATAATCCCAATCACATCATATTTGTTAACATCTATTTGCACAGTTAATTCATCCACCTAATTGCGGATACTCCTTGTATTAAGACACAAAGCCTTCAGGCTTGTTTTTTTAACACCCTTTGTCCTTTTAGAATTTTGCTGTACAGTGGCCCTTTTTGTTCTTTGCCTTGGGTTTCTCTGCCCTCCATTTTTCCTCATCTCCTTTCTGTCTTTTGCTTTTGCCTCCTTTTTGTCTCCCTCTGTCTCCCTGCATTGGTTCCCATCCCCCTGCCATATTAGTTTAACTCCTCCCCAACAGCACTAGCAAACACTCCCCCTAGGACATTGGTTCCGGTCCTGCCCAGGTGCAGACCGTCCGGTTTGTACTGGTCCCACCTCCCCCAGAACCGATTCCAATGCCCCAGGAATTTGAATCCCTCCCTGCTGCACCACTGCTCAAGCCACGTATTCATCTGCGCTATCCTGCGATTCCTACTCTGACTAGCACGTGGCACTGGTAGCAATCCTGAGATTACTACTTTTGAGGTCCTACTTTTTAATTTAGCTCCTAGCTCCTTAAATTCGTTTCGTAGGACCTCATCCCTTTTTTTTACCTATGTCGTTGGTACCAATGTGCACCACGACAACTGGCTGCTCTCCCTCCCATTTCAGAATGTCCTGCACCCGCTCTGAGACATCCATGACCCTTGCACCAGGGAGGCAACATACCATCCTGGAGTCTCGGTTGCAGCCGCAGAAACGCCTATCTATTCCCCTCACCATTGAATCCCCTATCACTATCGCGCTCCCACTCTTTTTCCTGCCCTCCTGTGCAGCAGAGCCAGCCACAGTGCCATGAACTTGGCTGCTGCTGCCCTCCCCTGATGAGTCATCCCCCCCAATAGTACTCAAAGCGGTGTATCTGTTTTGCAGGGGGATGACCACAGGGGACCCCTGCACTACCTTTCTTGCACTGCTCTTCCTGCTGGTCTTCCATTCCCTATCTGGCTGTGGACCCTTCTCCTGTGGTAAGACGAACTCACTACACGTGATACTCACGTCATTCTCAGCATCGTGGATGCTCCAGAGTGAATCCACCCTCAGCTCCAATTCCGCAATGCGGACCGTCAGGAGCTCGAGGCGGATACACTTCCCACACACGTAGTCCCCAGGGACACCGGAAGTGTCCCCGAGTTCCCACATGGTACAGGAGGAGCATATCACGTGACCGAGCTCTCCTGCCATGCCTTAACCCTTAGATACCCTTAAATTGGTAATAACAATGTTACAGTTCACTTACTGATATAAAAAAGAAAAAGAAAAGCTACTCACCAATCACCAGCCAATCACTTACCCCATTGGCTGTGACGTCACTTTTTGATTCCTTTCTACTTCTATTTTGTTTTCTCTCCCGCTGTAGCTGCACTGGTACGCCTTTATAGGCCGCTCCGACACTGCTCCCGCCTCTCGCCAACTGCCGCTGACTCTCGAGCTCCCGCTGGGCCTTTATAGGCCGCTCCGACACTGCTCCCGCCTCTCGCCAACTGCCGCTGACTCTCGAGCTCCCGCTGGGCCTTTATAGGCCGCTCCGACACTGCTCCCACCTCTCGCCAACTGCCGCTGACTCTCGAGCTCCCGCTGGGCCTTTATAGGCTGCTCCGACACTGCTCCCACCTCTCGCCAACTGCCGCTGACTCTCGAGCTCCCGCTGGGCCTTTATAGGCTGCTCTGACGCTGCTCCCACCTCTCGCCAACTCCCGCTGACTCTCGAGCTCCCGCTGGGCCTTTATAGGCCGCTCCGACACTGCTCCCGCCTCTCGCCAACTGCCGCTGACTCTCGAGCTCCCGCTGGGCCTTTATAGGCCGCTCCGACACTGCTCCCACCTCTCGCCAACTGCCGCTGACTCTCGAGCTCCCGCTGGGCCTTTATAGGCCGCTCCGACACTGCTCCCACCTCTCGCCAACTGCCGCTGGTACTCGAGCTCCCGCTGGGCCTTTATAGGCCGCTCCAACGCTGCTCCCACCTCTCGCCAACTGCCGCTGGTACTCGAGCTCCCGCTGGGCCTTTATAGGCCGCTCCGACGCTGCTCCCACCTCTCGCCAACTGCCGCTGGTACTCGAGCTCCTGCTGGGCCTTTATAGGCCGCTCCGACGCTGCTCCCACCTCTCGCCAACTGCCGCTGATACTCGAGCTCCTGCTGGGCCTTTATAGGCCGCTCCGACGCTGCTCCCACCTCTCGCCAACTGCCGCTGATAACTTCTTGATAACTTTCTTGGCACCCTTTTTCGAAGTTGGTTTCTTTTCCTCGGGCATCGTCTTGTTCAGTCAGGCAAAGATCAAAGTTTAAAATAAACTTACCTTACTGGACAGGGTTTTTACTGTAAAAATGTGTATTTAAATTTTATTTTTATATGTTTTAAACTTTTACGCTGGTAAAAGTAGGCTATGTATCTGCTTTTACCAGGTGTAAAAGTTTGAAGGACTTTCACTGGGCAATAGCCCAACCTCGCCCGCGCGGATGTCCTTCTCCCGGGGATGTGGAAGATCTGTCGACAGATCGGAAAAGCCGGCATTTGACGCATGCACATCGCGCGCCAAAAAACGGCTTTTGCAAGGCCTCGCCGGGTCCGTACATATTCCATACGGACCCAGCGAGGCCAGAATTTCAGGGCCAATGTTCCATGCTGAAGTGGTCAGCAGGCTCCACTTCATTCTGCAGTCCTTCGCACGCTAATAACTCAGGACAAGTGCCTCAACACAGAGCTTTATCGTCTGCAGCAAGAACACTTGCAGCAAATTTACAACACAGAGGTAGCATTACTAGTGGCTGGCAAAATCACCACTTTCCTCAACTATTATGCTTAAGTACCATTCTGAGCCAACACTACAATATCAGCTGCTGTGCTCCTCACAAAAACAGCAAAAATGGAGTTGCTGCATGAGGGAACATGGCCAACACTTTGATCTTTTTTTGCACTGAACAGCATGTCATCCATGCTCAAGGTCACCCATGCTCAATGTCACACATGCTCAATGTCACACATATCCACTAGAAATATAGAAATCTACAGCTCAGAAGAAGGCCATTCCAGCCCACTGCGTCCGCGCCGGCCAACAAAGAGCCACACAGCCCTTGGTCAGCAACCCTAAAGGTTACATATAAACCTATGAACAATGATGGAAAGGCAAAGAGCACCCAGCCCAACCAATCCACCACAACTGCGACACCTCTGATACTAAAACATTCTACACTCCACACCAACCGGAGCCATGTGATCTCCTGGGAGAAGCAAAAACCAGATAAAAACCCAGGTTAATTTAGGAAGAAAAAATCTGGTAAAATTCCTCTCCGACCCATCCAGGTGATCGAAACTAGTCCAGGAGATCACCCTGACCGTATCCGATTCCCTGCAGTACTCACCATTATATCTGTGCCGTCCAACAAAAGGTCATCCAGTCTAATACCAATTACCAGCATTAGGTCCGTAACCCTGCAGGTTACTGCACTTTAAGTGCCCATCCAACCATCTCTTAAAAGCGGTGAGGGTTTCCGCATCCACCACTCTTCCAGGCAGTGAGTTCCAGATCCCCACAACCCTCTGTGTAAAGAAGCCCCCCCTCAAATCCCCTCTAAACCTTCCACCTTAAAACTATGACCCTCATAATAGACCCCTCCACCAATGGAAATAGGCCCTTACTATCCACTATGTCCAGGCCCCTCAATATTTTGTACACCTCAATGACGTCTCCTCTCAACCGCCTCTGTTCCAATGAGAACAAACCCAGCCTATCCAATCTGTCCTCATAGCTAGGATTCTCCATTCCAGACAGCATCCTAGTAAATCTCCTCTGCACCCTCTCTTGTGCAATCACGTCCTTCCTATAATACGGCGACCAGAACTGCACGCAGTACTCCAGCTGTGGCCTCACCAAAGTATTATACAATTTAAGCATAACCTCCCTGCTCTTATATTCTATGTCTCGGCCAATAAAGGCAAGCATTCAGTATGCCTTCTTAACCACCTTATCCACCTGGCCTGCTACTTTCAGCGATCTGTGGACAAGCACTCCAAGGTCCCTTAATTCATCTACACTATTAGGTGGCCTACCACTTAATGCGTAGACACTTTTCTTATTCGCCCTCCCAAAGTGCATCACCTCACACTTCTCTGAATTAAATTCCATTTGCCACTGCTCTGCCCACCTGACCAGTAGATTGATATCCTCCTGCAGCCCATGACTTTCCTCTTCATTATCAACCACACTGCCAATTTTAGTGTCGTCTGAAAACTTCTTAATCATATTTCCTATATTCAAATCTAAATCGGTGATATATACCACAAAAAGCAAGGGTCCCAGTCCTGAGCCCTGCGGAAGCCCACTGGAAACATACTTCCAGTCACAAAAACATCCATCAATCATTACCCTTTGCTTCCTTCCTCCAAGCCAATTTTGGATCCAACTTGACCCTGTAAACCATGGGCTTTAACCTTCATGACCAGTCTAACATGTGGGATCTTACCAAAAGCTTTGCAGAAGTCCATATATACTACATCGTATGCACTACCCTCATCGACCTTCTTGGTTACCTCCTCAAAAAATTCAATCAGGTTAGTTAGACATGATCTTCCCTTAATAAACATGTGCTGACTGTCCCTAATTAATCCTTGCCTTTCCAAATGCAGATTTATCCTGTCTTTCAGGATTTTTTCCAATAATTTTCCCACCACTGAGGTTAGGCTGACGGGCCTGTAATTACTCAGCCTGTTCCTTTCTTCCTTCTTAAACAAGGGTACTACATTAGCAGTCATCCAATCCTCTGGCACCATGCCCAAATCCAGAGGACTGGAAAATGATGGTCAAGGCCTCTGCTATTTCCTCTTTTACTTCACTCAACAGCCTGGGATCTTACCAAAAGCTTTGCAGAAGTCCATATATACTACATCGTATGCACTACCCTCATCGACCTTCTTGGTTACCTCCTCAAAAAATTCAATCAGGTTAGTCAGACATGATCTTCCCTTAATAAATCCATGCTTTCTACTTTCAAAGCTGCTAATGACCCATGTCGATGTCACCCATGCTCATTGTCACCCATGTCAATGTCACTCATGCTCAATGTCACCCATGTCCAATGTCACCCATGTTCAATGTCATCCATGTTCAATGTCATCCATGCTGAATGTCACCATGTCCAATGTCACCATGTCCAATATCACCCATGCACAATGTCACCCATGCTCAATGTCATCCATGCACAATGTCACCCATGTTCAATGTCACTATGTCCAATGTCACCCATGCTCAATATCACCACAATGGCACATTGCAGAAGTCCTTGATGCTGCTTGTGTCCAAACTGAAGCACTTGAATATTGTGAGTATTGCAAAGCTTTCAATTGTATGTTTCATCTTGGCTGTGCACCCTGCTCAGGTATGGGTATGCATGAGATGCAAAGAAAAAGCTTTAAGATTGTGTGAGACTCAGTGTAAGAGAAATTTGGCATTAGGGGTACCAGCGGGACAAGGGTTAAAGTGCTGGTCCCTGCATAAGGAGGTAAAGGCTTTTCTTCTCACGCCTTGTATCTCTTCTCACGCCTTGTACATTCCAGCTCCAAGGCTCCAGAAGGTACTGTTATGGGTTGGGATACCAGATAGTATTCCAACATGGAATGTCAATAGGAGAGAACCTAAACAGACCGCTGATGAGGCAGTGAGAAGAGATCAGAGAGAGACTTCATGGCACCAAAGGAAATGTATAACAAATCCCAATGTAATTATACCATTCTGGGAACAGTCTAAGATGGTCACGAGATCATGGCCTGTCAGTCAGAGCTCATGACTTGTCAATCCGGAGTAGTACTGATAAGGTAGTCCAATTAGGGAAGTAGCGCTGATAAGGTAGAGATCTAGGGAGGTCTTGTCCGGGAACAGAGGGGTTTTTGAAATGTATAAAAGTTGTATGATTGTGCTGTTCGGGGAGCATCCCCACTCATAGGCGACTGTGATGCAGGTTGTTCCCGGATGTTCGTAATAAAGATCGTTATACTTTGCCATCCGTCTCTGTCTGCTAACTTCGAGTATCGCTACGTGGGCTGGGGCGAGCGTCGACCCTCTATATCAGTGGGCCCGCTCGTGGTAAAAGAAGCCTTCCCTCTCTCCCCCAACATTTGGCGCTGCGAGCAGGGTACGGACTTCCCGAACGGAACAATGACCCAGCTGTTGGGGTGAGTATGTTTTAATTTACCACCTTCAAGTTAGAGCTGTGGCATTGTAAACCGCAAGGGAAGGACATCCGTACAAAAGAACCATGTAGTGAGTCCCGGAGGGACGGAGACGGAGGACAAGGACGATCTAGGGGTGAAAGGGGGGGGGTCAAAAGGTGCATCCTAAAACGCGCGCGTGGAGGTAGCACGGCAGTGCGATCAGGGTACGACGCAAGGGAAGATATCGAGGGAGAGCGCACGGTGCTGGGACGAGAGAGAGAGGAATAGAGACAACGTCGCTGAGCAGTGACGGGATATATTGACCCAAAGCGTGCAGTGGTACGAGTGTATGGCGCAAGGGAAGACATATAAATAGCATCCTGCATACCTGACACGAATTTAAGGGAGTACTCACGACCCTCATAGCCCGAAGAAGATGGGTAACTCGGCAAGTAAAGGAACAAATGGAACTGGTGAGGGAATGGGGACCCAGGCCATTAAACAAGGGAAAAGGGGAGAGGGTAACCAGGGACCCGAAGGGTCTCTATTAGAATTACTAAGTAACAAATATGCAACCTAATGGAAGGAATGAAGCGGAGAGGGTGGCAGCCCACGGATGCTCCCGATAGGCAGAAAAAATGGTGGGATAGTCAGATCAAAAGCAAGGTTAGAATGGCTCAGGCAATTATCCTCACCTGCGACCGGGAACTAGTAAAGGAAATAGATACCCATGTTGAGCTCATTCAGAAATTAAACACGAAAATAACAACCTTAGAAAGTGGCGTAAAGGAGAACTGTAAACCCCTACAGTGTGCACCAGCAATATCCAACCCAAAGGCAGCCCCGATAGCCGCTCCACTGTACCCCTCCCTGGAGGAAATATCAGTAGGAAAGCCTCCAGATGGTTGAACACAGAGAGAGCCCCCGACATATAATGAATACATACAGGCAGCTCCCGTACGCACGACTACCACCGCTGCACACGGACAGCAACCCGCTCACGTCACTATACAAGAAGTTCCCCTTACCCCGCATGAGAGACAGACACTAATAAAGGATCTACCCACACCCAAACCCAATAGCAGAAATACAGAGTTCTGGCAAAAGGTTGAGGAAATGTTCGATGCCCATAACTTAGGTGACATACACAGTTTGGTAAAGGCCAAAACTGGTAGTGTAAATTGGCAGAGGGCTACCCTAAACGTGCAAAATGGTGGCTGGATGACAATAGGGAACCGGACCAAGCCACAGCGGTTGCTAGACTTAAAACATGGGATGGATGGATGTTGGGGACCTATACAAACTAACTGGAGCAGAATATTAAAGATAACCCAGAAGCCAAACAAAACTGCAGGCGAGTATGGGGAGCGGAAATGGCTTGAGTATAAGGACCACTCCGGTGTAAATGACCCCGAGAAGGATGACGAGGCATTTCTAGAAATGTTTAAGGATGGGCTGGGGGAGGCGCATCAAAAGGTAATTAAACTAGGATTTAAGATAGGGGATGACTATGATGAGATCTTAGAGTGGGCACAGAATGTAGAGGAGCTAAAGGCTGAGCAGAAGGAGAAAGTGTCAAAGATGATGGCAACAGCATTAGCAACAGAAGGAAAAGAAGGGGATGGGGACCTCCGCGCCGCCCCCTTGACATATTACACGTGCCATCAGGGCGGACACACTAGCAAAGAATGCCCACGAGAGGATGCCAGAAAGGGGACATTTAGGTGCTATAATTGCAATAAACCGGGACACATGGCAAGAAACTGCCGAACACAGAAAGGGGGGGGAGGCGGGGAAGGGCCCCCAGCAAACCGGGAAACAAACTCGGACGCCCATTACCCGTGAGGAACTGGTGGAGATCCTCCAGCAAAAGGTATTGCCCCCGCCGGAGCCACCCTCTAATGAAGAGCTCCTTAACCTGCTCAAACTGGCTAGTGGTGGCCGCTAGGGGTTACCGGCCCCCGAAGGACGATTGGAATAGCCAACGCTAGATTCCTGTATGTTCATTAGTGCAGTGTTAGGGGGCCGGCAGTGCAACATGCTAGTAGACACGGGAGCGTCGGTATCCATAACCAACCTAGACCACCCCCTTACCCAGACCACGGTCAATATTCAGGGAATGGGGGGAGATTTAAAAAAGCAACATTGAGTGAAGTAGTACCTCTGGAGATACAGGGCATAATGATACCTACCCAATTCTGGTGCTGCCCTAACCCAGAAGGCACCATACTAGGGATAGACACTTTGAGGGAAGTAGGGGCACTTATAAACCCCCAGCAGAATCGGATTATATGGGGAGGGAAACATCAAACCAAACAGAAGTTCGATTGCCCGGGACATCTGCAGCAGCGAGTGGCAAGGATAGACCCAATACAGCCCGAATGGGAAACGAAGGGAGTATGGGGCAGTGTCTGCCGACTATACCCGACACTGGGCACGGCACAAACAGGATTGTGGGCTGGCCCGGATGAACCCGGTCAATGTTCCCGGGCCGGAGCAACAGGCCCATAAACAATACCCCTTAAAACCCGAGGCTGATGCAGCAGTCCACCAAATAGTCCAAGAGTTAGAAGCGCAAGGGGTGGTGAAGCCAGTAACAGCCACCACTAATTCACCGGTGTGGCCTGTGAAGAAACCCGACAGGACTTATAGGTTCACCGTTGATTATACCGCCCTGAACAAAGTCACCCCAAGGGAATACCCAACTGTGGCGAGCCCTTCTACTGTGTTCAACGGCCTGAACCCAGAACATAAAATCTTTACGGTACTTGACATAGCAAACGGGTTCTGGGCCATACCTCTAGAGGAGGAGTCACAGAAGAAGTTTGCCTTCACTATAAAAGGGGAGACAATATACGTGGACCAGGGTGCCCCAGGGGTTTCACAATAGCCCGGGAATATTTCACCGGGCATTGTCAGGGATCTTGGAACCCCTGGATGTAGGGGAAGGAAACACTGTACTACAGTACGTGGACAATATTCTTATCGCCTCAGGTACTGAGGCACAACACCTGATGGCCCTAACTACAGTATTAGGGGTCTTACAGCGCTCGGGGTTGAAGGATAACCCTAGAAAAGCCCAGGTCGGAAGAAGGGAGGTTATATACTTGGGATACATAGTATCCCAAGGGAACAGGCAGATGCCCGCTGATAGGAAGGAGGCTATTAGAACTATGACTAGACCAGGGACAGTGAGAGGGGTTCGACAGATATTGGGGCTATTGACGGAACTTTATCCCAGAATATGCAGAAATGGCCCAGCCGATATAGGATCTAGTGAAAGGAGGTAAACTCTCCCAGGAGCCTGTAGACTGGGGCCACCACCAAGAGGCGGCATTCACACAGCTTAAACACGCCCTTATGAGCGCACCCGCCTTGGGGTTGCCGGATCAGAATAGGCCCTTCCATCTGTATATGTACAATAGTGAGACCCACTACAATGCAGTGGTAACCCAGGAACATGGGATAGACAAAGACCCGTCGCATACTACTCCACGAAACAAGGAGCAGTGGCCGCAGGCCTATCTCGATGTGTCGCAGCCCTTGATTGTGTGGCATGGGCCGTGAGGGTTAGCGAGTCTATCATAATGACCGGGCAGATTATCCTGCATACACCACATACCCTTGTGGAACTGCTTAACACTGGGAGACTAAGGACGATATCAGACGCACGACGCGCCAATTGGGAAGCAATGCTTTTGCCCCCAAATGGCGCCTTGACTATCAAAGGATAGCGGGAATAATCCCGCAGGCTGGATAATCACCGAAGGCAAGGAGCACCAGTGTGACTCCACGGGGAGCGAGGAAAAAGGGAGCCAGATTAGGGAAACCCCACTCGAAAGGGCAGATATGGATCTTTATGTAGATGGATCCCGTCGATACGTAAACGGAACCCCCCGGACAGGGTGGGCAGTCGTGGACAACAATGGGCAAGACAGGAGAAAGGGTGCCCTAGAGGGAAATCTATCGGCTCAGGTAGCGGAATTGGTAGCCCTTACCAAGGCAATGAAACTAGCAGCAGGAAAAAGGGTCAACATATACACTGACAGCCGGTACGCCTTCGGAGTGGTGCACGACTACATGACTGCTTGGAGGAGGAGGGGATACGTGACTTCAGGAGGGGGACCCATTAGGCATGAAGAGATAGTCAAGGGATTGGTAGAAGCTTCCCTCCTCCCTCAGGAATGTGCAGTAATAAAAATTAAAGCGCACTCAAAAATCACAGACAAGCACCAGCAGGGAAATGCCTGGGCAGACGAAGCTGCCAGACAGGCAGCTGAAGCAGACAGGACCCCGATTGGCTCATGTGTCACCCAAACAGAAGAAATAAACACACTCAAGGTACAGGGAGAATCCACCCCGCAAGAAATAAAAGGATGGGAACAGAACGGAGCAAGAAAGGGGGCAGATGGAGTGTGGAGGAGAGATGACAATGTGGTGGCCCCGGAATGTCTCCGACAGAATCTATTGGGTCTCTACCATGGGTACACCAACACTGGTAGGACTGGCATGATAAACTCCATGTCACGATGTTGGTGGTGGGAAGGAATGGGGAGAGATGTAGAAAACTATTGTAGGAGGTGTATAACCTGCGCAAAATACAACCCGGGAAAAAGGATAAATCCAACTGGGACACCAACCTCGCCCAAAGGGACCCTGGGAAGCCCTACAAATAGATTTTATCGGGCCACTGCCCAGCCAGAGGGGAAAAATGTACTGCCTGGTAGTAATAGATCAATTTACAAAGTGGGTAGAAGCCTTTGCTACCAGGAATTGCACCGCCGATACAGTGGCTAAAATCCTGGCTGGGGAAATAATACCCAGGTGGGGGATGCCACTGCAGTTGGACTCAGATCAAGGTACACATTTTACAGGGAAAGTCATGAAACAAGCCTGTGCCCTGCTAGGGATTAAACAAAAATTCCACATCCCGTACCATCCGGAATCGTCCGGATTAGTAGAGCGGATGAATAGGACCCTAAAAACTGCATTGGCCAAGGCAATCGAGGAGACCGGGAAGGGGTGGGTGGAGTTACTTCCACGAATCCTATTGAAATTAAGAGCCACCCCGAACAGAACCACCGGACTGACCCCCTTTGAGCTAATGACAGGCAGAGCTATGAGATTGCCAGAAGTATTAGTATCTGGGAGTGAGGACGTGGGACCCTACAAGGACAAGATACGGAGGTTCGTCATGGAGCTATGTAAACAGCTGCATGGATTACGAGCGCAAGCTAGGGACCAACAAGCCATTAAAGATTTAGAAAGGGATACGAAGGAACAAAGGGTTCAGGTACCCACCATAGGGAGCCAGGTCATGGTGAGGTTGAATCCCGAGAGACCCGGACTCTCACCAAAATGGACCGGTCCCCACCAAGTGATCATGATCAGCAACACATGCGCTTGCATAGATATGGGGGGTATTGGTAGATGGAAGCACTGGACCCAGTTGAAACGATTTGGATCTTAACCGACCGCTGAACACCGGAAACGTTGTGTTTTACAGGATCCTATTCCTCCTTGGAGCCAGGACATCATCCGACGAAGGAAGCTACAGACCCCAAGGCCTATACTATAGAACATCTGAAACTATTAACTGTGATTCGAGAGCCTTAGTGGTGGTAGCCGGTACAACAGTAGATTTAAATTGTAGCATTGGACTAACGGGCATAACTCAATTCAACCCGGATGACAATCGACATTGGGGGTGGACCAATAACCAGGGCATAACAGTAATAGTAAACGAGACCGCAGTGTGCTTCGTGCTAGAGAAGAAACGGGGAAGTTGTACTCACAGGGAGGCGGCACAAATAAGGTGCACGCCTGTCTTTGCCCAGGGGATACCAGTTGGAGAATATGCCCGGCCTCCCCGTGTGTGGGTACAGATCAGTGGTGTTGGGCATTCGAGTCCGGAATAGATCCACCACTGTTGCTCCAACAACCACTCTGGGAACTACAACTCTTTATAGTACTACCACACATCCCCCTCCCACATGCCCGTCCATAAAGACGGGAGTCACAGGGGGATTAGTAATAAGGAAATCTAAGAAGAAGATACATTTTGGGGTGCGGCAACGGCTACTTACGGTGGTCCTAAACCTAACGGACATCATCCTTCCTAGCTTCTGTGGGAATGAGACTATAAGTCTGTACCAGAATCTGACTCAGAGAATCCTTGAAGGCCCGGAATCCACAACCATGAGATTCAATACCAGAAAAGGGATAAAACGAGGTCGAACAAAGAGGGATATACTGGAAATGCTGGGCACGGGTTACACTGCGGGCCTTGCAACAGTGAATACAATAGACTTGTATGCAATAGACGACAGGGTCAATACCTTGACGCAAATCTTGAGGGGTGTGCCGGGAAGGGACATGGATAACCAAGTCCTACAAGCGCGGTTGGGAGATGGCGCGGAAGGGGAACTGTTGCAGGTGGCCCATACCTTGCAAAAACATGCCAAGACAATAAATTTGATCCACGCAATGGGGAACGATATAAGTAAACGATTACAAGCTGAGATAGTTTGCTCCGGGTATGGGACCTGGATATTAAGTGAGGTACAACATAATTTGGAGCAACTCCAAAATGGGGACATACCAGATTGGATCCCAAACAGTATACTTATCAATTGGACTCTAGATAAAAAGGCGAATAACACATGCGAGGTACAAAGGAATAATCACGCATGGGTGCCAAAATTCAGATGTATTACTGGGTGAGTGAATATGATTGGATTTGTGTTGTCCATACCACAGTATGATGTAACAAAGGGAGACCCCTTATACCAGATTGATAATATCGGTGAAGTGAGAAACCAAACTCGGTTGCGTTACCATCAGCCTGCCAGATGGGCGGTTAAAGTTAACAATAGTACCAGAGGCATTGCCATAATCAACTGCTATAAAAATAACCAAGTGGTTTTATGTCGAGGTACACCACGAATGAAGAGTGCGGATTCCACCAGATAAACGGATGTATGCTGAGTATCACTCCTCTTGAACACGACCTGGAGACCATCGCTGCCCCGCAAGGGAACGGAGAGTGAACGGGGGCAGCCAACCTAACCATTAAGACCAGGGGAGGAGTCACCCAGTGTCCTCATTAGTCCTAACTTCTGCTTCAGACCGAAGGGTGAAATAGACATAGACGGATATCATATTCATCCCGAGGCAACGGAAATCATCCACGGAACAATCACGGATACCCTTCGAGAAGGGTACGAAGAGGCGGTATGGGAACCGCAAGGCAAACAGATACCGGAATTAAATGAGTAACAATTACGTCTGGTGCAAGGAATCCAAAATCAAAGACGACAGTATATCCGGCTGATGGAAGAAATAGACAATTTACAGAGAGACACTAACGCAATGCTGGCTGATCATCCCTGGTACTCAAAGCTGTAGGACATTGGACTTAATATTCAAATTCACCCATGGATAAGAATAATATCACACGTACTTGTAGTAATACAGGGCCTTGTTCTGTTGGTCATGATTGGATTAACATGTGCACGAATAAAACAGCCAAACGACACGTCAGGGCACGCACTATGATTAAGGCCATAAGGGATGAAAATTTAAGCAGTCCGACTGGAAGGACTTACCTTATATAACTCTGTGGGAAGGTTTCAGGGGGTCCCGAAGCTTGGGAGATGGCCACCCAGGTGAACGAACCTATCTGGAACTCGCCTACAGGGAGATAGTTGTCGGGAATTATGGCCAGCTTGGCATATAGCCAAGGGCCAAAAGGGAGGGAATTGTAAGAGAAATTTGGCATTAGGGGTACCAGCGGGACAAGGGTTAAAGTGCTGGTCCCTGCATAAGGAGGTAAAGGCTTTTCTTCTCACACCTTGTAGCTCTTCTCACGCCTTGTACATTCCAGCTCCAAGGCTCCAGAAGGTACTGTTATGGGTTAGGATACCAGATAGTATTCCAACATGGAATGTCAATAGGAGAGAACCTAAACAGACCGCTGATAAGGCAATGAGAAGAGACCAGAGAGAGACTTCATGGCACCAAAGGAAATGTATAACAAATCCCAACATAATGATACCATTCTGGGAACGGTCTAAGATGGTCAAGAGATCATGGCCTGTCAGTCAGAGCTCATGACCTGTCAATCCGGGGTAGAACTGATAAGGTAGTCCAATTAGGGAAGTAGCGCTGATAAGGTAGTCCAATTAGAGATCTAGGGAGGTCTTGTCCGGGAACAGAGGGGTTTTGAAATGTATAAAAGTTGTATGATTGTGCTGTTCGGGGAGCATCCCCACTCACAGGCGGCTGTGATGCAGGTTGTTCCCGGACGTTCGTAATAAAGATCGTTATACTTTGCCATCCGTCTCTGTCTGCTAACTTCGAGTATCGCTACATGGGCTGGGGCGAGCGTCGACCCTCTATATCAGTCTTCCCGCTCATGGGAAAAGAAGCCTTCCCTCTCTCCCCCAACACTCGGCATAGCAAGAAGTAAATATGGAATGGTTTGACAGACTACACTTTGTAATGTGCCATCTCCCTGACATGTAGTTCTGATGAAAGATCATCGACCTGAAACATTATCTCTGTTTCTGTCTTCACAGATGCTACATGACCTGCTGAGTATTTCCAGAATCTTCTGTTTTTATTTCAGATTTCCAGAATCTGCAGTATTTTGGTTTTGTATTGATGTAGTACTGTTCTTTAAATTTCTTTTCTCAAATTTCTTAGAGTGTATATCTTCTCTCACATGTTTTCAGGTATTGTAGGCAGCACCGCCTGCCACTCATAGTATACTGTTGTGCTGAAGACAGAGTGCAAAACAGGGAAGGTCTCCTTGCATCCACCTCATGCAGCAGAATGTCCACTGGGTCAGTAATCAAACAAAGACTTGGAGTTAAACCTTGTGTACAATATCCTCAAACTCCATTTCATTTATCTAAATTGCATTCTCTTTCCTTTCAACCTTGCTAGTTCAACCTACTAGTTCTTCCTCCACACACAGTTTTTGCAAAGGCTGAAAACGACTGTGACCATTTCTGAGTCTTGAAAATGTCCCCAAAACTTTTTTGCCCTATATGTGGTGACTTGCCTTTAAGTGACTGTATCCCATTAATTTTAAACAACAGCTCTTTATTGGCTAGATGCTCTGGATTCAGGAATTCTGTTCCATGGCCACCTCTGTTCACTGTACACACCAATAGTTTGGATATAAGGCTGGAGGGAATGGTATCCAAATCTGTAGATGAGTTTACAATAAGTTGGTTAGTAAATAATTCTGAGGACTAAAGGAAGTTGCAAAGGAATATTGATAAGATGATGGAATGGGCAAAAAAGTGGCAGATGGAATTCAATGTCAGGAAGTGTGAGGTGGTATATTGTGGTTAAAAATAATAAAAGTAATAATTATGGCTGAATTAGGAAAGACTGGGTGATGTAGGTAGAGATTAGAGATAGTAAGGGGAAAAAGTCACTGGTGGGCGTAGTTTATAGGCTCCCAAATAATAACTTCACGGTGGGGCGGACAATAATCAAGGGAATAATAGAGGCATGTGAAAAAGGAACGGCAGTAATCATGGGGGATTTTAACTGACATATCGATTGGTCAAATCAAATCGCACGGGGTAGCCTTGAGGAGGAATTCATAGAATGCATACGGGATTGTTTCTTAGAACAGTATGTTACATAACCTACAAGGGAGCAAGCTATCTTAGATCTGGTCCTGTGTAATGAGACAGGAACAATAAACGATCTCCTAGTAAAAGATCCTCTCGGAATGAGTGATCACAGTATGGTTGAATTTGTAATACAGATTGAGGGTGAGGAAGTAGTGTCTCAAACAAAGGGGACTACAGTGGGATGAGGGCAGAGTTGGCTAAAGTAGACTGGGAACACAGACTAAACGGTGGCACAATTGAGGAACAGTGGAGGACTTTTAAGGAGCTCTTTCATAGTGCTCAACAAAAATATATTCCAGTGAAAAAGAAGGGTGGTAAGAGAAGGGCTAACCAGCCATGGATAACCAAGGAAATAAAGGAGATTATCAAATTAAAAACCAATGCGTATAAGGTGGGCAAGGTTAGTGGGAAACTAGAAGATTGGGAAAATTTTAAACGACAGCAAAGAATGACTAAGAAAGCAATAAAGAAAAGATAGATTACAAAAGTAAACTTGCGCAAAACATAAAAACAGATAGTAAAAGCTTTTACCAATATATAAAACGGAAAAGAGTGACTAAAGTAAATGTTGGTCCCTTAGAAGATGAGAAGGGGGATTTGATAATGGGAAATGTGGAAATGGCTGAGACCTTAAGCAATTATTTTGCTTCGGTCTTCACAGTGGAAGACACAAAAACCATGCCAAAAATTGCTGGTCACGGGAATGTGGGAAGGGAGGACCTTGAGATAATCACTATCACTCGGGGGGTAGTGCTGGACAGGCTAATGGGACTCAAGGCAGACAAGTCTCCTGGTCCTGATGAAATGCATCCCAGGGTATTAAAAGAGATGGCCAAAGTTATAGCAGATGCATTTGTTATAATCTACCAAAATTCTCTGGACTCTGGGGAGGTACCAGTGGATTGGAAAGCAGCTAATGTAACGCCTCTGTTTAAAAAAGGGGGCAGACAAAAGGCAGGTAACTATAGGCTGGTTAGTTTAACATCTGTAGTGGGGAAAATGCTTGAAGCTATCATTAAGGAAGAAATAGCAGGACATCCAGATAGGAATAGTGCAATCAGGCAGACGCAACATGGATTCATGAAGGGGAAATCATGTTTGACTAATTTACTGGAACTCTTTGAGGATATAACGAGCATGGTGGATAGAGGTGTACCGATGGCTGTGGTGTATTTAGATTTCCAAAAGGCATTCGATAAGGTGACACACAAAAAGTTACTGCAGAAGATAAAGGTACGCGGAGTCAGAGGAAATGTATTAGCATGGATCGAGAATTGGCTGGCTAACAGAAAAAAGAGAGTCGGGATAAATGGGTCCTTTTCGGGTTGGAAATCGGTGGTTAGTGGTGTGCCACAGGGATCGGTGCTGGGACCACAACTGTTTACAATATACATAGATGACCTGGAAGAGGAGACAGAGTGTAGTGTAACAAAATTTGCAGATGACACAAAGATTAGTGGGAAAGCGGGTTGTGTAGAGGACACAGAGAGGCTGTAAAGAGATTTAGATAGGTTAAGCGAATGGGCTAAGGTTTGGCAGATGGAATACAATGTTGGAAAATGTGAGGTCATCCACCTTGGAAAAAACAACAGTAAAAGGGAATATTATTTGAATGGGGAGAAATTACAACATGCTGCGGTGCAGAGAGACCTGGGGGTCCTTGTGCATGAATCCCAAAAAGTTAGTTTGCAGGTGCAGCAGGTAATCAGGAAGGTGAATGGAATGTTGGCCTTCATTGCGAGAGGGATGGAGTACAAAAGCAGGGAGGTCCTGCTGCAACTGTACAGGGTATTGGTGAGGCATCACCTGGAGTACTGCGTGCAGTTTTGGTCACCTTACTTAAGGAAGGATATACTAGCTTTGGAGGGGGTACAGAGATGATTCACTAGGCTGATTCCGGAGATGAGGGGGTTACCTTATGATGATAGATTGAGTAGACTGAGTCTTTACTCGTTGGAGTTCAGAAGGATGAGGGGTGATCTTATAGAAACATTTAAAATAATGAAAGGGATAGACAAGATAGAGGCAGAGAGGTTGTTTCCACTGGTCAGGGAGACTAGAACTAGGGGGCACAGCCTCAAAATACGGGGGAGCCAATTTAAAACTGAGTTGAGAAGGAATTTCTTCTCCCAGAGGGTTGTGAATCTGTGGAATTCTCTGCCCAGGGAAGCAGTTGAGGCTAGCTCATTGAATGTATTCAAATCACAGATAGATAGATTTTTAACCAATAAGGGAATTAAGGGTTATGGGGAGCGGGCGGGTAAGTGGAGCTGAGTCCACGGCCAGATCAGCCATGATCTTGTTGAGTGGCGGAGCAGGCTCGAGGGGCTAGATGGCCTATTCCTGTTCCTAATTCTTATGTTCTTATGTTCTTATGTAGCAGAGCTAGGGATTTGAGGGTTCAGGCTCAGAAGACATTGGGCCAAAAATTGCAGCCTCACCGAATCCGTATGAAGTGCACACGCATTCAGTGAGGCCTCACAAAAGCCGGTTTAAGGGGCACGATACACATGCGCTGAAAACCGGCTTTTCCGATCTGTCAAGATTTCTTTTGACAGATTGAACATATCCCCACAGAATGGACATCCGCGTGGGAGAGATTGGGCTATTTGCCCAACTCATGCCCAGCAAATGTCCTTCAAACTTTTACACCTGGTAAAAGCAGGCGTATCGTCCACTTTTACCAATGTAACACTTTAAAAACATATAAAAATCAAATTTAATCATTCATTTTTATATTAAAAACCCTGTCCATTAATTTAAAAAAATTCAAAAAATATATATTATTTCTAAAACATTTAATTTCAATTAATTTTAAATAAGTGTGGTGTTTTTAAAATTTATTATGCTGTGTTTCTTGTTTTAGGAGGGTTTTCTCATTGATAGTAATGGGAACTCGTAAAAACGGAGGTTGCTGAGATGGCCCTTCCCATCTCCCACCTCCAGCTGCTCTGCGACTCCTGAGATTTCTAGGGCGACCTCCTCTACTGCAGTTCAGGTGGCCAATAAGAACATAAGAACATAAGAACATAAGAAATAGGAGCAGGAGTAGGCTATACAGCCCCTCGAGCCTGCTCTGCCATTCAATACGATCATGGTTGATCCGATCATGGACTCAAGTCCACTTCCCTGCCCACTCTCCATAATCCCTTATTCCCTTGTCCTTTCATAATGATGGAGGGCCACCTCCGGTTCTCTTCCTCTCCCTCTTATTGTAGGCTATCTTCTCCTGCAAGGAGGGAAAGAAGAGAAATTTGAGTTAGAGTGATGGAATAAGTTTAAGGAATGGATGGGTTACAACTGTAGAGGGTGACGATGAGGGAGTGGGGTGTCAGTGCAAAATGGCCTCCTTGTGTGGGGTTAGTTGGTATGATTGCATTAGGATGGGGTTAGTCAGATGGGGATGTGATAATGTAGATAGAGAGAGAGGGATGGGTGGATGTGCAAGGTATGTTGGTGTGAGTAATGATGTGCAGGAGCAGGCTTGGGAAGGCAGAGTGATGGGGATGTGATAAGAGGCACAGCAGAATGAGGTTAAGTGTGGCTTTGTACTCACCTTTCCTGATCTCATGAGATAATTGAAACGTTTCCGACATTGCACCCAGGTCCTTCTCAGCCCATCCCTGCTGTTGACCTCCTCTGCTATCTCCAGCGAGACCTTTTTTGTCTCTAGCGAGGTCTCTTGTGCTCAACAGAAGAGAAGAGGATCTCCTGTTTGCTCTGACTCCCTCCACAAGCAAATGTAGGGAGTCATTTGAGAACCTGGGTGCAGCCGTCTGCCTCTATACAGTCATGTGTTCAAGGCTTAGCAAGACCTGAAAGACGCTCCTAAATAAACGTTCAAAGGCAATGTGGCCAAGGCTCCTTTAAATATCCCAACTGGAAATGAGTCATTAATGACATCATCAGCCCCGCACCATTTAATAGGGCTGGGTAACGCGCAGCCCAGCCTTAATAGGCGTCATTGAGGGAAAATCGTTCTGAGGAGCGGCATGAAATGAGGAACAGGATTCTGACCCGCCCAGGTAAAGAAAATTATAACTTATGATTCTACGTTAGTTGAAATCCCCCACTATTAATGCCCTATTGGTTTTGCACTTCTCAGAAATTTGCTGACATATGTGTTCTTTTATCTCCCTCTGACTATTGGGGTCTTTAGTATACTCGCAGCAGTGTAATTTCCCCTCTTCTGTTCTTCAGTTCAACCTATATGGCCTCATTTGATGATCCTTCCAACATATCATCCCTCCTCACAGCTGTAATTGTTTCTTTACCCAATATTGCAACCCATCTCTTTTTTTAACCCCCCTCTCTATCTTGTCTGAAAACCCTGCAACCAGGAATGTTGAGCTGCCATTTCTGCCCTCTTTCAGCCATGTTTCAGTAATAGCTATAATATCATACTCCCAAGTGTCTATCTGTGCTCTCAGCTCATCTGGATTATTCATTCGACTCCTTGTATTGAAGAATATACCACTAAGCACTGCCAAACCACTTTGATGTTTATTTTCTTACCAATGTTACCTTAAGCCTTCCAAACTCAATTATTAATTTTCTGCCTTCCATTTCCAGCTTTGCTTCTATCCCTTCTGAATCCATGCTCATGTTCCCAACCACCTGCCAAGCTAGATTAAACTCTCCCCAACAGAATCAGAAAGCCCCGTGAGGATATTGGTCCCAGCTCTGTTGAGGTGCAACCCGTCTGGCCTGTACTGGTCCCACCTCCCCCAGAAACATAGAAACATCGAAACATAGAAACATAGAAACATAGAAAATAGGTGCAGGAATAGGCCATTCGGCCCTTCTAGCCTGCACCGCCATTCAATGAGTTCATGGCTGAACATTCAACTTCAGTACCCCATTCCTGCTTTCTCGCCATACCCCTTGATCCCCCTAGCAGTAAGGACCTCATCTAACTCCTTTTTGAATATATTTAGTGAATTGGCCTCAACAACTTTCTGTGGTAGAGAATTCCACAGGTTCACCACTCTCTGGGTGAAGAAGTTCCTCCGCATCTCGGTCCTAAATGGCTTACCCCTTATCCTTAGACTGTGACCTCTGGTTCTGGACTTCCCCAACATTGAGAACATTCTTCCTGCATCTAACCTGTCTAACCCCGTCAGAATTTTAAATGTTTCTATGAGGTCCCCTCTCATTCTTCTGAACTCCAGTGAATACAAGCCCAGTTGATCCAGTCTTTCTTGATAGGTCAGTCCCGCCATCCCGGGAATCAGTCTGGTGAACCTTCGCTGCACTCCCTCAATAGCAAGAATGTCCTTCCTCAGGTTAGGAGACCAAAACTGTACACAATACTCCAGGTGTGGCCTCACCAATGCCCTGTACAACTGTAGCAACACCTCCCTGCCCCTGTACTCAAATCCCCTCGCTATGAAGGCCAACATGCCATTTGCTTTCTTAACCGCCTGCTGCACCTGCATGCCAACCTTCAATGACTGATGTACCATGACACCCAGGTCTCTTTGCACCTCCCCTTTTCCTAATCTGTCACCATTCAGATAATAGTCTGTCTCTCTGTTTTTACCACCAAAGTGGATAACCTCACATTTATCCACATTATACTTCATCTGCCATGCATTTGCCCACTCACCTAACCTATCCAAGTCGCTCTGCAGCCTCACAGCATCCTCCTCGCAGCTCACACTGCCACCCAACTTAGTGTCATCCGCAAATTTGGAGATACTACATTTAATCCCCTCATCTAAATCATTAATGTACAGTGTAAACAGCTGGGGCCCCAGCACAGAACCTTGCGGTACCCCACTAGTCACTGCCTGCCATTCTGAAAAGTACCCATTTACTCCTACTCTTTGCTTCCTGTCTGACAACCAGTTCTCAATCCATGTCAGTACACTACCCCCAATCCCATGTGCTCTAACTTTGCACATCAATCTCTTGTGTGGGACCTTGTCGAACGCCTTCTGAAAGTCCAAATATACCACATCAACTGGTTCTCCCTTATCCACTCTACTGGAAACATCCTCAAAAAATTCCAGAAGATTTGTCAAGCATGATTTCCCTTTCACAAATCCATGCTGACTTGGACCTATCATGTCACCTCTTTCCAAATGCACTGCTATGACATCCTTAATAATTGATTCCATCATTTTACCCACTACCGATGTCAGGCTGACCGGTCTATAATTCCCTGTTTTCTCTCTCCCTCCTTTTTTAAAAAGAGGGGTTACATTGGCTACCCTCCACTCCATAGGAACTGATCCAGAGTCAATGGAATGTTGGAAAATGACTGTCAACGCATCCACTATTTCCAAGGCCACCTCCTTAAGTACTCTGGGATGCAGTCCATCAGGCCCTGGGGATTTATCGGCCTTCAATCCCATCAATTTCCCCAACACAATTTCCCGGCTAATAAGGATTTCCCTCAGTTCCTCCTCCTTACTAGACCCCCCGACCCCTTTTATAACCGGAAGGTTGTTCGTGTCCTCCTTCGTGAATACCGAACCAAAGTACTTGTTCAATTGGTCCGCCATTTCTTTGTTCCCCGTTATGACTTCCCCTGATTCTGACTGCAGGGGACCTACGTTTGTCTTTACTAACCTTTTTCTCTTTACATATCTATAGAAACTTTTGCAATCCGTCTTAATGTTCCCTGCAAGCTTCTTCTCATACTCCATTTTCCCTGCCCTAATCAAACCCTTTGTCTTCCTCTGCTGAGTTCTAAATTTCTCCCAGTCCCCAGGTTCGCTGCTATTTCTGGCCAATTTGTATGCCACTTCCTTGGCTTTAATACTATCCCTGATTTCCCTTGATAGCCACGGTTGAGCCACCTTCCCTTTTTTATTTTTATGCCAGACAGGAATGTACAATTGTTGTAGTTCATCCATGCGGTCTCTAAATGTCTGCCATTGCCCATCCACAGTCAACCCCTTAAGTATCATTCGCCAATCCATCCCAGCCAATTCACGCCTCATACCTTCAAAGTTAGCCTTCTTTAAGTTCTGGACCATGGTCTCTGAATTAACTGTTTCATTCTCCATCCCAATGCAGAATTCCACCATATTATGGTCACTCTTCCCCAAGGGGGCTCGCACAACGAGATTTCTAATTAATCCTCTCTCATTACATAACACCCAGTCTAAGATGGCCTCCCCCCTAGTTGGTTCCTCGACATATTGGTCTAAAAAACCATCCCTTATGCACTCCAGAAAATCCTCCTCCACCGTATTGCTTCCAGTTTGGTTAGCCCAATCTATGTGCATATTAAAGTCACCCATTATAACTGCTGCACCTTTATTGCACGCACCCCTAATTTCCTGTTTGATGCCCTCCCCAACATCACTACTACTGTTTGGAGGTCTGTACACAACTCCCACTAACGTTTTTTGCCCTTTGGTGTTCTGCAGCTCTACCCATATAGATTCCACATCATCCAAGCTAATGTCCTTCCTAACTATTGCCTTAATCTCCTCCTTAACCAGCAATGCTACCCCACCTCCTTTTCCTTTTATTCTATCCTTCCTGAATGTTGAATACCCCTGGATGTTGAGTTCCCAGCCCTGATCATCCTGGAGCCACGTCTCCATAATCCCAATCACATCATATTTTTTAACATCTATTTGCACAGTTAATTCATCCACCTTATTGCGGATACTCCTTGTATTAAGACACAAAGCCTTTAGGCTTGTTTTTTTAACACCCTTTGTCCTTTTAGAATTTTGCTGTACAATGGCCCTTTTTGTTCTTTGCCTTGGGTTTCTCTGCCCTCCACTTTTCCTCATCTCCTTTCTGTCTTTTGCTTTTGCCTCCTTTTTGTTTCCCTCTGTCTCCCTGCATTGGTTCCCATCCCCCTGCCATATTAGTTTAACTCCTCCCCAACAGCACTAGCAAACACTCCCCCGAGGACATTGGTTCCGATTCTGCCCAGGTGCAGACCGTCCGGATTGTACTGGTCCCACCTCCCCCAGAACCGGTTCCAATGCCCCAGGAATTTGAATCCCTCCCTGCTGCACCATTGCACAAGCCACGTATTCATCTGAGCTATCCTGCGATTCCTACTCTGACTAGCACGTGGCACTGGTAGCAATCCCGAGATTACTACTTTTGAGGTCCTACTTTTTAATTTAGCTCCTAGCTCCTTAAATTCATTTCGTAGGAACTCATCCCTTCTTTTACCTATGTCATTGGTACCAACGTGCACCACGACAACTGGCTGTTCTCCCTCCCTTTTTAGAATGTCCTGCACCCGCTCCGAGACATCCTTGACCCTTGCACCAGGGAGGCAACATACCATCCTGGAGTCTCGGTTGCGGCCGCAGAAACACCTATCTATTCCCCTTACAATTGAATCCCCTATCACTATCGCTCGCCCACTCTTTTTCCTGCCCTCCTGTGCAACAGAGCCAGCCACGGTGCCATGAACTTGGCTGCTGCTGCCCGCTCCTGATGAGTCATCCCCCTCAACAGCACTCAAAGCAGTGTATCTGTTTTGCAGGGGGATGACCACAGGGGACCCCTGCACTACCTTCCTTGCACTACTCTTCCTGCTGGTCTTCCATTCCCTCGCTGGCTGTGAACCCTTCTCCTGCGGTAAGACCAACTCGCTACACGTGATACTCACGTCATTCTCAGCATCGTGGATGCTCCAGAGTGAATCCACCTTCAGCTCCAACTCCGCAACGCGGACCGTCAGTAGCCGGAGGTGGACACACTTCCCGCACATGTAGTCGTCAGGGACACTGGTGTTGTCCCCGTGTTCCCACATGGTACAGGAGGAGCATATCACGTGACCGAGCTATCCTGCCATGACTTAACCCTTAGATATACTTAAATTGCCGACAACAATGTTAAAAGTTACTGACTAATAAAGTAAAAGAAAAACTACTCACCAATCAGCAGCCAATCACTTACCACGTTGGCTGTGACGTCACCTTTTGATTTCTTTCTACTTCTTTTTTGACTTCTCTCAGCTGGAGCTGAGAGAAGTCAACTGGTCCCAATGTCCCAGGAATCTAAAGCCCTCCCTCCTGCACCATCTCTCCAGCCATGCTTTCATCTGCTCTATCCTCCTATTTCTATATTCACTACCGCGTGGCACCAGGAGTAATCCGGAGATTACTACCTTTGAATTCCTGCTTATTAATCTCTTTCCTAGCTCTCTAAAATCTATCTGCAGGACCTCATCCCTCTTTCTACCTATGTCATTGGTACCGATATGGATCACGAGCTTTATCTGTTCACACTCCCCCTTCAGAATGTCCTGCAGCCGTTCACTGGCATCCTTGGGAGGCAACATACCATCCTGGAGTCACAGAAACTTCTGCGGCCGCAGAAACGCATGTCTGTTCCCCTAACTATTGAATCCCCTATCACTATTGCATTTCTGGCTTCCTCCTCCCCGCTGTACAGCTGAGCCACCCATGGTACCGTGACCTTGGCTCTGGCTGTACTCCTCAGAGGAACCCTTGCACTCACCAGTATTCAGAACGGGTTAGAGAGCAAGATGAAGCGAGATGAAGTCACACATCGCTTTTCTGTGACACAATCTCCAGTTTAAATATGAACATTATTGTGCAAGTGCCATGTGAACTGTTGCATACATCAAGCAGTCTAATACTATCACCACAAATTTCCTTGGGGCTTCTCGTGCTTCACCGCCATAACTTTGCCAAAAGTTCGGCAGAAATACAGGTTAGGTGTAGAGTGGAAGAAACTCTGAGGAAATTCATTTCCAACTTCTCTGGAATGAATTAGTAATCAAATCAGTACATTATTTAATATGCCCTACAGTTATATATGTAAACTTTTTTACTCTGTACAGCCACCAGGGGGCTCATCCCCTGGAGTCCCAAGGGATCCCATAATCCCTTGGGAGCACAGGTATTTAAGGAGGCTTCACAGATTGGAGTGGCACACTGGAAACCTGCAATAAAAGACTAAGGTCACACTTTACTTTGAGCTCAGTGTTCAGTCTGACTCTTCCTCCATACAGAACAACTGGCGACGAGATACAGATAGCGAACCCAAAGATGCAGAGAACAGTGGGCATCCTGGAGAAATTCTCAGAGGGAGATGATTGGGAAACTTTTGTGGAGCGACTCGACTAATACTTTGTGGCCAACGAGCTAGATGGGGAAGAGAGCGCTGCCAAATGAAGGGTGATCCTCCTCACCGTCTGTGGGGCAACATATGGCCTCATGAAGAATCTGCTCACTCCAGCGAAACCCACGGAGAAATTGTATGATGATTTGTGCAAACTGGTCCAAGAGCATTTGAACCCAAAGGAAAGCGTTCTGATAGTGAGGTACCGGTTCTACACCTACAAAAGGTCTGAAGGCCAGGAAGTGGTGAGTTATGTCGCCGAGCTAAGACGCCTTGCAGGGCATTGCGAATTTGAAGGACATTTGGAGCACATGCTCAGAGACTTTTTCGTACTTGGGCTTGGCCACGAAACCATACTTTGCAAACTTTTGACTGTAGAGACCCCAGCCTTGAGTAAAGCCAGTGATAGCCCAGGCATTCATTGCCACCAGTGACAATATGAAGCAAATCTCTCAGCACACAAGTGCTGCTACAAATACTATGAACAAAGTGTTGTTGTTTTCGAATCGTAACGTACGGGGCAGGTCACATATACCTGCAGCTACACGTCCGCAGATGTCTGAGTCCACCATCAAGGATGATGAATGCAAGACCATTAACACCTTGTTGGCGCTGCGGAGGTGATCATCGTTTCCATTCATGCCGTTTCAAAGAGTACGTTTGCAAGGGCTATGGAACAATGTGACACCTCCAACAAGTGTACAGGCGAGCTGCAAAGCCTGTTAAACCTGCAAACCACCATGTTGCAGAGGAGGACAGATTCATGGAGGATCACGATGAACCAGAGCCTCGGATCGAGGAAGCAGAGGTACATGGGGTGCACACATTCACCACGAATTGTTCCCCGATAATGCTGAATGTTGAACTAAATGGACCCCCGGTGTCAATGGAGCTGGATATGGGCGCGAGCCAGTCCATCATGGGCAAAAGGCCTTTCGAAAGGTTGTGGTGCAACAAGGCCTCAAGGCCAGTCTTAACTCCAGTTCGCACGAAACTAAGAACTTACACAAAAGAACTGATTCTTGTAATCGGCAGTGCTACCGTAAAGGTCTCCTACGATGGAGCGATGCACAAGCTACCACTCTGGGTGGTATCAGTCGATGGTCCCATGCTGCTTGGCAGGAGCTGGCTGGGAAAGATACGCTGGAACTGGGACGACATCCGAGCGCTATCGCCCGCTGATGACACTTCGTGTGCCCAGGTCTTAAACAAATTTCCTTCGCTGTTCGAACCAGGCATTGGGAAATTCCAAGGAGCAAAAGTGCAGATCCACCTAATTCCGGGGGCGTGACCCATCCATCACAAGGCAAGAGCAGTACCATACATGATGAGAGAAAGAGTAGAGATCGAGCTGGACCGGCTGCAAAGAGAGGGCATCATTTCCCCAATTCAGTTCGACGAGTGGGCCAGTCCTATTGTCCTGTCCTCAAGTGAGACGGCACCATCCGAATCTGTGGCGATTACAAAGTAACTATCAATCGTTTCTCCTTGCAGCACTAATAATCACTACCAAAGGCCGATGACCTCTTTGCAATGCTCGCGGGAGGAAAGATGTTCACGAAGCTGGATCTGACTTCAGCCTACATGACGCAGGAACTGGAGGAATCATCGAAGACCCTCACCTGCATCAACACGCACAAAGGTCTTTTTGTTTGTAACAGATGTCCATTTGGAATCCGATCAGCGGCGGCGATATTCCAGAGAAACATGGAAAGCTTACTGAAGTCGGTCCCGCACACCATGGTCTTCTGGGACGACATCTTGGTCACAGGTCGGAACACAGTCGAGCATCTACAGAACCTTGAGGTGGTTCTTAATCGACTCAACCTTGTGGGGCTCAGGTTAAAACGCTCACAGTGCGTTTTCCTGGCACCTGAAGTGGAGTTCCTGGAAGGAGGATTGCGGAGGACGGCATCAGGCCCACCAACGCGAAGACGGAGGCAATCGAGAACGCACCGAGGCCACAGAACGTGACGGAACTGCGGTCGTTTCTGGGACTCCTGACCTACTTTGGTAACTTCTTACCGGGTCTCAGCACACTGTTAGAACCATTACATATCTTACTACGAAAAGGGGATGAATGTGTTTGGGGTAAAAGCCAAGAAAATGCCTTTGTAAAAGCGATAAAATTGTTATGCTCAAACAAATTGCTTGTGTTGTATGATCCACGTAAGCGTTTGGTACTAGCATGTGATGCGTCGTCATATGGCGTCGGGTGTGTATTGCAACAAGCTAATGATTTCGGGAAACTGCAACTGGTTGCTTATGCATCCAGGAGTCTGTCTAAGGCTGAGAAAGCCGACAGGATGATTGAGAAAGAAGCATTAGCGTGTGTCTATGGGGTAAAGAAAATGCATCAATACCTGTTTGGGCTAAAATTCGAATTGGAAACTGACCATAAGCCACTTATATCCCTGTTTTCCGAGAGTAAAGGGATAAATACCAACGCATCGGCCCGCATCCAGAGATGGGCGCTCACATTGTCCGCATACAACTACGCCATTCGCCACAGGCCAGGCAAAAAAACTGCGCCGATGCTCTCAGTAGACTGCCATTGCCCACCACGGCGGTGGAAATGACGCAACCCGCAGATCTTGCCATGTTTATGGAAGCATTTGAGAGTGAGCAATCACCCGTCACTGCCCGGCAGATAAAAACCTGGACAAGCCAGGACCCTTTAATTTGTCTAGTCAAAAGCGGTGTGCTTCACGGGAGCTGGTCCAGTGTCCCAGTGGAAATGCAGGAAGAGATAAAGCCGTTCCAGCGGCGCAAAGATGAAATGTCTATACAGGCAGACTGCTTTCTGTGGGGCAATCGAGTAATGGTCCCCAAGAAGGGCAGAGACACCTTCATCAATGACCTCCACAATACCCACCCAGGCATCGTAATGATGAAAGCGATAGCCAGATTCCACGTGTGGTGGCCCGGTATCAATGTGGACTTAGAGTCCTGCATTCACAGATGTAATACATGCTCGCAGTTAAGCAATGTACCCAGGGAGGTGCCGCTAAGTTTATGGTCTTGGCCCTCCAGACCGTGGTCTAGGGTACACGTCGAATATGCAGGCCCGTTCTTGGGTAAAATGTTCCTTGTGGTTGTCGATGCCTACTCCAAGTGGATTGAATGTGAGATAATGTCGACTAGCACGTCTGCTGCCATTACTGAAAGCCTGCGGGCCATGTTTGCCACTCATGGGTTACCTGATGTCCTGGTGAGCGACAATGGGCCATGTTTTGCCAGTGCTGAGTTCAAAGAATTCATGACCCGTATCAGGATCAAACATGTCACATCTGCTCCGTTTAAACCAGCTTCCAATGGTCAGGCAGAGAGAGCAGTGTAAACCATCAAGCAAGGCTTGAAGAGGGTAACTGAAGGCTCTCTTCAGACTCGCCTATCCAGAGTCCTGCTTAGCTACCGCACGAGACCCCACTCACTTACTGGGATCCCACCTGCTGAACTGCTCATGAAAAGAGCACTTAAGACAAGGCTCTCGTTAGTTCACCCTGACCTACATGAACAGGTAGAGAGCAGGCGGCTTCAACAAAGTGCATACCATGATAGCGCAAATGTGTCACGCGAGATTGAAATCAATGATCCTGTATTTGTATTAAATTATGGATAAGGTCCCAAGTGGCTTCCTGACACTGTCGTGGCCAAAGAGGGGAGCAGGGGGTTTCGGGTCAAACTTTCAAATGGACTCATTCACCGGAAACATTTGGACCAAATCAAACTCAGATACACGGACTATGCTGGGCAACACACTTTGGACCCTACCTTTTTTGGTCCCCCAACATACAACCCAGTGGCAACCGGCACCATGGTTGACCACGAAGCAGAATCCATCATCCACAGCAGCCCAGCAGGGCCCAACACACCAGGCAGCCCAGCAAGGTCAGCTGCACAGCAGCCCAGCGAGGGCCCAACAAATGATTCAACAGCACCAGCCTTCACACCGAGACGATCAACCAGGGCAAGAAAGGCTGAGATCGACTCACATTGTAAATAGTTACACTATTGACTTTGGGGGGAGTGTTGTTATACATGTAAACTTGTATTTATTCTGTTCAGCCACCAGAGGGCTCATCCCTTGGAGTCCCAAGAGATCCCATAATCGCTTGGGAGCACAGGTATTTAAGGAGGCTTCACAGGTTGGAGTGGCACTTTGGAGACCTGCAGTAAAAGACTAAAGTCACACTTTACTTTGAGCTCACAGTGTTCAGTCTGACTCTTCCTCCATACACAACACCTACAACCTTAGTTTTTCGAAAGAATTGCAGAGATGCAGCGACCGAAATTCAGGGTACCGATAAGACCTGTTACCACAGGTTTGCGGCGGCAATGGCGGAATCGAGTGATCGCCATGTTCCAGTCGATTGATCCCTGCGACCCATTTTCAGCACGGGAGTTTTCTGGGCAGTGTCCACTTCCGCCCCAAAGCGCTGACGTCCGCTGCGGTATGGGGCTTGTGGCCGTGATGACATCATTAGAGTGCGCACCACTGCTATGTGGCCACGCCACCTATATTCGGTATAAAAATGCTGGCTTTTGTTGACCATACCCCTGCCAGCTTTTTGGGTGGGTGCACTTTGCCGGACGGCACTAAACCACCAGAGGAGGAGAATAGAGGTTTTGTGCCATCGGATATTTTTTGTCCAAATTTTTTGGGATTTCGCAATAGGGATTTGCTACACCTGCAGCAGACTTTTCAGAACTTTGTGAGTTTAAAAAATGTTTTCACTCTCACTGATTAGTGGAGGCCTATGAGTCTTATTCTCTGCTCCACAAAGGCCTACTTGTGAGGGTTCAGCCTTCATACAGAATGGGCTCAGTGTTGGCAGGGGAACGTCTTGTCCCCCTTGTGAGAGGCAGGGCAGCACACAGGAGAAGGCGGCACTGTCAGCAACGGGTACAGAGGCAGCGGGCAAGGGAGCCAGCAGCCATGGCTGCCCAACACGGCAGAGCCTGCAGAAGGCCACAGACCTCAACGTGGAGAGGATGGCCAGGAGCGAGATGGCCTGAGGAGGGTCAGGTACGCTGACCCCTTCCCCCCGCACCAGATACTGGGCCAAGAGCCTTTCCAGCAGCAGCCTGCAGAGGCTCCGGAACATCAGCAGGAAGAGGGAGATGGCGCTCAGCCAGCTGGCATCGGAGGGGCCCAGCACAGACCTGGCGGAAGGAGGCCCTACCATCAAAGGGTGTACCGACGCCGGTTTTCCTTCCTGGAGCAATGTTTGCAAAGGCTGCGATTTAGAAAGGACATACTGAGGGAGCCGTGGAATGTCCTGCGCCAAGATCTGCAGCCTCACACAAGGCTTAGGACAGCCCTCACCATTGAGACCAAGGTCACCATAGCTCTGAACTTTTACGTGATGGGCTCGTCCCAGTCTGCCACTGCAGCCATATCGAACATCCAGGGGTATTCAACATTCAACATTCAACATTCAACATTCAGGAAGGATAGAATAAAAGGAAAAGGAGGTGGGGTAGCATTGCTGGTTAAGGAGGAGATTAAGGCAATAGTTAGGAAGGACATTAGCTTGGATGATGTGGAATCTATATGGGTAGAGCTGCAGAACACCAAAGGGCAAAAAACGTTAGTGGGAGTTGTGTACAGACCTCCAAACAGTAGTAGTGATGTTGGGGAGGGCATCAAACAGGAAATTAGGGGTGCGTGCAATAAAGGTGCAGCAGTTATAATGGGTGACTTTAATATGCACATAGATTGGGCTAACCAAACTGGAAGCAATACGGTGGAGGAGGATTTTCTGGAGTGCATAAGGGATGGTTTTTTAGACCAATATGTCGAGGAACCAACTAGGGGGGAGGCCATCTTAGACTGGGTGTTATGTAATGAGAGAGGATTAATTAGCAATCTCGTTGTGCGAGCCCCCTTGGGGAAGAGTGACCATAATATGGTGGAATTCTGCATTGGGATGGAGAATGAAACAGTTAATTCAGAGACCATGGTCCAGAACTTAAAGAAGGCTAACTTTGAAGGTATGAGGCGTGAATTGGCTGGGATGGATTGGCGAATGATACTTAAGGGGTTGACTGTGGATGGGCAATGGCAGACATTTAGAGACCGCATGGATGAACTACAACAATTGTACATTCCTGTCTGGCATAAAAATAAAAAAGGGAAGGTGGCTCAACCGTGGCTATCAAGGGAAATCAGGGATAGTATTAAAGCCAAGGAAGTGGCATACAAATTGGCCAGAAATAGCAGCGAACCTGGGGACTGGGAGAAATTTAGAACTCAGCAGAGGAAGACAAAGGGTTTGATTAGGGCAGGGAAAATGGAGTATGAGAAGAAGCTTGCAGGGAACATTAAGACGGATTGCAAAAGTTTCTATAGATATGTAAAGAGAAAAAGGTTAGTAAAGACAAACGTAGGTCCCCTGCAGTCAGAATCAGGGGAAGTCATAACGGGGAACAAAGAAATGGCGGACCAATTGAACAAGTACTTTGGTTCGGTATTCACGAAGGAGGACACGAACAACCTTCCGGTTATAAAAGGGGTCGGGGGGTCTAGTAAGGAGGAGGAACTGAGGGAAATCCTTATTAGCCGGGAAATTGTGTTGGGGAAATTGATGGGATTGAAGGCCGATAAATCCCCAGGGCCTGATGGACTGCATCCCAGAGTACTTAAGGAGGTGGCCTTGGAAATAGTGGATGCGTTGACAGTCATTTTCCAACATTCCATTGACTCTGGATCAGTTCCTATGGAGTGGAGGGTAGCCAATGTAACCCCTCTTTTTAAAAAAGGAGGGAGAGAGAAAACAGGGAATTATAGACCGGTCAGCCTGACATCGGTAGTGGGTAAAATGATGGAATCAATTATTAAGGATGTCATAGCAGTGCATTTGGAAAGAGGTGACATGATAGGTCCAAGTCAGCATGGATTTGTGAAAGGGAAATCATGCTTGACAAATCTTCTGGAATTTTTTGAGGATGTTTCCAGTAGAGTGGATAAGGGAGAACCAGTTGATGTGGTATATTTGGACTTTCAGAAGGCGTTCGACAAGGTCCCACACAAGAGATTGATGTGCAAAGTTAGAGCACATGGGATTGGGGGTAGTGTACTGACATGGATTGAGAACTGGTTGTCAGACAGGAAGCAAAGAGTAGGAGTAAATGGGTACTTTTCAGAATGGCAGGCAGTGACTAGTGGGGTACCGCAAGGTTCTGTGCTGGGGCCCCAGCTGTTTACACTGTACATTAATGATTTAGATGAGGGGATTAAATGTAGTATCTCCAAATTTGCGGATGACACTAAGTTGGGTGGCAGTGTGAGCTGCGAGGAGGATGCTGTGAGGCTGCAGAGCGACTTGGATAGGTTAGGTGAGTGGGCAAATGCATGGCAGATGAAGTATAATGTGGATAAATGTGAGGTTATCCACTTTGGTGGTAAAAACAGAGAGACAGACTATTATCTGAATGGTGACAGATTAGGAAAAGGGGAGGTGCAAAGAGACCTGGGTGTCATGGTACATCAGTCATTGAAGGTTGGCATGCAGGTGCAGCAGGCGGTTAAGAAAGCAAATGGCATGTTGGCCTTCATAGCAAGGGGATTTGAGTACAGGGGCAGGGAGGTGTTGCTACAGTTGTACAGGGCATTGGTGAGGCCACACCTGGAGTATTGTGTACAGTTTTGGTCTCCTAACCTGAGGAAGGACATTCTTGCTATTGAGGGAGTGCAGCGAAGGTTCACCAGACTGATTCCCGGGATGGCGGGACTGACATATCAAGAAAGACTGGATCAACTGGGCTTGTATTCACTGGAGTTCAGAAGAATGAGAGGGGACCTCATAGAAACATATAAAATTCTGACGGGGTTAGACAGGTTAGATGCAGGAAGAATGTTCCCAACGTTGGGGAAGTCCAGAACCAGGGGTCACAGTCTAAGGATAAGGGGTAAGCCATTTAGGACCGAGATGCGGAGGAACTTCTTCACCCAGAGAGTGGTGAACCTGTGGAATTCTCTACCACAGAAAGTTGTTGAGGCCAATTCACTAAATATATTCAAAAAGGAGTTAGATGAGGTCCTTACTGCTAGGGGGATCAAGGGGTATGGCGAGAAAGCAGGAATGGGGTACTGAAGTTGAATGTTCAGCCATGAACTCATTGAATGGCGGTGCAGGCTAGAAGGGCCGAATGGCCTACTCCTGCACCTATTTTCTATGTTTCTATGTTTCTATATCCCAATTCTCCGCCCATCACTCCATCCGGCAGGTGACCGATGCACTGTATAGGAGAAGAATCGAATATATCTCCTTCCTGATGAGCAGGGAGAAGCAGGTGGAGCGGCAGACCGGATTTGTCCAGATTGCAGGGTTCCTTAGGGTGCAGGGGGTGATAGACTGCACACACGTTGGCCTGAGGGCGCCACTGAACCATCCTGAACTCTTTATGAACAGAAAGGGCTTCCAGTCCCTGAATGTGCAGTTGGTATGTGACCGCCAGTGAAGGATCCTGGCAGTTGATGCCAGGTATCCAGGCAGCAGCCATGATCCCTTCATCCTGCACCAGAGCAGTGTGCCCGCCGTCTTCACTGGGCCAAATCAGGATTGTGGATGGTTGCTTGGGGACCCTTGTCCATTTGGCTGCTGACTCCACTTCGGAACCCCAGGACTGTGGCCAAGCATGCCTACAATGACGCTCATTCTGGCACCAGGTGCATCATTGAGCACTGCATCGGGATCCTCAAACAGAGATTCCGTTGCCTGGACCGGTCTGGTGGTGCTTTGCAGTACTCTCCTGAACGGGTCTCCAAATTCATGGTGGTCTGCTGCAGAACCTGGCCGTCATGATTGGCCCGACACTGGAGCTGGAGCCAGCAGTACTACCTGAGGAGGAGGAGGCGTAGCAGCGGCAGCAGGAGGAGGAGGAGGACCAGGATCCCCGTCGCCACGCAGCCAGGAGGCGTCGTCGCCGTCGCAATCCTGCAAGGGAGGTACAGAGACATCTGCTAGCTGCTCAATTCACATAATCTCATCCCTACATAATCCTTTAGCTCCTATTTTCCATGGCCATCCCAATGAGTGCCTTCACACATAATTGCCCACTCTCGAATGATACACCTGGCTAGATATAGGTGCAAAAAAATAAAGATTTATGACGTGATCCAAATCAATGCAAAAAGCCAACACAACAAAAAACATTCCAAACAACTTACACAAAAACATCATTTCTCACCTTTGTGCATCTCCTTATAAACCCTCTTACGCATGCCTTTCTTACTACTCCGCCTCAGTGTTTCCCCTGTGGCTGCATCATGGGTATGGGAAGGCTGCTGTGTTCCCTGTGTGGAAGCTGCAGATGTCCTTCTCGGATGCCCTCGACCAGCTTTGGGCCTGTAAGGGCCGACTGCAGACTGGTCAGCAGTCTCCTGGGATGGTTCAGTCTGGCTTGGCTCAGGCGAGACAATGGTTGGAGGCAATGGTGGAGTGACAGGTCTGGGTCCAGGAAGTGTGAGATCCTGAGAGAGCACAGCATCAGGATCCTGGTCCAAGGAGCCTGCATCTCCCCCCGGGGGCAGCACATTATCACCACCACCAATCTGAGGGAGCTCAAGTCAGTGCTGTGGCGCAACATCGGAAGGTCCCCCGTGTCCCCTGGTGGACCCAGCTGCGAACGCAACACTGAGGTGTCCGGTGTCATCGAGCTGAGACTGCATGAGAGCAGCCAGAGTCTCAAAGCCAGCAAACATGCAGCAGCTTGACGCTCCATGGCAGCAGTAAGACACTCCATGGCCTGTTGCACAGAGTGCATAAAAGCATTCTGCGCTTCCAGAGCCGCGTCCATCCTCTCCAAGCCAGCACCGATGCACTTGTTCCCTTGCACCTGTGCTGCAATGGCAGCTGACACATCACCTGCAGGTTGCGGCATCACAGCTGGATCCGCACGGACAATCTGGGAGTCCACCATCGCCTGCACACTGGCCATGATGGACTCCATGGTGTGCGCTGAGCTGTCGAGCATGCGGGAGGCAGACTCCTCCACGCTCCTCACTACTTCCAACAGCCTCTCTGGCACCCTTGCCAGTGCCCCCAACATCTAGGAATGCTTGGCCTTCAACCTTCTCTTGTAAGCTGCAACATCGATGGCCTTCTCTGAGTCCTCCTTAGCAGAACTCCGGTCCGGACTCGCCTCCCTGGAGGGATAGCACCTGAAGTTGCCTAGCCCCATCACCATGCTGCAGCCCTCTACGCCCTGGTGCAACACCCAGTGCAGACTCCTGTACTATCTGAACTAGATCAGACCGCACACCCAGTATCTGAGCTGGTGCATGTGGGTAGAAGCAGTGACGCTGTGTTGCCGGCAGTGTCCTCCTCTTCCTCCTCCTCATCACTGAGGTCCCCAAAAGATGGAATGCGCTCCACAGTATCAGCAAGGCTGTACCCCTCAATGTCCTCAATGCTCTCATTGGACATCTCTATGTTGATGTCATCAAAGGTGTCATCAAGGCCTGGCACTGGAGTGCTAGGAGTTGCCACTCTCTCTTCTGTGCTGCCACTCGGTCTCTCATCTGCAAATATAAATGGGAGAAGGGCTACCGTGAGGGGGATGTAGGGGATTAACGCATGGAGGCTGAAATTAGAAGACTTCCAGAAGGAAAGGCACAGTAGGAGCTGGCGCATTCAAAGAGATAGCACATTAAAGGAGGGCCCTCACTTACCTACATTGGCGTCAGCAGTACATCGGGCCACAGGGAAGGCACCATGTCAGCTACGAGTGCCTCAACCTCTCCTCCAAGGGTGTGAGGACCTATGGGCTAGACTTTCCACTTTGCTGCTTTCGCCCAAAAAATGGGCGATGTATGATGTCTCAGCCTTACTGATCGCTGAAACACAGCCCATTTTTTGGATATCGATTTTCCACTCGGCGATAGGCCAGCGATGTGAAATGGGTGATGTGAAAGGTCGGCGATGTGACGCTCGCCCATCGAACGGTCAGCGATGTGTAAGGCCAAAGCTTCCCAAGCAACGGCCTACTGCGCAGGCGTTTTTTTTCTTTTGGACTGATTTTCCCGCATTTCGGGAGGTCGGGGTCATCCACACATGCGCAGAAGGCACAGGGAGGGGCAGAGCGAGAGAGAGGATAGAGAGAGAGAGAGGCGGAAGGCAGATAGAGAGGAGAGAAGTTTTGCATATTTTTGAGTTTACAAAGAGGTTAAATAAGTGCTTTAAATATATTTTAAACACTTTGCAATATTTAAATACTTTATAATGTCGGATTTGCATCATGATGCTGAGGGGGAGAGAAAGGGGGCAAAGTCCTTTCGGTGAATGATGCCCTAGTAAATGAGGTGCATTCCCGGTGGGGCGAACCTACTAGGAGTGCGCTAGGGAAACCCCCACCCCGAGAAACAATTGGGCCGAGATCACTGCGGTGGTATCCTGCGCATCCCATGAGGCGAGGAGGTGGGACCAGTGTTGGAAACGCTGGAACAGCTTGGTAGCTGCAGCAAGAGTAAGTTGCATTTTATATTGTACTGATGCAAATTTTAATTATAATAATGAATCTTCTGTATTGAATTTAAGTTTGTTATTCATAAATGTTTTACATAAACTCCATGTTAAGATCCGGACAGGGCTCTGAACCTGGGACTATGTAGAGGGAGCTTTACTCTCTATGTGACCCCATGCTGCAGCTGCCCTGGGAGTGTTTGATGGGACAGTGTGGAGGGAGCTTTACTCTGTATGTAACCCCAATGCTGCAGCAGCCCTGGGAGTGTTTGATGGGACAGTGTGGAGGGAGCTTTACTCTGTAAATAACCCCATGCTGCAGCTGCCCTGGGAGTGTTTGATGGGACAGTGTGGAGAGAGCTTTACTCTGTAAATAACCCCATGCTGCAGCTGCCCTGGGAGTGTTTGATGGGACAGTGTGGAGGGAGCTTTACTCTGTAAATAACCCCATGCTGCAGCTGCCCTGGGAGTGTTTGATGGGACAGTGTGGAGGGAGCTTTACTCTGTAAATAACCCCATGCTGCAGCTGCCCTGGGAGTGTTTGATGGGACAGTGTGGAGGGAGCTTTACTCTGTATGTAACCCCATGCTGCAGCTACCCTGGGAGTGTTTGATGGGATGGAAGTCTCTCTGGCTGCTGCAGTATAGAGAGATGCATAGTATCAAGCTGTAGCATATAACATTTTAAACTGTTGTGACTCCATGATACTACCTAGTCAATTAGCTTACACTATACTCTTTTCTCATTTTCAGAAGAAGATATCAAGCAATCGTGCTGAGCAGAGGCGCACTGGGGGAGGGGCTTTGCTCAGCTACAACCATTGATGGACCTTGAGGAGTGTGCACCCGCGCTTGTGGGCCACGAAACCCGTTCGGCCACCACCCGTGATCTGGCAGAGCCCAGCTATGCGTCTCGTGAGTAATGTGTCAAACAGTATTAAAAAGTAATGTAATGTCCTGTAATTATAATGCAATATGCAATATACGAATTATGTCATGTCATGCATGCAGCCTTTGTGAATAAGAAGCAGGGGATGTAGGGGATGCAGCCGCTACAGCTTTCTGGGGTAGTGAAATGTATTGATATGTAACGTCTCTCATTAATGTGCACCGTTATGTTCTAATAAGCTCTGAAATGTCATATGTGTTTTTAAGGTCATCCTGAGACATTGGTCGAGGTGCAACCAGCATCTGCACCAGCACCTGGTGAAAAGGAGGAGGAAGAGGTAGAGGAGGAGCACCAGCAGCAGCTGACAGTTGTTGGGGGGGAGGGGGGGGGGATGAACCTGCGGTCATCTCACTTGAGATAGAAGAGACACCGGGACCAAGCGGTGTGCAGCTGGCAACGCCAAGGCGCATCATATTGGGCACGCCGACCCCACGGAGGCCGGGTCAGCGAGGTCAGCAATCGCCTCCATCAGACGGTTAGTTGGAGGGCTTGATCTCCCTGTGCTCGGAGACGGTCGCGATAGGTCGCGAGCTTCTCCAGGGGTTCACTCAGTTTGCGTGTGACTTTTCTCAGGTATCTGCTATGCAACTGGAGATAGCACAGCAGTCACTGGAAGAGATGCGTGAGCAGACCGCCGCAACCAATGTCCTTCGGCATGCGCTGCTGGCTGAACACGGCGCTGCACCCCAAGGTGACGTGTTGGGTCCGAGTACAACCCCGAGCACTCACATGAGTATGGAGGATCATCTTCCAAGTCAACAGGAAGTGTAACAGCCAGCTTCGTCTTCCAGTCCAACACCTCCACCACAGCAGGAAGTCTTGCCGTCACCCGCTGCACGCTAGCGTCATCTTGGTCTGCGGGGACCAAAACGGCCGGGTGGTGCTAAAACAAGGTAAAGGACCTGGAGGGAAACGTGGCCGCAGGTAGGGAGGGGGGTTGTTTTTGCAATGTTCATATTGAATTTTTTATAGTTAATTTGTTGCTGCTAATGTGCATTCATAGATGTGCGGGGGGTTGGGGGCGGGGGGGCTGCGGGGGTGGAGGATGTTGATTAAAAAAAATTAAATTTGTTGTTTGCTATAAAAAATGTTTACTGAATTTAACAATTGTTGTGCATTCTCTTATGGTTAAATTAAGCATTTCAAAAATTTAGCATTTTAGCAATTGTTCTGCATTTGTTGTGCATTCTCTTATAATAACATAAGTTTAGTTAAGTTAAACATTAATGCAAATGTAGTACAACAAAGGCCAGGCCGGTGCAGGCAAGGCAAAAATGTAACTCAACGCAAATGCAACTTTTGTTTAACCGTAACTGTAAATATAAATGTGTGACTATCCCCAATGTAAGTTCATGCAAAGTGTTCATATATGAGCTGCTGACGCAACAGCTTTGCAGTCGCGTAACTTGCATGAGGTAGTGGTCTTCTGGGGGGGGGGGGGCGTGGGACCATGGCTAGATCGCCAGGCTGATTGACCTCCCCGAGATCCTCACCAGCCTCTTCTGCCTCATCCTCCTCTTGCTCCTCGTTAGCTGGCTCTTCCATCTCCCCTCCTTCTGGAGGTGGACCTGCAGCCCCATCTGGCATTACTTGTCCTCACCTTATAGCTAGGTTATGCAGCATGCAACACTCCACAATAAACTCAGCGACCTGGTCAGGGTGGTTCTGTAGGCTGCCACCAGAGTGGTCCAGGCATCTGAAGCGCTGCTTTAGGACTCCAATTGTCTTTTCGACGATGTTGCGTGTCGCTATGTGGCTTTCATTGTAACGTTGCACTGCTTCAGTGACGGAATTACGCAGTGTGGTCATCAGCCAGCTGGCAAGGCCATATCCCTTATCCCCCAGCATCCAACCATGCCCTTCTGGCTGATTGACAAACAGGCCTGAGATAGCACTTTCACGTAGGATGTGCGCATCATGGATGCTGCCAGGAAATGTAGCATTTACTGTCATGATTATTTGGTTGTGGTCGACAACAAGTTGCACATTCAGGGAGTGGAATTCCTTTCTGTTACGAAACACCTCTGCGTTCTGTAAAGGGGCTTTCGGGGCAATGTGCGTGCAGTCTATTGCTCCCTGCACCTTGGGGAAGTTTGCTATTCTCGAGAAACCCAAAGTCCTCCCGGTCTGTGCCTCCCTGGTCATAGGGAAGCTTATAAAGTCCATCCTGCGAGCGTAAAGGGCTTCAGTCACCTGCCGAATGCAGTATGTGGCGTTCTGAGAGATACCACAGATGTCGCCAGCTGAAGCCTGAAATCCCGCGCGTAGAAGGATAGTGCCGCAGTAACCTTCACCTCAATGGGCAGTGTGGTTCTGATGGTGCTAGAAGGCTGCAGATCCCCGTTGATGAGATGGCAAATCTCATCGATGACCTCCTTCCGGAGGCGCAGCCTCCTAAAACACGCGTTTTCAGACAAGGTGAGGTAAGATTGCGTTTCTTTGTACCTTCGTTGGCTGTACGCGCACCTCCTCTGCCTCCTCTATCTCTGTCTACGCATTACTCTGCCATCTCTTCGATTGATCCTTTCAGAAACCAGCGTGTGAGCAGTTACGAGTAATGGCACAGAAAGCATAGGCCCCATCACTATCAATAATTATTTTCACTTGCTATAAATGCACTTTTCAGTAAAAAATGCCTAATCTACTAAGCTACTATTAGTACAATTAAATATAAGTATAAATCTGAGTGGATCTATCTGTAAAAGACCCTTAAATAACTCACAAATATCTTGGCTCGAGTTTTTTAGCTGCTTCCTCCCTTCCTCCGAAATTCAGGTGAAGAAGGCCCGGGAAAAGCAACTATTATCCAGCGATGTTCTCGGCGAGCGATTAGCCCGGCGATGTGAAGGCGAAGTGCCGGAATTTCAAATCGGCGATGTGCAGGTGATCACCTCAGCGATCAGCTCAGCAAAGTGAGACAAAACTTGGGGGCTTAATTTTCCGGCAATGTTCCGGCCTGAGTTTCCAATTTTTGCTCAAAATGGGCGATAGATGTCTGTTTTGGGCGATATCTGGGCGCTATATGGGCGATGTGAAGTGGAAAGTCTAGCCCTATATATCTGCCTCGCCACCACCAGTCATCCTTTGCTCCATTCTATTGTGAGCCAGTTTGGTTGCAAAAGAAGGAATGGTTGGTGAGTACCACTGTGATGACGCATCAGAAATGAGTGCACGAGTGTTTGTCTCTGACATGCAGCTGTAAGTGTGAGATGAAAGGGAGCCTCCATTGCAAGAACACACAAGTATATATATTATATATATATATAATGTGAACAATGAAATGCAGCTTCAATGACTAAACAGTGAAGATGGGAAATAAGAGAAGTGCGAAGGAGAGGCTCGCAGATGCAAGGTCAACAGTTGGTGGAACAAGTACTCACTTTCATCAGAAGGATGATGTCATTCAAACATTTTCTGCACTGCGTCATGGTCCGGCAATGAATGGAGGTCCCTGAGACCTCGACACCAATCTCCCTCCATGCATTCGTGAACATCTCACAAGTGGGTCTCCCCAAGTCCGGATAAAGGATTTTCCTCCTGCCCTCGACAGCCTGCATCAGGGTCTCCAGCTCTGCATCGGAAAATCGGCTTGCCCTACTTGGTCCACCAGCCATCCTTCAACCCAACTCCTTCGCTCCTCAGGTCATAGCTGCAAACCCTGGCTTTTAAGAAGGCCAGGGAGCAGCTGGCTTGTTATCTGCACATGAACACAATTTTGAATTCCTCCGTCGTTATACCACTCCAATCAACCCACCCATACTGCTACAAATCAGCGGCGATTCCCGCCGCTCATTACCACAGGAACCCATTTTTTAAAAAAATCTACTGAATATGTATCGAGTGGCCACCGCAAACACAGCGGCGATAATGGCGCGAAAAAGTCGGCAGGTGCGCCAGGTTTCTGTCAGGCCTAAATTTTGCCCCCGCACAGTCATACACATAAACACACACCTACAAAATGGTTCAGGGATACATGCAAATAAATGTACATACAAACATGCAGATGCGTGTACGCACACCTTGGCATACACACATGTACATGAATGCACGGATTCTCAAGTGCAGACACATGTATAGACATATATAAAAGTCAGCATTATGACCTAATTCATTGCAAATCTTGTACACCGGATTGCTCATGCCCTTCTGCCTGAGGATGCAATTTATCACCTCCATTCTGCCAGTCAATCCCAGTTTTGCAGTTTTGTTTTACTTCCTTTCACTGGAGAGCATAACCACACGATGCATGCAAAACCCATGTTTTGACTGCCATCTTGCATGATTGTGATGGAGGGAGATACAGAGCTCCTTGAATCATGCACCAATATATGCAGAGTGCTGCTCACAATCCTCCCATCATTAGCGCATATTTTAAATGACTGAAAAAAGCTGACAAGATCATACATGTTGAACATCAGTATTTCACACTGACGGTGCTTTGGCAGCCCAGTCAGTGGGGGGAATTTTAATCCAGACTGATTCCCGGGATGGCGGGACTGACCTATCAAGAAAGACTGGATCAACTGGGCTTGTATTCACTGGAGTTCAGAAGAATGAGAGGGGACCTCATAGAAACGTTTAAAATTCTGACGGGTTTAGACAGGTTAGATGTAGGAAGAATGTTCCCAATGTTGGGGAAGTCCAGAACCAGGGGTCACAGTCTAAGGATAAGGGGTAAGCCATTTAGGACCGAGATGAGGAGAAACTTCTTCACCCAGAGAGTGGTGAACCTGTGGAATTCTCTACCACAGAAAGTAGTTGAGGCCAATTCACTAAATATATTCAAAAGGGAGTTAGATGAAGTCCTTACTACTCGGGGGATCAAGGGTTATGGCGAGAAAGCAGGAAGGGGGTACTGAAGTTTCATGTTCAGCCATGAACTCATTGAATGGCGGTGCAGGCTAGAAGGGCTGAATGGTCTGCTCCTGCACCTATTTTCTATGTTTCTATGTTTCTATGTTTCTAATAAACAGCAGGTTTGGTTCAGGTGGGAGGTTAAAAATTGGAATCCTGACCATAACCTGCCTCAAACCTACCTACTTTAAGGGAGGCGGGAGGGGGGTGGCCTGAGAAGCCAATTCACACCCAGAGGGCTGAAAGCCTTGGATTTAACCTGTGGCAGGCCAGGGTTCCTGGGCCTCAGGAATCCCAGCAGCTGCAGTGAGGGGGGGGGGCAGCCTCGGTGAGTACTCCTTGTGGGCCAGGAGAAGCAGCAGTGCTTTCTCCTAGCACCCCAAGCTCCCCCATTCAAACCTCCTCCCCCCCCCCCCCACCCTCCGCTCCGGGATCCGAACCACCGGGGTCGGGGCTCATAGAAACATAGAAAATGGGAGCAGTAGTAGGCCATTCGGCCCTTCGAGTCTGCACCGCCATACAATATGATCATGGCTGATCCTCTATCTCAACATCATGTTCCCACTTTTTCCCCATACCCCTTGATGTATTTTGTGTCTAGAAATCTATCTATCTCCCTCTTAAATATATTCAATGACTTGGCCTCCACAGCCGCCTGTGGTAGAGAATTCCACAGGTTCACCACCCTCTGAAAAAATGTCTCCTCATCTAGGTCCTAAATTTCCTACTCCGTATCCTGAGACTGTGACCTGTTGTTCTAGATCTCCCAGCCAGGGGAAACATCCTCCCCACATCCAGTCTATCCAACCCCGTCAGAATGTTATATGTTTCAATGAGATCCCCTCTCATTCTTCTAAATTCGAGTGAATACAGGTCTAGTGGACCTAATCTCTCCCCATGCGACAGTCCTGCCATTCCAGGAATCAGTCTGGTGAACCTTCGCTGCACTCCCTCTATGGCAAGTATATTCTTTCTTAGGTAAGGAGACCAAAATTGCACACAATACTCCAGGTGCGGTCTCACCAAGGCCCTGTATAACTGTAGTAAGACATCCTTACTCCTGTACTCAAATCCTCTTGCAATGAAGGCCAACATACCATTTGCCTTCCTAACTGCTTGCTGCACCTACATGTTTGCTTTCAATGACTGGTGTACAAGGACACCCAGGTCCCTTTGTACATCGACACTTCCCAAGCCATCACTATTTAAATAATACTTTGTCCTTACGTTTTTCCTACCAAAGTGAATAACTTCACATTTATCCACGTTATACTGCATCTGCCATGTGTTTGCCGACTCACTCAATTTATCTAAATCGCCTTGCAGCGTCTTTGCATCCTCCCCACAACTCACAATCCCACCTAGTTTTGTGTTGTCAGCAAACTTGGAAATATTACATTTGGTTCCCTCATCCAAATCATTTATATATATTGTGAATAGCTGGGGCCCAGCACTGATCCCTATGGTACCCCAATATGTCACTGCCCGCCACCCCGAAAAAGATTTGTTTATTCCTACTCTCTGTTTCCTGTCAGTTAACCAATTTTCAATCCATGCCAATACATTACCCCCAATCCTATGTGCTTTAATTTTGCACACTAACCTCTTATGTGGGACTTTATCAAAGGCCTTCTGAAAATCCAAATACACTACATCACTGGTTCTCCCTTATCTATTCTATCAGTTACATCCGCAAAAAACTCAAGTAGGTTTGTCAAACATAATTTTCCTTTCATAAATCCATGTTGACTTTGTTTAATCCCATTGATATTATCTAAGTGTGCCGTTATCACATCCTTTATAATAGACTCCAGCATTTTCCCCACTACTAATGTTAGGCTAACTGGTCTATAGTTCCCCGTTTTCTCTCTCCCTTTTTTAAATAGTGGGGTTACATTTGCCACCCTCCAATCTGCAGGAACTGTTCCTTAACCTATAGAATTTTGGAAGATAACAACCAATGCATCTACTATTTCCATGGCTACCTCTTTTAGTACTCTGGGATGCAGATCATCAGGCCCTGGGGATTTATCGGCCTTCAGTCCCATTAGTTTCTCCAGCACTATTTTCTTATTACTAATCATTTCCTTTAGTTCCTCTTGCTTACTAGACCCTTGGTTCCCTAGCATTTCTGAAGCGTTATTTGGGTCCTCTTCCGTGAAGACAGAAGCGAAGTATTTGTTTAATTGTGCTGCCATTTCCTTGTTCCCCATTATAAATTCTCCCGTTTCTGTCTGTAAAGGATCTACATTTGTCTTCACTAATCTTTTTCTTTTTACATACTTGTTGAAACTTTTGCAGTCGTTTTTTATGTTCCTTGCAAGTTTACTCTCATACTCTATTTTTCCCCTCTTAAATCAATCTCTTGGTCCTTTTTTGCTGAATTCTAAACTGCTCCCAATCCTCAGGCTTGTTACTTTTTCTGGCAACTTTGTACAACTCCTCTTTGAATCTAATACTATCCTTAATTTCTTTTGTTAGCCATGGTTGGGCCACTATTCCTTTAGTGTTTTTACGCCAGAAAGGAATGTATAACTGTTGCAATTCATGCATTCGTTCCTTAAATGTTAGCCATTGCTTATCCACCATCATGCCTTTTAATGAATCTTACCAATCTATCATAGCCAATTCATTCCTCATACCTTTGTAGTTTCCTTTGTTTAGATTTAGGACCCTAGTTTCAGATTGGACTACTTCACTTTCCATCTTAATAAAGAATTCAATCATGTTATGGCCACTCTTCCCTAAAGGACCCCACACAACAAGACTGTTAATTAACCCCTTCTCATTACACAATACCCAATCTAGGATAGCCAATACCCAATCTAGGCTCAAACCTACCTGGTCCTGCTACCTCTTCTCCAGCGTTTTCCATCCAACTGGAAGGCAAGCCTGTCCATCAGGTTGATTTCCAGGTGACAAATCTGTTAATGACATCACATACATGCTGTGGAGTTAAAATTCGAATTAATTCATTAATTATTTAATCAACCTCTTGCCATATAAGCCAGTAAATCCATTATAGCCTTATGCATTTGAGGTTCTGTTTTTAATATCTTGTGAACCTGCATGTCCAAATTCCTCTGCTCTTCCACATTATCCAGCTTTCCTCTTTCCAAAGTACAGTTATTACTTTTATATTTTACCATAATGTACCTCAAATTTAATGGTACAGAATTTTATCGAATTCAGGGTTTCTGCTGCACTTATGTCAACAGAGCAAGAGCAGCTCAGAGGAAATTCTGTACCTAGGACATTAAATCCCATTGCCTACATTTTTTGCCCATTCCACCAACTTATCAATATCTCCATTGCAGCTTCCGATCCTCCTTGGGTTGTGAATGCAGGCATATGAAGAACAGAGACACACACTAACAGTCATGTCTTGAACAGAGAGCTGAGGCCAATGCTGGAATTTCTAGGCTTTTAGATTTTTGGAAATAGCAGTACACTAGCTGCTTTTATGCTGGAGCCAACTCCTACCCTTACCACTATCTCTTCACATTTTGTGTGATGGATGCAGCTAGCTGCTTTGAACTATATTTAAATGCCTTGGATAAGCAACTAACTGATGACTGAAAATCCCATACCTAGGCTATGCCCAGTGTTGACATCTCTGGTACATGTGCACATATCATACATATGCACAGGAATGGATATGTGTGCACACACATGTACACTGACGTTAAATACTGATGCAGCAGAATGTGTATCCGTGCTTGAATTTGGAAACATAATCCAGTAAGTAATATTCCTGTCTAAAGTAAATTGATCTTGAATTACTAAATCTCTCTGCTGAGGAAGAATTGTCAGTATGAAATGATAACCCCTCATCACACCCTTCCGCCCAAATAGCCTATGGTTCTAGATCAACTTTTATTTTTGAAGATGAACCTTTTTTGCAAAGGACCATCAGCAACACATTATGTAGTGGGGTGCACTCTCCAAGTGTCACCAACAGGGAGAGTGCCTACCACATATGAATGGGTTTAGTGAAGCAGAATTCATTGGCTGAGTCTTGTTGTTGGTTAGTTGATAGCACAGGAGTATCTGCCAGTGTTATCAGCAGACTGCACGTGTTCTCCCAGTGTGGGGTTCTGCTGCTCGCTGCAGACTGGGTCCTCCACAAACTGCTTATTTTTCTAAAATACAAAATAAATGTGGAAACGTTGAATGAGGATGGTGCAAGGGCATAAGTTCTGCAGGCTGGAAGTCTTTTCCACCAATTAAAATAGATGGTGACATTGTGCTTTACCCCGTTGGAAAGTAATTTATATTTATTAGGGTAGTTCTATTTCAAACATCCTGTCTGTTGCAGATCATTTCCCAGGTGCTTAAGCTGAAGAGCTCACAATCCCGTTTGTTTCTGTAAGTCTGCAACGAGAATCAATCACACAGAGTGCATTCTCCCAAATTACAGGCAAACACCAAGAGACAGATAAATGGTGTCAATTTTTCTTTGATTTGTATTCAGCAGGATCTGAAATTCATTTGCAGACTCTTACCCAATCTAGCATTTTTGGCTTGACTCACCTTTGCATGTTTGTACTTGTTATGCAGAGGAGGGCAGGGAGTAAAGATTTTAATTTATGGTGTTTAAGTACATAAACAATCTCTGGTTCCTAACAGTATGTAACCTGCATACCATCACATACATAATGGCCGACTATTTGACATGGATCATATAATATCATTCACATGGCCACATTTCATGATGTTTATGTTTGCATTGGCAGCATCATCATTATTCTAGTGGCCCAATGCAAACGGAGCAAAACTTTTTAATTTTGAAAGTAAATTGCCTGTAAATCTTGTTTACTCCTGAAAATTATCTCCCTGTTCTCTGCCTGTATTATTTTTCTGCTCTGCTGCAGCTACATGAAAGAAACTTATATATGTTTTTTATTTTGATGGTGTGCAGGAGATGAGTTATTTTTCTCTGAACAAAATGAAATAAACACACTGAATGCAGTCAGTAGAATTGCCTAAGTGCTGAATGCCACTTCCATGCCGTTTTTGCCCTTACAGCAGATTTCTTCCTTTGCCACACATATCCCACAGTATATGCTGAGAAAACAAAAAACCTTTTGCTTTGATCACAAACCTGTGTTTATCATCACGACAGCTGCAAGAAATCCATCTCAGGGAGACTTTTCTGTGTATATAGGAAAGGCCTGTGTGATGCTTAGTATAGGATAACATAAGATATAAACTGATGAATCTTTATAGAAACATAGAAACATGGAAATTTGCAGCGCAGAAGGAGGCCATATCGGCCCATCGTGTCCGCGCTGGCCGACAAAGAGCCGCACGGTCCTCGTTCAGCAGCCCTGAAGATTATATATAAACCTGTGACCAATGAACAATGGTGTAAAGGTAAAGAGCACCCAGCCCAACCAGTCCGCCCCACACAACTGCGACACCCCTTACACTGAAACATTCTACATTCCACCCCAACTGGAGCCATGTGATCTCCTGGGAGAGGCAAAAACCAGATAAAAACCCACACCAATTTAGGGAAAAAAAATCTGGGAAAATTCATCCCCGACCCATCCAGGTGATCAAAACTAGTCTAGGAGATCACCCTGGCCATATTCGATTCCCTGCAGTACTTACCATTATATCTGTGCCGGCCAACAAAAGGTTATCCAGTCTAATACCAATTAACAGCTCTTAGTCCGTAACCCAGCAGGTTACGGCACTTTAAGTGCCTATCCAACCATCTCTTAAAAGCGGTGAGGGTTTCCACATCCACCACTCTTCCAGACAGTGAGTTCCAGATCCCCACAACCCTCTGCATAAAGTAGCCCCCCCACCTCAAATCTCCTCTAAACATTCCACCAACCACTTTAAAACTATGCCCCCTCGAATTAGACCCCTCTACCAATGGAAATAGACCCTTACTATCCACAATGTCCAGGCCCCTCAATATTTTGTACACCTCAATGAGGTCTACTCTCAAACTCCTCTGTTCCAATGAGAAGAAACACAGCCTATCCAATCTGTCTTATAACTAAGATTCTCCATTCCAGGCAGCATCCTAGTAAATCTCCTCTGCAGCCTCTCTAGTACAATCATGTCCTTCCTATAATACAGCGACCAGAACTGCACGCAGTACGCCAGCTGTGGCCTCACCAAAGTATTATACAATTTAAGCATAATCTCCATACTCTTATATTCTATGCCTCGGCCAATAAAGGCCAGCATTCAGTATGCCTTCTTAACCACGTTATCCACATGGCCTGTTACTTTCAGAGATCTGTGGACAAGCACTCCAAGGTCCCTTTGTTCATCTACACTATTAAGTGGCCTACTGCCTAATGTCTATACCCTTTCCTTATTAGCCCTCCCAAAGTGCATTACCTCACACTTCTCTGAATTAAATTCCATTTGTCACTGCTCTGCCCACCTGACCAGTAGATTGATATCCTCCTGCAGCCCATGACTTTCCTCTTCCTTATCAACTACACAGCCAATTTTAGTGTCGTCTGCAAACTTCTTAATCATACTCCCTATATTCAAATCTAAATTGTTGATATATACCACAAAAAGCAAGGGTCCCAGGACTGAGCCCTGCTGAACCCCACTGGAAACATCCTCCCAGTCACAAAAACATCCATCAACCATTACCCTTTGCTTCCTACCTCTGAGCCAATTTTGGATTCAACTTGCCACTTTGTCCTGGATCCCATGGGCTTTACCCTTCGTGACCAGTCTACCATGTGGGACCTTATCAAAAGCTTTGCTAAAGTCCATATACACTGCATCATACGCACTACCCGCATCGGCCCTCTTGGTTACCTCCTCAAAAAATTCAATCAGGTTAGTCAGACACAATCTTCCCTTAACAAATCCATGCTGATTGTCCCTAATTAATCCTTGCCTTTCCAAATGTAGATTTATCCTGTCTTTCAGGATTTTTTTCCAATAATTTTCCCACCACTGAGGTTAGGCTGACAGGCCTGTAATTACTTGGCCTATCCCTTTCTCCCTTCTTAAGCAAGGATACTACATTCGCAGTCCTCCAATCCTCTAGCAGCATGCCCAAATCCAAAGAGGACTGGAAAATGATGGTCACGGCCTCTGCTATTTGCTCTTTTACTTCGCTCAACAGCCCGGGATGCATTTCATCCGGGCCTGGGGACTTATCTACTTTCAAAGCTGCTAAACCCCTTAATATTTCTTCTCTCACTATATTTATTTCATCCAGAATATTGCACTCCTCCTCGATAGCAGTATCTGCATTGCCCCTTTCCTTTATGAAAACAGATGCGAAGTATTTGTTAAGAACCTTAACAACATCTTCCGCCTCCACATAAAGATTACCCTCATGGTCTCTAATAGGCCCTACCCTTTCTTTAGTTACCCTCTTACTCTTAATATATTTATAGAGCATCTTAGGGTTTTCCTTAGTTTTACTAGCCAAGAATTTTTTGTGCTTTCTCTTAGCATTCCTTATATTCTTTTTAATTTTGCCTCTTAACTTTCTCTATTCCTTTATAGATTCTTTAGTATTTAGCATATGACATAAGCGATATATAACATAAGCGTCCCTTTTTTTCTTTATTCTCCCCTGTAAATCCCTAGACATCCAGGGGGCTCTAGAATTATTATTCCCAACCTTTTTCTTTAAAGGCACATTTTTGGCCTGAGCCTTCCGGATCTCCTCCTTGAATGCCCCCCACTGTTCCGATACCGATTTACCCACAAGTAACTGTTTCCAGTCCACCATGGCCAAATCACTCCTTAACTTAGCTAAATTAGCTTTTCCCCAATTTGGGAGTTTAATTCCAGGTCTATCCTTGTCCTTATCCATAACTAACTTGAATCTGACTGAATTATGGTCACTGGTACCCAAGTGCTCTCCCACTAATACCCCTTCAACCTGCCCAGCTTCATTCCCCAAAACTAAATCCAAAACCGCCCCCTCTCATGCTGGGCTTGCTACATACTGACGAAAAAAGTTCTCTTGCAGCATTTTAAGAATTCTGCACCCTCTATACCCTTCACACTATATTTGTCCCAATCAATATTTGGATAGTTAAAATCTCCTACTATTACTACCCTATGGTTTTTGGACCACAGCAATTTGCTTACATATTTGCTCCTCTATCTCCTTCCCACTGTTTGGTGGTCTATAATACACGTCTAGCAGTGTGATCGCCCCTTTTTTATTTTTCAATTCGACCCATATGGCCTCATTTGATGATCCCTCTAACATATCATCCCTCCTCACCACTGTAATAGTTTCTTTAATCAGTACCGTGATGCCCAACCCCCCTTTTTTACACCCCCCTCTCTGTCTTGTCTAAAAACCCAGGAATATTGATCTGCCAAACCGGCCCCTCTTTCCTCCATGTTTCTGTAATGGCTATAATGTCATACTTCCAAGTATTTTCCTGTGCTCTTAGCTCATCAGCCTTATTCGCTATACTCCTTGCATTAAAGTATATACCATTTAACACAGGAAGACCTCCTTGATTACTACTTACTAAGCCTTGTTTCCTCTGTCTTACGGAGTCACTTTATAAATTCTTGCTATCCACTTTCTGCTTTACTTCGTTCCCTATTGAAACATAGAAACATAGAAAATAGGTGCAGGAGTAGGCCATTCGGCCCTTCGAACCTGCACCACCATTCAATATGATCATGGCTGATCATGCAACTTTAGTACCCCATTCCTGCTTTCTCTCCATATCCCTTGATCCCTTTAGCCATAAGGGCCACATCTAACTCCCTCTTGAATATATCTAACAAACTGGCCTCAACAACTTTCTGTGGTAGAGAATTCCACAGGTTTAGAATTTTCTGATTGAAGAAGATTCTCCTCATCTTGGTTCTAAATGGCTTACCCCTTATCCTTAGACTGTGACCCGTGGTTCTGGACTTCCCCAACATCGGGAACATTCTTCCTGCATCTAACCTGTCCAATCCCGTCAGAATTTTATGTTTCTATGAGATCCCCTCTCAATCTTCTAAATTCCAGTGAATATAAGCCTAGTAAATCCAGTCTTTCTTCATATGTCAGTCCTGCCATCCTGGGCATCAGTCTGCTGAACCTTCGCTGCACTTCTTCAAAAGCAAGAATATCCTTCCTCAGAATAGGAGACCAAAACTGTACACAATATTCCAGGTGAAGCCTCAACAAGGCCCTGTACAACTGCAGTAAGACCTCCCTGCTCCTATACTCAAATCCTCTCGCTATGAAGGCCAACATGCCATTTGCCTTCTTCACCGCCTGCTGTACCTGCATGCCAACTTTCAATGACTGATGTACCATGACACCCAGGTCTCGTTGCATCTCCCCTTTTACTTATCTGTCACCATTCAGATAATATTCTGCCTTCCTGTTTTTACCACCAAAGTGAGTAACCTCATATCTATCTACATTATACTTCATCTGCCATGCATTTGCCCACTCACTTAACCTGTCCAAGTCACCCTGCAGCCTCTTAGCATCCTCCTCACAGCTCACACTGCCACCCAGCTTAGTGTCATCTGCAAATTTAGAGATATTACATTCAATTCCTTCGTCTAAATCATTAATGTATATTGTAAATAGCTGGGGTCCCAGCACTGAACCTTGCAGTACCCCACTAGTCACTGCCTGCCATTCTGAAAAGGACCCGTTTATTCCCACTCTTTGCTTCCTGTCTGACAACCAGTTCTATACATGTCAATACATTACCCCCAATCTCCTGTGCCTTAATTTTGCACACTAATCTCTTGTGTGTGACCTTGTCAAAAGCCTTTTGAAAATCCAAATATACCACATCCACTGGTTCTCCCTTGTCCACTCTACTAGTTACATCCTCAAAAAATTCTAGAAGACTTGTCAAGCATGATTTCCCTTTCATAAATCCATGCTGACTTGTACCGATCCTATCACTGCTTTCCAAATGTGCTGCTATTATGTCTTTAATAATTGATTCCAACATTTTCCCCACTACCGGTGTCAGGCTAACCAGTCGAAAATTCCCTGTTTTCTCTCTACCTCCTTTTTTAAAAAGTGGGATTACATTAGCTACCTTCCAATCCATAGGAACTGATCCAGAGTCTATAGAATGTTGGAAAATGACCACCAATGCATCCACTATTTCTAAGGCCACTTCCTTAAATACTCTGGGATGCAGACTATCAGGCCCCAGGGATTTATCAGCCTTCAATCCCATCAATTTTCCTAACACAATTTCCTGACTAGTAAGGATTTGTTCTCAGGTTCCCATTCCCCTGCCAAGCTAGTTTAAATTTTCGCCAACAGCACTAGCAAAACTCCCTGCAAGGATATTGGGCCCGACACTGTTGAGGTGCAACCCATCTGGTTTGTACAGGTCCTATCTCCCCCAGAAGCGGTCCCAATGTCTCAAGAATTTAAAGACCTCCCTCCTACACCAACTCTCCAGCCACGTGTTCATCCTTTCTATCCTATTCTTGTAGTCATTAGTATGTGGCACCGGTAGTAACCCGGAGATTACTACCTTTGAGGTCATATCCTTTCATTTTCTTCCTAGCTCCCTGAATTCTGCCTGTAGGGCGTCATCCCTTTTTTTACTTATGTCGTTGGTCCTGATATGGACCGCGACCTCTAGCTGTTTATCCTCTCCCCCCAGAATGCCGTGCGTCCGCTCTGTGACATCCTTGACCGTGGCACAAGAGAGGCACCATACCATATCTGGAGTCACATCTACATCTGCAGAAACGCCTGTCTGTTCCCCTAACTATAGAATCCCCTATCACTAGAGCTCCTTTATTCTTCGTCCCTCCCCCCTGTGCAGCTGAACCACCTGTGATGCCTTGGAATTGGCTCTGACTGCACTCCCCAGAGGCACCATCGCCCTCATCGATACTCAGAAGAGAATATCGGTTGGAGAGCAAGATGGACTCATGGGGGGACTCCTGCAGTACTTGCCTAGCATTCTTACTACGTCTGGTGGTCACCCACTTCCCCTCTGCCTGCATGCTTTTAAGCTGCGGGGTGACCACCTCCTGAAACGTGCTATCCATGTAGCTCTCAGCCTCGCGGATGCACTATATTGACTCCATCCACCGCTCAAGCTCCGAATCACTCTTACCTATGGGACAGAATCCACTGCACCAGCAGCAACACAGAAACAATTGTGCGTTCACATAATTTGTCTATTTGCGCACATTAATTGCAAACCACAAACATGACTTTCATTTTTTGGCTCCTAGGTCTTCCTTGCAGGATGGGCAAAGTTCATCCAGACAAGCAATAGAAAAATTGCAGCAAGGATCCCAATGAGCTGGCTTTCAGACAACTCAAAAGGAGTAAGCCACAATTCCCTTTTTTCTCCAGCCCATTGCCTCCCTAAGATCAGCCATTTAAAATGGACACTAAAGGTAAGCAAGATTATTGGCTGTCAGAAAGGGATCTATTTAAAGTACACTATGTTTATTTCTGCTATTCCATCGTAAGATATGGGGATTGCTTTCAATTATCCCATTTTACAGGAAAGGGTAAAAAGCTCATGTCAGGGTTCTTCTATTGGAAAAACTTCCAATGCTAAAATCCTATTGCATCTATTCTGAGCCTTTCCATTGCTTTTAAATCTTTTGTATAATGTGCTATACAATATTCAACTTGAGTCAAACCTTGTAGGAGTTTAACAGTTTAGGTTGAACCTCCATTATTCAGCACCCTCGGGACCTGGTCTGTTCCGAATGAGGGATTTTGCCGGATAAGGGGAGGTCACATGTTTGGGTGGACTGTGCCTTTAAGCGCTGTTGCTTGGCTGGGCTGGAGTGCTACTGCGGCCAGTGTGTGTGTGCGCCAATTGGTTGGAATGACTGCCAGTCAGCTTCTTGATCAACCTCATTTTCTCCTCTGCTATTTCCAGTGTTGGTGGTGTCCTGCCTTTGGCCCTTCAAACTCAATGAAGAAAGAAAGGAAGAGTGATCTTTGGAAACGTTGGATAATGAGTGGAGGCAGTAGTCGCGGCTTTGTGGTAAACAGTCCACAGTGTGCAGGGGGCTGAGAAGAGTCAGCATGCCCCAAAGAGTCAACAGGCCGGTGGGCCCAGAAGAGTCGACGGGCCCCAAAGAGTTGGCAGGCCCTATTGTTGTATGAGTTGGCGGCACAAATAGATATAAATGGGGCTGATCTGATAGCCATTACAGAGACGTGGTTGCAAGGTGACCAAGGCTGGGAACTGAATATTCAGGGGTATTTGACAATTCGGAAGGATAGACAGAATGGAAAAGGAGGTGGGGTAGCTCTGTTAATCGAGGGTGAGATTAGTGCAGTAGCGAGAAATGATATTGGCTCAGAAGATCAAGATGTAGATGTAGAATTGGGTGGAGATAAGAAATAATAAGGGAAAGAAGTCATTGGTGGGAGTAGCCCTCTAACAATAGCTACACTGTTGGACAGATTATAAATCAAGAAATAATGGAGACTTGTAAGAAAGGTACGGCAATAATCATGGGCGATTTTAATCTTCATATTGATTGGGCAAATCAAAATGGCCAAGGTAGCCTTGAGGAAGAGTTCATAGAGTGTATCCAGGTTCGTTTCCTTGAACAGTATATTGTGGAACCAACTAGAGAGCAGGCTATCTTAGATCTGGTACTGTGTAATGAGACAGGATTAATCAATGATCTCATGGTAAAGGGTCCTCTGGGAAAGAATGATCATAGCATGGTTGAATTTCAAATTCAGTTAGAGGGTGAGAAAGTTGGGTCTCAAACCAGCGTCCTGATTTTAAATAAAGGTGATTACAAAGGTATGAAGGCAGATTTGGCTAAAATAGACTGGGAAAATAGATTAAAGAGTGGGACGGTTAATGAGCAGTGGCAGATATTTAAGGAGATATTTCATAACTCTCAACAAAAATATATTCCAGTGAGAAGGAAAGACTTTAAGAGAAGGAAGAAGCATCCGTGGCTAACTAAGGAAGTAAAGGATGGTATCAAATTGAAAACAATGGCAGACAATGTTGTCAAGATTAGTGGGAGGCCAGAGGATTGGGAATTTTTTATAAACCAACAAAGGACAACAACAAAAATAATAAAGAGCTTCTACAGGTATATAAAAGGAAGAGGGTAGCTAAAGTAAACATTGGTCCCTTAGAGGATGAAACTGTGGAATTAATAATGGGGAACAGGGAAATGGCAGAGGCTTTGAACAAATATTATGTATTGGTCTTCACGGTAGAAGACACTAAAAACATGCCTATAATAGATAATCAAGAGGCTATAGGGAGGGGGAACTTAAACAATCACTATCACTAAAGACAAAGTACTCAGTAAAATAATGGAACTAAAGGTGGACAAGTCCCTTGGACCAGATGGCCTACACCCGAGGATCTTAAAAGAAGTAGCTGCAGAGATAGTGGATGCATTTGGTTGCAACCTACCAAAATTCCCTGGAGTCTGGAGAGGTCCCAGCGGAATGGAAAACTGCAAATGTAATGCCCCTATTTAAAAAAGGAGGGAGACAGAAAGCAGGAAACTTTAGACCAGTCAGCCTAACATCTGTCATTGGGAATATGCTGGAGTCCATTATTAAGGAAGCAGTAGCAAAACATTTAGAAAATCATAATACAATCAAGCAGAGTCAGCATGGTTTTATGAAAGGGAAATCATGTTTGAAAAATTTGCTGAAGTTCTTTGAGGATGTAACAAGAAGGGTGGATAAGGGGGAACCAGTGGATGTGGTGTATTTGGATTTCCAGAAACATAGAAACATAGAAACATAGAAAATAGGTGCAGGAGTAGGCCATTCGGCCCTTCTAGCCTGCACCGCCATTCAATGAGTTCATGGCTGAACATGCAACTTCAGTACCCCATTCCTGCTTTCTCACCATACCCCTTGATTCCCCTAGTAGTAAGGACTTCATCTAACTCCTTTTTGAATATATTTAGTGAATTGGGCTCAACAACTTTCTGTGGTAGAGAATTCCACAGGTTCACCACTCTCTGGGTGAAGAAATTCCTCCTCATCTCGGTCCTAAATGGCTTCCCCCTTATCCTTAGACTGTGTCCCCTGGTTCTGGACTTCCCCAACATTGGGAACATTCTTCCTGCATCTAACCTGTCTAACCCCGTCAGAATTTTAAACGTTTCTATGAGGTCCCCTCTCATTCTTATGAACTCCAGTGAATACAAGCCCAGTTGATCCAGTCTTTCATGATAGGTCAGTCCCGCCATCCCGGGAATCAGTCTGGTGAACCTTCGCTGCACTCCCTCAATAGCAAGAATGTCCTTCCTCAGGTTAGGAGACCAAAACTGTACACAATACTCCAGGTGTGGCCTCACCAAGGCCCTGTACAATTGTAGCAACACCTCCCTGCCCTTGTACTCAAATCCCCTCGCTATGAAGGCCAACATGCCATTTGCTTTCTTAACCGCCTGATGTACCTGCATGCCAACCTTCAATGACTGATGTACCATGACACCCAGGTCTCTTTGCACCTGCCCTTTTCCTAATCTGTCACCATTCAGATAATAGTCTGTCTCTCTGTTTTTACCACCAAAGTGGATAACCTCACATTTATCCACATTATACTTCATCTGCCATGCATTTGCCCACTCACCTACCCTATCCAAGTCGCTCTGCAGCCTCATAGAATCCTCCTTGCAGCTCACACTGCCACCCAACTTAGTGTCAAGCGCAAATTTGGAGATACTACATTTAATCCCCTCGTCTAAATTATTAATGTACAGTGTAAACAGCTGGGGCCCCAGAACAGAACCTTGCGGTACCCCACTAGTCACTGCCTGCCATTCTGAAAAGTACCCATTTACTCCTACTCTTTGCTTCCTGTCTGACAACCAGTTCTCAATCCATGTCAGCACACTACCCCCAATCCCATGTGCTTTAACTTTGCACATTAATCTCTTGTGTGGGACCTTGTCGAAAGCCTTCTGAAAGTCCAAATATACCACATCAACTGGTTCTCCCTTGTCCACTCTACTGGAAACATCCTCAAAAAATTCCAGAAGATTTGTCAAGCATGATTTCCCTTTCACAAATCCATGCTGACTTGGACCTATCATATTACCTCTTTCCAAATGCACTGCGATGACATCCTTAATAATTGATTCCATCATTTTACCCACTACCGATGTCAGGCTGACCGGTCTGTAATTCCCTGTTTTCTCTCTCCCTCCTTTTTTAAAAAGTGGGGTTACATTGGCTACCCTCCACTCCATAGGAACTGATCCAGAGTCAATGGAATGTTGGAAAATGACTGTCAATGCATCCACTATTTCCAAGGCCACCTCCTTAAGTACTCTGGGATGCAGTCCATCAGGCCCTGGGGATTTATCGGCCTTCAATCCCATCAATTTCCCCAACACAATTTCCCGACTAATAAGGATTTCCCTCAGTTCCTCCTCCTTACTAGACCCTCCGACCCCTTTTATATCCGGAAGGTTGTTTGTGTCCTCCTCAGTGAATACCGAACCAAAGTACTTGTTCAATTGGTCCGCCATTGAAGGCATTCAATAAGGTTACTGCACAAGATAAAAGCTCATGGGATTGGGGGTAATATGTTATCATGGATTGGCTAACTAACAAAAAACAGAGAGTCAGAATAAATGGGTAATTTTCCAGTTGGCAAACGGTAACTAGTAGGGTGCCACAGGGATCAGTGCTGGGGCTTCAACTATTTACAATCTTTATTAATGACTTGGATTAAGGGACCAGGTGTATTGTAGCCAAGTTTGCTGATGATACAAAGATGGGTGGGAAAGCAAGTTGTGAGGAAGACAGAGAATCTGCAAAGGGATATAGACAGTCTAAGTGAGTGGAAAAAAAATTGCAGTTGGAGTATAATATAGGAAAGTGTGAGGTTATCCACTTTGGCAGGAAAAATAAAAAAGCAATTTATTATTTAAATGGAGAGAGATTACAAAATGCTGCAGTACAGAGGGACCTGGGGGTCCTTGTGCATGAAACACAAAAAGATATTATGCAGATGCAGCAAATAATCAGGAAGACAAATGAAATGTTGGTCTTTATTACAAGGGGGTGGACTATAAAAGCAGGGAAGTCCTGTTACAACTGTACAGGGTATTGGTGAGACCACACCTAAAGTACTGCGTACAGTTTTGGTCTCCTTATTTAAGGAGTGATATAGTTGCATTGGAGGCAGTTCAGAGAAGGTTCCCTAGGTTGATTCCTGAGATGAAGTGGTTGACTTATGAAGAAGGGTTGAGCAGGTTGTGCCTATACTCAATGGAGTTTAGAAGAATGAGAGGTGATCTTATTGAAACATGTAAAATACTGAGGGGGTCTCAACAAGGTAGATGCAGAGAGGATGTTTCCACTCATGAGGGGATCTAGAACTAGGGGGGTATAATTAAGAATATGGGGTCTCCCATTTAGTACTGAAAGGAGGAGGAATTTCTACTCTCAGATGGTTGTAAATCTATGGAATTCTCTGCCCCAGAGTGCTGTGGAGGCTGGATCATTGAATATATTTAATGTGGAGATAGACAGATTTTTGAGCGATAAAGGAGTAAAGGGTTATGGGGAGCGGGCAGGGAAGTGGAGCTGAGTCCACGATCAGATCAGCCATGATCTTATTAAATGGCGGAGCAGGCTCGAGGAGCCAAAAGTCCATCTCCTGTTCCTATTTCTTATGTTTTTATGTTCTTATGTTTATTGCATTTGTATTCTATGGTGTGGAAAATCAGTGTCACTCAGCTCTGGACATGAAGGTCAGAACGAGGCCAGCCCAAAATTGGAATATGGGCCTCAACTAAATAATGCGTGTGACCTGATGGCACCTGGTGTGCTCCCACATGCAGCTTGCCCACGTACTGGTTCAAATTTCGGACCGCCTGCCTCACCGACAGAAGCCCTCAGCTAAGTGGTGGGTACGAGGAGAGCGGGAGGGGGATGAATGCAGCCTGGCAATGGCCCTCAGGAGGCCGGGAGAACTCCTGCTCTTCTGACTCCATAAGAACGTATTATTTTAAATGATTATTCTTTGTTTAATTCACCTTTCATTGGCAGCCTCTGCTTGAGACCATAGAAATAAAACATCAGGAGAGATGTAAAACGGGCTGCCAACTATCTCCTGTTTTACACTATCACACACAGTCTAACTCTACTCATTGGGCTTTTTAGCTTAGCAAGAAGGCATCTGAGAGCTAATCTTATAAGAACATAAAAAAGAGAAGCAGGAGTAGGCCATAAGGCCCCTCGAGCCTGCTCCGCCATTCAATGAGATCATGGCTGATTTGATCATGGACTCAGCTCCACTTCCCTGCCCGCTCCCCATAACTCCTTATCCCCTTATCGTTTAAGAAACTGTGTATTTCTGTCTTAAATTTATTTAATGTCCCAGCTTCCACAGCTCTCTGAGGCAGCGAATTCCACAGATTCACAACCCTCTGATAGAAGAAATTTCTCCTCATTTCAGTTCTAAATGGGCAGCCCCTTATCCTAAGATCATGCCCTCTAATTCTAGTCTCCCCCACCAGTGGAAACATCCTCTCTGCAACCACCTTGTCCAGCTCCCTTATAATCTTATACGTTTCTATAACATCACCTCTCATTCTTCTGAATTCCAATGAGTAGAGGCCTAACCTACTCAACCTTTCCTCATAAGTCAACCCACTCATTCCCGGGATCAACCTAGTGAACTTTCTCTGAATGCCTCCACAGCAAATATATCTGTTTGTAAATATGGAAACCAAAACTACATGCAGTATTCCAGGTGTGGCCTCCCCAATACCCCTGTGCAGCTGTAACAAGACTTCCCTGCTTTTATACTCCATCCCATTTCAATAAAGGCCAAGATTCCATTGGCCTTCCTGATCATTTGCTGTAGCTGCATACTATCCTTTTATGTTTCATGCACAAGTACCCTCAGATCCCGCTGTACTGCAGCACTTTGCAAACTTTCTCCATTTAAATAATAATTTGCTCTTTGATTTTTTTCTGCCAAAGTGCATGACCTCACATTTTCCAACATTATACTCCATCTGCCAAAATTTTCCCACTCATTTAGCATGTCTATGTCCTCCTTCAGCCTCTATGTCCTCCTCACACATTACCCTTCCTCCCATCTTTGTATCATCAGCAAACTTGGCTACGCTACTCTCAGTCCCCTCTTCCAAGTCGTTAATATAGATTGTAAATAGTTGGGGTCCCAGCACTGATCCCTGTGGCACCCCACTCGTTACTGATTGCCAACCAGAGAATGAACCATTTATCCAGACTCTCTGTTTTCTGTTTGTCAGCCAATCTTCTATCCATGCTAATATATTACCTCCAACCCCGTGAACTTTTATCTTGTACAGTAATCTTTTGTGTGGCACCTTGTCAAATGCCTTCTGGAAGTCGAAATACACCACATCCACTGGTTCCCCTCTATCCACCCTGTTCGTTACATTCTCAAAGAATTCCAGCAAATTTGTCAAACATGATTTCCCCTTCATAAATCCATGCTAACTTTGCCTGACCAAATTTTGCTTTTCCAAATGTCCTGTTACTGCTTCTTTAATAATGGACTCCAACATTTTCCCAACCACAGATGTTAGGGCTAACTGGTCTATAGTTTCCTGCTTTTTGTCTGCCTCCTTTTTTGAATAGGGGCGTGACATTTGCAGTTTTCCAATCTGCTGGGACCTCCCCAACATCCAGGGAATTTTGGTAAATTACAACCAACCCATCCACAATCCCTGTTGCTACTTCTCTTAAGATCCAAGGATGCAAGCATCAGGTCCAGGGGATTTATCTGCCTTTAGTCCCATTATCTTACTGAGTACCACCTCCTTAGTGCTTGTGATTGTGTTAAGTTCCTCCCCCGCTATAGCACCTTGACTATCCACTGTTGGAATATTGTTAGTGTCCTCTACTGTAAAAACTGATACAAAATACTTGTTTAGAGTTTCTGCCATCTCCATGTTCCCCATTACTAATTCCCTGGTCTCGTCCTCTAACGGACCAACATTTACTTTAGCCACTCTTTTTCTTTTTATATACCTATAGAAACTCTCATTATTTGTTTTTATATTTCATGCTAGTTTACTTTCATAGTCTATCTTCCCTTTCTTAATCATTTTTTTAGTCATTCTTTGCTGGCTTTTAAAAGCTTCCCAATCTTCTGTCTTCCCACTAGTTTTGGCCACTTTGTATGCCCTTGTTTTTAATCAGATACTGTCCTTTATTTCTTTAGTTAGCCACAGATGGCTATCTTTTCTCTTGCACCCTTTCCTCCTTACTGGAATATATTTTTCTTGAGAGTTGTGAAATATCTCTTTAAATGTACACCACTATTCATCAACCGTCCCACACTTCAATCTGTTTTCCCAGTCCACTTTAGTCAACTCTGCCCTCATACCTTCATAGTCTCCTTTATTTAAGCTTTGTATGCTGGTTAGAGATCCAACTTTCTCACCCTCTGTCTGAATTTGAAACTCAATCATGCTATGATCACTCATTCCAAGGGGATCCTTTACTAAGAGATTGTTTATTAATCCTCTCTCATTACACAGGACCAGATCTAGGATAGCCTGCCCCCTGGTTGGTTCCATTACATACTGTTCAGGGAACCCGTCCCTTATGCACTCTATGAACTCTTCCTCAAGGCTACCCTGACCAATTTGATAGGGGTATAGAAGATAGATAAAGGAATGGAAAAGGTAAAGCCAGGATATTGCTTTAGTTTAAATTGCACTATAGATCAAGAGGACACAGGTTCATGCTCGTTAAAGATAAATTTAGAACTTATATCTGGAAGTTCTTCTTCAAATAAAAAATGATCAAGACTTGCAATGGATTTTCACACTCGCACGACTGTGTCAAGAAATTCCTCTTAAATTTTTCATTTGATCTGTTAGTGTTCTGAACTCACCCACATGTGGAAACAATTTCTCTGCATCCACCCTATCGAACCCCTTCATAATTTTAAAGACCACTATTAGATCAATTATTTTCCAGAAATAAAAGAACTCCAGCCTGCTCAATTTTTCCTGATAGTTGTAGCCTCTCAATTCTGTTAATGTCCTTTTAAATCTTTTCTGCATTCTCCAGTGTTCCAATATCATTTTTGTAGTATGAAGACCAGAACTACACACAGTATTCCAAGTGTGGCCTAATTTCCCTGCTTTGTATTCTATATATAATCGCAGATACTTTGTTTGCACTTTTTATGGCCTTAATAACTTATGTTGTTACTCTGAGTGATTTATGTATCTGTATTTCCAGATCTCCATGCTCCTCTACCCATTTACTTTCTTATCTCCCAAGGAATAGTGGCCTCCTTATTCCTTTTACCAAAATGAACCATCTTACAAAACCCCTTCCTCCACTTTAATAGCCTCATACCTCACATCTCTTACTGCAGCTCTCCCGTCACTTGACACATGCCTTACCCCATTTGCTTTATCTTCTTGCAGCATAAATTGGAGGGGGCTTCGCCAACATTAAGTATCTCACCCCTTTTGAGGAGAAGGTGAGTTGATTACTAAAGGGCAGAAATTTGAGATCATCATCAAATTGACTTGAATGGAAAGTAAAAGTGGCCAATGTGTAAACTGGACGGCCGATCCTTTTCCGGTAGTTTCCTGTCTGGTGGATTAGGTTAAAATGACTCCCGATGGCCCAGTTGAATAGCTTCATGGTTTTTAAATGGGTTCTATGCCTTTCACTAAATGCATCACACATAATACAAGTCAGAATATCTGTATGGTGGTGCATAGCTTGCACTTGGAACCTGAATGTTTGATGCAAAAATGACATAGGTAGTGCTGAATTTAATGAGATGTACAGCTTGAAACCTTGGATGAAATGAGAACTGGTTAAATAAAGTGTAATTGACTTTATGGGCATTTGGGTTGCTAGTTTTACTTTACTCATTCAGTCAATGGTCTGGAAGTCTGTAAATGAAATGGATATACTACTGATGGAATTAAAGAGCAATTGGAGCAAAACTATGAATTCATTTTCAGTAATTAACAGATAATAATAACACTTTCAAATAAATTACCAGAACCAGATGTTAACAGCCCCTTTCTTAGGTGCTACATTGCCACATTAGGATCGAAAATGGGGTCTAAGATGATTGCGAACACTTCTAACAGGAAGTGCGCAGGATGCCATCTTGGTAAAGGACAAAGAGGCGTTCTATATCCATGTCTGAAGCAAGTGTTAGTTTTTATACATATGCAAAAAAGGGACCTAATACTTACTTCTGGTGCCTGCTGCAACTTTGTTATACATCAAGGCACCAGCGCCAGTGCTGGTTACCTCTGGAAAAAACAACCTTAAACATCATGTAAGTAGAAAAAGGTAAGTACTGAACATAATCACCACCACTCCCCGTCCCGATATCTGTGACCTCCCCCCTTACCCCAACCTCAAGACTCCCCCTGATCTCCTAGTCCTCCTGACAGCATTCCCAAGGCCTGCAATCTTCCTGCCTGATCCACCACAGAACCCTGATCATGGACTCCAAGTCCCACCCATTCCTCCTTCAGACCCCCGCGATCTAACACGATCACTTACTTGGAAATTGGAGCATTAACCTGTGCGGGCACCTACCATAGCACCATCTACATTGTGATGATGTCCAAGGCCCAAAATCTGGGGCTCCTCGGACCTCCCCATTTAACACGGGATGTTAACACTGTGCAGGACGCTCCCAAATGTATCCCCCCATTTGTCCACATAATCTTATTAGAGTCTGTCAATGATGGCTGGCGACATAAAATAACCATAAATATTTATTTGTTTTAAATAGAGGTACTCTGTTTGTGTTTGGAAAAATAAAGAAATGAATTAAATCATAGCTGTTCCAGATTATCATTCTGAAATAGATACAAATATTTTTACTGGGAATTTCCTCGAGGCCTCGCCGGTTCCGCTGCCGTAACTTTGACGTAAGATCAGCACAAACCCCGTTTACGCAGTGTAGCCGGGATTTCCACCAATCTTCCCCCAAAGTTATGCTGGCCGATTGGGAAACCCCTCCCCCATCACAAGGGAAATTCCCAGGGGGTGAAATTCAATAAGGCCCCAAAACAGCCGCTGGCACCGTGATGCAGAATATGCCTGCACCCATTTAGAAAATGCAGGTAGCACGTCAATTTGGTGCTGCCTGCAAACTAACATGATAGGCGTACACAGACCAGTGACTAATGTGCTGCTGACAGGCTGCCCGCTCAGCAGGGGACAAGATTGTGTCGCTTGGAGCAAGTCTAACTTTACTTAAAGCTGGCCTGCTCCTTTTCAAGGGTCTCGTTAGCTCTTAAAGCTGAACTGCCTTGTGAACAAAATATTAAAAATCCTTCAACAATCGGCAGTCTGCAGCTCTGAAAGCTGAGCTACATTCTGCAAAAAAAAATCCTTTAGAATTGGCCAATCTGCAGCTCTTAAAACTGAACTGCCTTCTGCACATAAAAATGCTAAAAGCTTTTCAACATTAACACAAATGGCTTAACAGGCCAGAGAAAGGTCACGCAGGGTCTCAAATGCAGCACTCCAGATTTGTGCAGAGGGTCTACACTGGAAGAGATGTCCTCTACTCATAGGGTGTCAGAAGGCCTTCCAGAAAGTATGATGTGGGAGTTAGATCATCGAGTTAGTCACTGCCAACAGTATCATCCCCAGGACCTGGCTCCAGTGCCCAAAAAAGTTTCATAACCCTAGATGAATGATCAAGATCACTGAATGCATCAATGCTCAATGCATGACTCACCACCCACCACCCCCCCATCATTCATCTACCAAACACGAGGCACAGCTCACATTCTTAGTTTCACCTCATCCCATTGGAGGAGATGCTGGCCATTCTTGGCAGGGGCATGGCTGAGCCCTTGGCCAAAGGTGGGGCTGAAAGAATTCAAGATGCCAATATCTTCATATGTTATCCTCCTTCTCACATCCCATTTCCCCCTCATCCCACAATATCTTCTGATTTACAAGCTGCACATGGTGTAAGCATGCACCTCTTGCTTTTACCTCCCTCCCCTCACCATAACTCCACCTTTGTGTCTTCCCAGTTCAGACACCCGAGAAATTGTGTCTGCCCATCCAGTGAGTCAACACGAAGAGGGAGAGGAGAGTGAAGAAGAAGAAACACAGTCACTCGATTTGACACTCCCAGCCACCAGCTCCTCGAGGCCATCCTGCAAGGGCATTTGCAGTGTCCCCCACTGAAAGTCAGCAGCCTTCCACCAGCTATGCTGCAGTTACTGGGGCAACTCTGTGTGACATCAGTAGGATAAGCAAAGACACACACAAGACACTCACTAAGAGAATGCATAAGGGTGATGAGTTGGTTCTTGATGTCATTATGGATGGATAGATGGATATAGGTGGATTGCAAAGTTTGCTTTGTGGTGGCTTTTATTTCAGCATCACCACCAAGAGGATGTTGTGATGGTCAGTAGCAGATGGAAGGTAAGGTATGGGAGCACTGTTGAAAGGGGAATCAGGGTTGTGATCACAGGGACTTGAGGCAGATGATTCCATTCCAAATATCCCGGCCACAAAGGTGCTGTCAGGGATGCATCCTTCCGTCTGATTCCTCCCCTTTGGCTTCTTCCTCTTCTGTGTCTTTCTCTTCCCTCTGCAAGCAGATGTTGTAAATGTGAAATGACAGCATTAAATGCTGGAAATACTCAGCTGGTCAGGCAGCATCTCGACCTGAGATGTGAACTCAGTTTTTCTCTCCACGGATGTTGCATGGCCTGCTGAGTATTAACAGCATGTCCTGTCTTCTCAAAGGTCTTAATTTACTATCCAAGCCTTAGCAAGCATTCAGCAGCATTCCCTACATAATTAAAAAAACTTTTCACATTTATTGCAGCAAGCCACCACTTCAATAAAATTTTAACAAACAGTCCAAAACCTTAAATACAAACTTATCTGAATGATGTGTGTGTCCCTTTAAGAGGTGCAGACATTGCCACTGTCAGCCTGCTTGCACTTAATCTGGCAGGCTTAGAACCCAGCGTGAAGGTCGAAGTTCACACTTGTGACTTAATGTCGGTGTTGTGTGCTGATTTACTTCACAATGCTGACACTTTTCCAGCCTGGCACTGCCAGTTACTGGCAGCACAAAGTTAAGCACAAAAACGCTGAGGGAACCACCAGCAGCTGGCCGCCATTTAGCGCCATTCAATGGTGCTATGGAATGGTGCTATGGTCATGAATTTCTAGCCCTAGGTTACTATATTAATGAGACTTGCATTCTGACTGCTCTTTTTGACTTGACAAAACTGAAACTTGTGTAGTAAATTAGCTGGGTTTTTGGTGCTCCTTGCTGTTGTTTCCCTTTAATTCAGCATTCCTTTGGTACACATCTTCCACAGCAGAATTCCTGCTGCTTCCAGTTCATCCCTGAAGCTGCAACCAGTACTGATTATGGATATTTCATTGGGCTTACTACTGGGTTCTGTTTGATTTGCAGGAGGAAAAGGAATATGTACCCAAATTCTTGTAGAACAAACCATTGGGATGTTGAAGTAGAGCTTCTGATGTCTCATTAGATCAGTTGCGGTTAATAAAGTTTTGAAGATTATTTGCGCCTGTTGTGTTCTGCACAATTTTGACATTAGAAAAGAGGAATGTTCTACAGCCAGAAGGGCTGGAAAGCAAGTTTGCACCCTTGTCTATCAAAAAAAAAGAAAATGGGCAGAAGGTAGAAGAGGCAGAGGAAAAATGGCCCTAAGAGGGCCAGTCAGAGCTCACTGAATGAGCTGTGCATTTAGAGTTTGTAATCCTGCTCCTTTCCACACCAAGTCACTTTCTCTGCACCCTGTCCAAGACTAATTTCAGTCCGATCACCGCTAGTTCAATCAAAAAAACACTCCTTTCATATCAACCCCCTTCCCCATTGGGATAAAGTTATGAAGCCCCCCACCTCCCCAACCCCTATCACTGAGTCACATACCCGGCTTATGTCCTGGGGGTGGTGGGCATTGAAATATAAAAGCAGAGAAAGCCATGGCCACAGCCAGTGACCACAATATAGTACATCAAGATTTCCAAAAGGGATTTAACAAAAGGCCGTTAATTAAACTCAAAGCTGTAGCGCTTCAGAGTAAACTTTGGGAAGGGATAAGAAACTGACTGATGGGTAGGAAATAACAAGTACTCATTAGAGGAGGAATGTCATAACAACAGCAACAACAACTTGTATTTATACAACAACTTTAACATAGTGAACTATCCCAAGGCACTTCATAGGAGTATTATGCAATAACATTTTGACACCGAGACGCATAAGTAGAAATTAGTGCATGTGACGGTCACAGAGATATGTTTTAAGAAGCGTCATGAAGGAGGAAAGATAGGTACAGAGGCTGAGAGGTTTAGGCAGGGAGTTCCAGAGCTTGGGGCCCAGGCAACAGAAGGCACGGCTACCAATGGTTGAGTGATTACAACCAGGGATGCTTAGGAGGGCAGAACCAGAGGAGCGCAAACATCTTGGGGAGTTGTGGGGCTGGAGGAGATTACAGACATAGGGAGGGGCGGGGCCATGGAGGGATTTGAAAATAAGGATGAGAATTTTGAAATCGAGGTGTTGCTCAACCGTAAGTCAATGTAAGTCAGCGAGCATGAGGGTGATGGGTGAACGTGACTTGGTACGAATTAGGACACGGGTAGCTGAGTTTTGGATCACCTCTAGTTTACTTGGATAGAACATGGGAGGCCAGCCAGGTGTGTGTTGGAATAGTCAAGTCTAGAGGTAACAAAGGCATGGACGAGGGCTTCGGCAGCGGATGAGCTGAGGCAAGGGCAGAGACGGGCGATGTTACGGAGGTGGAAATAGGTGGTCTTAGTTATGCTGCAGATATGTGGTCGAAAGCTCATTGCAGGGTCGAACATGACACTGAGGTTGCAAACAGTCTGGTTCAGCCTCAGACAGGAGTTGGGGAGAGGGATGGAGTAAGTGGGGCCAAAATTCAGTGTCCCGGGAGAGACCGTCACTGCAGGTTTTCAACGGCTAATCATTAAAATCAATTGGCTGACGCATTCTGCTCGATTGCCCCCTGCCCCCCCCCCCCCCACCCCGCTGATGCATATTCATCGTGGGGGTTTTTTCAGCAGTGAGCACTTCCACCGGAATTGGCTGCAGTAAAGGGTGTGCTGCTGCAGTGACACCATCAGGGTGCGCACCGCTGCTACACGGCCATGCCACCCATATTCAGTTTAAAAAGGGAGGGTTTTTTTTAGCAGTGCCCCCGTCAGCTTTTTGGGTAAGTACACTTTGCCGTGATGCTCGACACCTCTGGAGGAGGACAACAGAGGATTCCCACGAGCTGGGGTATTTGTGCTGATAACTTTTGCTCTTTGTTTTTTGATTTTGTTAAACCTGCTGAGTGCTATTTAGAACTTTTGGGAGAGTTTTCAGGACTTTGAGCTCTGACTCATTAGTGGAGGCCTGCAGGCCACATTCTGTGCTCCAGAGGCCTGCTTGTCAGGGTGCAGCCTTGAAGCACAATGGGATCAGTGTTGGCAGGGGAACGCCTGGTACACCTTGTAAGACGCAGGGCGGCACACAAGAGAAGGCGGCACCATCATCAACATGCACAGAGGCAGCGGGCAAGAGAGGCAGCAGTTATGCCTGCCCAACATCCACAACGGCCTGCAGATGTGTGCAGACCTGCACATAGAGGGGGTGTCCAAGAGGAAATGGCATCAGGAGGAGGGTCAGGAATGCTGACCCCACCCCCACCACCACATACTGGGCCAGGAACCTTACCAGCAACAGCTTGCAGAGGCGCGCGACCATGAGGAGGACCAGGGAGATGGCCACCATCCAGCTGCCATGGGAGGCGGCCAACACAGAACTGGGGGAAGCAGGTCCTACCCTCAAAGGGTCTACAGACCTCAGTTCTCTTTCCTCCAGCTCAGTGGTGAGCTATGCCTCAAAGGCTGAGATTCAGAAAGGAGGTACTGAGGGAGCTCTGTAATGTGATGCACCAAGATCTGGAGCCTCACACAAGGCTCAGGACTGCTCTGACCATTGCGACCAAGGTCACCATATCTTTGAACTTCTGTTCTGTGGGGTCTTTCCAGTCTGCCACTGCAGACATTGGCAACATTTCTTAATTCTCTGCACATCGCTCCTTCCAGCAGGTTACCGATGCACTGTATAGAAGAAGAGTGGACTGCATCTCATTCCCAATGACGAGTGACAAACAGGTGGAGCGGCAGGCCAAATTTGCCCGCATTGCAGGGTTCCCAAGGGTGCAGGGTGCCATCGACTGCACACACCTTGGGCTGAGGACACCACAACACCACCTCAAGATCTTTGTCAACCATAAGAGGTTCCACTTGCTCAATGTACAGCACGTGTGTGACCACCAACATCGGAATCTGACAGTTGATGCGAGGTATCCAGGCATCAACCATGAGTTGTTCATTCTGCGCCAGACTAGTATGCCCGCCCTCTTCACCGACCCAAATCAGGTGTATGGTTGGCTGTTTGGCGACAAGGCATATCCCCTGTCCACTTGGCTGCTCACTCCACTGCGGAAGCCCAGGACAGCGCCAGAGCATGCCTACAACGACGCTCATTCTGCACTGCACATCATCGAGCACTGCATTGACATCCTCAAGCAGAGGTTCCGTTGCCTGAACCGGTCTGGTGGCGCTTGCAGTACGCTCCTGAACGGGTTTCCATATTCATGGTGGTCTACTGCATGCTGCATAACCTGGCCCCCATGAGAGGACAGCCGCTGGAAGTCGAGCCAGCAGTACCACCTGATGATGAGGAGGCGCAGGAGGAGGAGGAGGAGCCCTGTCGCCGCCCAGCCAGGAGGCATCGTCCCCATCGCAACCCTGCAAGGGAGGTACAGAGATGTCTGATAGCTGCACAATTCACGTAACCTCATCCACACGTGACCCTTCAGCTCTCACTTTCCATGGCCATCGCAATGAATGCTTTCACACAGAATTGCAAAACCCAAATGAAACACCTGGCAGATATATATGCCAAAAATAAAGATTTATCAAATAATCAAAGTCAGTTCAAAAACATAACAGAAACAAAAATGACTATCATCAATACCACAAATAATCATGTTTTACCCCTGTGCATCTCTTTACATGCCTATCCTAACACTACACCTAAGTGTCTCCCCTGTGGCTGCATCATGGTTCTGGGAAGGCTGCTGTGGTTGTTGTGTGGAAGCTACAGATGTCCTTGTCGGACACCCTCGACCAGCTTCGGACCTGGAAGGGCTGGGTACAGACTGGCCAGCCACCTCCTGGGATGGTTCAGTCTGGTTTGGCTCGGGTGAGGCCATGCACAGAGGCATTGGCAGAGTGGCAGGTCTTGGGACAAGAATGGTGTGATCCTGAGAGAGCACATCATCAGGAGCCTGGTCCAAGGAGCCTGAGTCACTCACCGCGGGCAGCATACTACCATCAGCACCAAGCTGAGGGAAGTCAGGTCGGTGGTGTGGCACGACACCAGAAGGTCTCCTGTGGCCCGTGGTGGACTCAGCTGTGAAAGCAACACTGAGGTGTCGGGGGGCATCGAGCTGAGACTGCACGAGAGCAGCCAGAGTCTCAAAGCCAACAGACATGGCAGCACTTTGACGCTCCATGGCAGCAGTAAGACGCTCCGTGGCCTGTTGCCCAGAGTGCATAAGAGCATTCTGAGCTTCCAGGGCTGTGGCCATCCTCTCCAATCCAGCACCGATGCGCTCGTTCCCTCGCGCCTGTGCTGAAATGGCAGCTGCCACATCACTTGCAGGTTGCGGCATCACAGCTGGATCCGCACGGTCACTGTGGGAGTCCACCATCGCCTGCACACTGGCAATGATAGGCTCCATGGTGTGCACAGAGCTGTCAACTATGCGGGAGGTGGACTCTTTCACACTCCTTAACTTCGGACAGCCTCTCTGACACCCTTGTTAGTGCCCCCAACATCTGGGAATGCATGGCCCCCACCCTTCGTTCATATGCCGCTACATCGATGGCATCGTCTGAGTCTTCATCGAGAGAACTCTGGTGCAGACTCGCTCCCCGCCGCCACCCCCCCCCCACCCCCACGTCACTCAGAGAGATGGCACATGAGGTTGCCTAGCTCCATCACCATGGTACAGCCACTAGGCCCCTGGTGCAGCACCCAGTGCAGACCCCTGTACCACCTCATCTATATCACACCGCGCACTTCCAGTATCTGAGTGGTTGCATGTGGGTGGAAGCAGTGACACGTTGGTGCCATCAGTGTCCTCTTCCTCTTCCAGAAATCCCCAGGGCCTGATAGTCTGCATCCCAGAGTACTTAAGGAAGTGGCCCTAGAAATAGTAGATGCATTGGTGGTCATTTTTCAACATTCCATGGACTCTGGATCAGTTCCTATGGATTGGAGGGTAGGAAATGTAACCATTTTTAAAAAAGGAGGTAGAGAGAAAACAGGGAATTATAGACTGGTTAGCCTGACATCGGTAGTGGGGAAAATGCTGGAATCAATTATTAAAGATGTAATAGCAGCGTATTTGGAAAGCAGTGACAGGATCGGTCCAAGTCAGCATGGATTTATGAAAGGGAAATCATGCTTGACAAATCTTCTAGAATTTTTTGAGGATGTAACTAGCAGAGTGGATAAGGGAGAACCAGCAGTTATGGTGTATTTGGACTTTCAAAAGGCTTTTGACAAGGTCACACACAAGAGATTAGTGTGCAAAATTAAGGCACAGGGGATTGGGGGTAATGTATTGACATGTATAGAACTGGTTGTCAGACAGGAAGCAAAGAGTGGGAATAAACGGGTCCTTTTCAGAATGGCAGACAGTGACTAGTGGGGTACCGCAAGGTTCAGTGCTGGGACCCCAGCTATTTACACTATATATTAATGACTTCGACGAAGGAATTGAATGTAATATCTCCAAGTTTGCAGATGACACTAAGCTGGCTGGCAGTGTGAGCTGTGAGGAGGATGCTAAGAGGCTGCAGGGTGACTTGGACAGGTTAGGTGAGTGGGCAAATGCATGGCTGATGCAGTATAATGTGGATGAGTGTGAGGTTATCTACTTTGGTGGCGAAAACAGAAAAGCAGATTATTATCTGAATGGTGACAGATTAGTAAAAGGGGTGGTTCAACGAGACCTGGGTGTCATGGTACATCAGTCATTGAAAGTAGGCATGCAGGTACATCAGGCAGTTAAGAAAGCAAATGGCATGTTGGCCTTCATAGCGAGAGGATTTGAGTATTGGAGCAGGGTGGTCTTGCTGCAGTTGTACAGGGCTTTGGTGAGACCACACCTTGAGTATTGTGTGCAATTTTGGTCTCCGAATCTGAGGAAGAACATTCCTGCTGTTGAGGGAGTGCAGCGAAGGTTCACCAGACTGATTCCCGGGATGGCAGGACTGACATATGAAGAAAGACTGGATCAACAAGACTTATATTCACTGGAATTTAGAAGAATGAGAGGGGACCTCATAGAAGCAGATAAAATTCTGACGGGATTGGAAAGGTTAGCTGCAGGTAGAATGTTCCCGATGTTGGGGAAGTCCAGAACCAGGGGTCACAATCTAAGGATAAGGGATAAGCCATATAGGACCGAGATGAGGAGAAACGTTTTCACCCAGAGAATTGTGAACCTGTGGAACTCTCTACCACAGAAAGTTGTTGAGTCCAGTTCGTTGGATATATCCAAGAGGGAGTTAGATATGACCCTTACAGCTAAAGGGATCAAGTGGTATGGATAGAAAGCAGGAAACGGGTACTGAGGTCGCATGATGAGCCATGATCATGTTGAATGGTGGTGCAGGCTCGAAGGACCGAATGGCCTGCTCATGCACATATTTTCTATGTTTCTATGTTTCCTCAAACGAGAGATTGTTGTGGATGCTCGCAGCAGAGCTTGAACCCTCAATGTCGTCACTGCTGAGACCTGACATTTCAGGGCTTAGAGAAACATAGAAACATAGAAAATAGGTGCAGGAGTAGGCCATTCGGCCCTTCGAGCCTGCACCGCCATTCAATGAGTTCATGGCTGAACATGCATTTTCAGTACCCCATTCCTGCTTTCTCGCCATACCCCTTGATCCCCTTAGTAGTAAGGACTACATCTAACTCCTTTTTGAATATATTTAGTGAATTGGCCTCAACAACTTTCTGTGGTAGGTAATTCCACAGGTTCACCACTTTCTGGGTGAAGAAGTTTCTCCTCATCTCAGTCCAAAATGGCTTACCCCTTATCCTTAGACTGTGACCCCTGGTTCTGGACTTCCCCAACATTGGGAACATTCTTCCTGCATCTAATCTGTCTAAACCCATCAGAATTTTAGACGTTTCTATGAGATCCCCTCTCATTCTTCTGAACTCCAGTGAATACAAGCCCAGTTGATCCAGTCTTTCTTGATATGTCAGTCCCGCCATCCCGGGAATCAGTCTGGTGACCCTTCGCTGCACTCCCTCAATAGCAAGAATGTCCTTCCTCAAGTTAGGAGACCAAAACTGTACACAATACTCCAGGTGTGGCCTCACCAAGGCCCTGTACAACTGTAGTAACACCTCCGTGCCCCTGTACTCAAATCCCCTCGCTATGAAGGCCAACATACCATTTGCTTTCTTAACCGCCTGCTGTGCCTGCATGCCAACCTTCAATGACTGATGTACCATGACACCCAGGTCTCGTTGCACCTCCCCTTTTCCTAATCTCCCACCATTCAGATAATAGTCTGTCTCTCTGTTTTTACCACCAAAGTGGATAATCTCACATTTATCCACATTATACTTCATCTGCCATGCATTTGCCCACTCATATAACCTATCCAAGTCACTCTGCAGCCTCTTAGCATCCTCCTCGCAGCTCACATTGCCACCTAACTTAGTGTCTTCCACAAATTTGGAGATACTACATTTAATCCACTCGTCTAAATCATTAATGTACAATGTAAACACCTGGGGCCCCAGAACAGAACCTTGCGGTACCCCATTAGTCACTGCCTGCCATTCTGAAAAGTACCCATTTACTCCTATTAGGACAGGTGACCAGAAGTTTGGTCAAAGAGGTTGGTTTTAATGAGCGTCATAAAGGAAGAGAGAGAGGTGGAGAGGTTTTTAGGGAGAGAATTGCAGAGTTTAGGGCCTAGGCAGCTAAGGCACAGCCACCAATGGTGGAGTGATGAAACCTTTTGTATTTCATCCCGATCTACATTTTAATATAAAAACCAAAGCAGCAGAATAGTTCCAGTTTTTCTCTAACATAACCTTTTTTTAACAAATAAAATTAAACGTGATATTAGAGTCAACGCTTTTTGCAGCCTATTCTCTCAAGCAATCCTGTAATTCCTAGCAAATTTGCAATAAAAAGTGACGAAGAACCACAACTCAAAATTGTTTATAATATTTAACATTATTTGACCAAACAGCGGCAGCCCACTAGTGACATTTAAATGAAGTCAACATTGGCTCGGGCTTTAGGCTGACACGGAGCTGTTGCCCCCGTTACCAATTTTGCCTCCATTTTGGATGAATGTCAAATTTCTCGGCCCCTACCTTCATTTTCATCAGAATGGCACATGCACTCATTTTGTCCATATATGAATGATATTAGAAAACATTTCACTCATGTTGACTTTACTCTAAAGCCCTAACTCCATAACTGTCTGAAATGTTCAGCACTAGTTGAATTGGATCCACCCAACCCCCCCCACACACACAATAATTCACTAAGTAATGCTTTTAGGCCATCAGTGTAAAAGAGTTGTTTGTTAAATCTTAATTCTGCATGAAAATACTGTAATATCTAATCTATAAACTACATTCATGGATGCCTTTAATCCTCTAAAAATAAGGATGAGACTGATAAACAGTCAACTTTAATAGCTTTACTAAAAGGAGCCCAGTGAATAGGGGAATGCTTTATTCAATGTTGTAAGCTCTGCACATTTTATGGTAATATCCAAGAGATTTAAAATTCTTATTGATCTAATTCAGATAATATATTTTTTTAAATCCATCTTTTAGCAAGATAAGTTTAACCCCCAAAAATGGGTGGATTGGGTCGGGTGGAATGTTAAAATTAAAAATTCTCGAACCCAAATGTTATGTATGTTAACTGGGTTTTACCTGCCATCGGAGGGCGCGACTGTCAGAGTCCTAATGGTCACTGGCAGACACGTGCAAGCCGTGTATATAATGTTGGCAGCCATGTTAAATCCTCGCTTTGAGAATAAATAAACTGGAGTAAGGTCATGTGAACTAGCTCACTGTACTTAGCCTCATGAAGTTATTCGATACTTAACAATTGGCGACGAGTTAAAAATACGAACTTTCACGCAACCATGTCTGTTGGAATTTTGGAGAGATTAATGGAAGGGGAAGACTGGGAGGATTTCATTGATCGCCTTGACCAGTACTTCATAGCCAATGGATTGGAAGGAACCGATAACACAATTATGCGCAGGGTGGTTCTCCTCACCGTTTGTGGGTCAAAAATTTATGGCCTTATCAAGAATCTACTCTCACCAACTCGATCAACAGATAAAACTTATGATGAATTGTGTACACTGGTTCAGAACCACTTTAAACTGAAGGAAAGCATCATCATGGCGAGGTATTGTTTCTATATGCACAATCGCTCCGAAGGCCAGGACGTGGCGGAATTTGTCACTGACCTGAGACGTCTCGCTGGGCCGTGCAACTTCGGAGCTGTGTTGGAGGAAATGCTGTGGGACTTTTACGAGCTTGGGATTGGCCACGAGGTCATCCTTCGAAAGCTGTTGGCTGCTGAATCTCTTGACCTGAGCAGGGCCATCACGATCGCCCAGGCATGCATGTCCATAGATGAAAACACGAACCAGATATCTTCCCAACATTGAAACTCACCGGCAAGTACTGTGTATAAAATAAAATCATCGGCAGGCAGAGTTGCCCATAGCAGGGCCTACTCGTCCGCGTTCGTACCACCTGTAACTGCTCAAAGTCCGCCATTGGGGGTGAATCAAATCTTGACTTGGCGTTGCGGGGGCTATCATGGGGCCCATCAATGCCGATTCAAGCAATACGTGTGCAAAGGCTGTGTGACAATGGAGCACCTTCAGCGAATGTGTCCGCAACCGAGCAAGCGTGCTGCGACACACCACATGGCTGAGGATGATCGATCCAGCGTGGATCAAGTGGCACAGGCAACACAACCCAAGGTGCAGGACGAAGAAGTGTATGGGGTACATTCTTTTACCAAAAGTCCTCCGATAATGCTGGAAGTTAAATGGGGTTCCAGTATCCATGGAATTGGACACGGGTGCGAGTCAGTCAATAATGAGCCAGAGGGCTTTCGAAAAGCTGTGGGACACTAAGGCAAAAAGACCCAAACTGAGCCCAATCAATGTGAAGCTGCGTACCTACACCAAAGAGCTCATACCAGTCATTGGCAGTGCGGCAGTAAAGGTATCATACGATGGAGCTGTGCATGATTTATCGTTGTGGATCATTCCAGGCAATGGCCCAACGCTGTTCGGCAGGAGTTGGCTTGAGAAAATTAAATGGAACTGGAATGATATTAAAGCCTTATCATCAGTGGATCACGCTTTGTGTGCTCAAGTGCTAAGCAAGTTTCCCTCTTTGTTCAAACCAGGCATCGGCAACTTCACGGGAGCTAAGGTGCAGATCCACCTAGGCCCGGATGCAAGACCCATCCATCACAAGGCTTGGACAGTTCCATACATGATGCGGGAGAAGGTTGAGATCGAACTGGACAGACTTCAACGGGAAGGAATCATATCACCAGTCGAGTTCAGCAAATGGGCCAGTCCAATTGTCCCGGTGTTGAAAAGTGATGGCACGGGCAGGATCTGCGGCGACTACAAGCTAACAATCAATCGAGTCTCGATACAGGATCAGTACCCATTACCCAAGGTGGACGACCTGTTTGCAATGCTAGCGGGGGGGGAAGTCGTTCACCAAATTGGACCTGACCTCCGCTTACATGACACAGGAGCTGGTTGAATCTTCGAAAAAACTGACGTGCATCAACACGCACAAAGGACTGTTTATAATCCGAAACCCTTTCGGAATTCGCTCGGGGGCAGCCATTATTTCAGAGAAACATGGAGAGTTTGCTGAAGTCCATCCCGAGAACCGTCGTGTTCCAAGCTGACATCCTGATCACCGGTCGCGATGCCACCGAACACTTGCACAACCTGGAAAAGGTTCTACATCATCTGGACAGAGTGGGACTCAGGCTAAAATGCTCCAAGTGCGTTTTCATGGCACCTGGAGTCGAATTTGTGGCGAGAAAGATTGCAGCAGATGGCATCAGATCTACGAACTCGAAGACAGAGGCCATCAAGAATGCACCCAGACCCCAGAGTGTGACGGAGCTGCATTCGTTCCTGGGTCTTCTCAACTATTTCGATAACTTTCTACCTAGTTTGAGTACATTGCTGGAGCCCTTGCACATGTTGCTGAGAAAGGGTAACGACTGGGTTTGGGGCAAATCTCAAGACAGGGCCTTTGAGAAAGCCAAGAACCTGCTATGTTCCAATAAATTATTGGTACACCATGACCCATATAAGTGGTTAGTGCTGGCCTGCGACGCCTCATCATATGGGGTCGATTGTGTGCTCCAGCAAGCCAATGTATCAGTCAAACTCCAACCAGTTGCATACTTGTCCAGAAGTCTGTCTAAGGCTGAAAGAGCCTATAGTATGGTAGAGAAAGAGGCTTTAACATGCGTATATGGGGTTAGGAAAATGCACCAATACCTGTTAAAGCTTCGGTTTGAGCTTGAAACAGACCACAAGCCACTCATTTCATTGTTTTCTGAGAGCAAAGTTATAAGCACCAATGCCTCGTCTCGCATCCAAAGATGGGCACTGAAATTATCCGCTTATGATTATGTCATCCGCCACAGACCAGGCACTGAAAACTGCTGATGCGCTTAGCCGGCTACCATTGCCCATAACCAGGGTGGAAATGCCGCAGCCCGCAGACTTGCTGCTGATCATGGATGCCTTCGAGAGCGAGGGGTCACCCGTCATGGCTTTCCAAATTAGGACCTGGACCAGCCAGGATCCTGTACTGTCAAGGGTAAAAAGGTGCATTCTCAATGGAATTTGTTCTGCCATTCCCAGGGAAATGCAGGATGAAATTAAGCCTTGTAGCCGACGCAAAGCTGAATTGTCTATTCAGTCTGATTGTTTGTATGGCGTAATCGTGTTGTTATGCAAAAAAAGGACAGGGAAACTTTTGTGCGAGATTTACACAGTATCCACCCAGGCATTATCATGATGAAGGCCATTGTCAGGTCTCACGTTTGGTGGCCCGGCATTGACTTGGACTTGGAGTCATGTGTGCATCAGTGCAACACTTGCATGCAACTGAGTAACGCACCTGTGGAGGCTCCGCTGAGTCTGTGGTCATGGCCATCCAAACCGTGGTCAAGGATCCACATAGACTTTGTTTTTAGTGGTAGTGGTAGTGGACGCTTACTCCAAATGGATTGAATGCGTAATCATGTCATTCAGCACGTCCACAGCCACTATTGAAAGCCTCCGGGCCATGTTCACCACCCATGGCCTGCCCAACATCCTTGTCAGCGACAACAGACTGTGTTTCACCAGTTCGGAGTTCCACGAGTTTATGACCCGTAATGGCATTAAGCATGTCAGGTCTGCCTCTTTCAAACCCGCGTCTAACAGTCAAGCGGAGCGGGCTGTCCAAACTATTAAGCAGAGCCTAAAACGCGTGGCTCACGGCTCCCTACAGACCCGCTTGTCCCGCATTCTGCTCGGTTACCGGACAAGACCCCACTCGCTCACCGGGGTCCCTCCTGCTGAGCTGTTAATGAAGAGAGGCCTCAAAACCAGGCTCTCCCTTGTACACCCAGATCTTAATGATCACGTCGAAACCAGAAGGCAACGGCAGCAATGGTACCACGATCGCGCAACATTGCAGTTCATGACCCTGTGTTTGTCCTGAATTATGGTCATGGTCCAAAGTGGATTGCTGGCTCAGTTTTGGCCAAGGAGGGGAACAGGGTGTTTGTAGTCAAACTGTTAAATGGGCAAACATGCAAGAGGCACATCGACCAAACCAAACTGCAATTCACAGACAACCCAGAACAAATTGAAGATGACATCATCATCGACCAACCAACACACATCCAACCATCAGTTGACCCTTGTGTCATTCACGAAGACGAAACTACCATCCCCAACTGTCCTGTCAGACCAACTGCTCCGCAATGCAGCAATGGTCCTACTAACTCACCCAAGCTTGGGTTCGAACTGAGAAGATCAACCAGGGAGCGGAAGGCCCCAGACCATCTCAACTTGTAAATACAACCTGTACCAAGGAGTTTGGAGGAATGATGTATGTTAACTGGGTTTTATCTGCCACCAGAGGGCGCGACTGTCGGAGTCCTAATGGTCACTGGCAGACATGTGCAAGCCATGTATATAATGTTGGCAGCCATGTTGAATCCTCACTTTAAGAATAAATAAACTGGAATAAGGTCAAGCCTGAACTAGTTATCAGTACTTCTGGAGTTATTCGATACTTAACACCAAACCCAATCCCCCTTGAACTTGGCCACATCCTGTTTCAACGAGGTGGGATGGGAGGCAGGCAACCAACCCAGGAGACAGGCACTCATATAAATATTTTATTGAGGCTGCGTGCCTCAGATTTTATCTCTCTTCCAGTTTTAATGCTGGCCGGCCATGTTTCCCGGGCCCCACAGCTAAAGGGTGCCTTTCTGTTTTGGATCAATAATAATAGACCCAGGTTCGGGATATGGATGAATGTTAAGTAAGAGACAAGACAAATTAAGTAAAGAATAAGACACCGTTTACTGAGAGAAAAGAAACATTAATAATACAGTTTACAAAGAAAAGAGAAGTATGATAAGATGCAACAACGCTCATGGCCTTCCGCCCGTCGGGAACTCCACAAGCAATGGCTGGTCTGGAGCATTGGGGGTCCCGGTACCGCTCGCGAATCACGGTCCAAGGCGAAGTTCAAAGAGCTACGGGGCAGTGCTGTACCTTTATACTATCAAATAAACATACTACTGAACAAAACATGGGTGCATGTGGCTTATGGACAACTCCTAATCTGTAAGGCCCCAGGTGTTCGTCGCAAAGCATGAGACCTCGAGCCGCAGACTGTATCATAACAAGCTGGTGTGTGTCCCAAGGTCGCTTCCCTCGCTCTCTCTCGAAATAGCAACAACATTCTACGGGGCATGGGAGCAGAGACACCATATGAATGACTAAATATCATAATTAACCCTATGTGATTAACCCCATACAATACACTTTCCAGCACTGCTTGTGGGCCAGGAGAAGCAGGAGTACTTCCCCCACCCTCTCCCAAGTAAACTTATTTCCCACTCCACGCAATCGGACCCTCCCCCCGCCATGATCCTGACACCCCCCCATCTCTGCCCCCGGTCTCTCTCCGACACTCCGCGATCACCCCCCAACCCTCCAAACCATGCTGTATCTCCCCCCCCACCTCATGATCTCTACCCCGAGCAGCTCAAATTTACCTGCTTCTGGGCTGCTGCTCTTCTGGAGCATTCCTCCCCTACTTCCCCGCCCGCCCCCCCCCCCCCCCGGCCCCCCCACCCACCGACAGGCTGGCTTCTAGATCTAGATGGGGAACCTGTAAAAAAGAAACACATGGAATAACTCCGCAGCATTCAGGGAAACCTGGATCAGAATTCCTTCCACCCCCCATTCTCCACTTGGAAATCCAACCCCAGTACATATCAAGGCCTTTGTTTCTGTTCAATTTAACATGGTCCCGAAGTGCACCAAATCTGCTTTTAGATGTCATGCAACAGCTGTACTTATCTAAGTTTTACACTTTTTAATTTGCCACTGTCAACTCATGAATGTGATTTATTTCATCATTGTAATTTTTAAAGCTACATGTATTTTTTTGTAACTTAATATTGAAAAGTTTTGTCTAATTATTGTCCTGGGAAATAGAACAAATATTTTCATAATTATCAATTCTTCTCTAAAGAATGTTGTTTATATAATTTCACACCTATGTCACTTTCATGGCTACCAGACTAAAATGAACAATAGCCAAGATTTTCTTACACAATCCATCGAGTCACCTACACACTTGCAACATCTATGGACTCTTTTATCCATTCCTTGTACAAATATTGCAATCTGATGGGATTAACATCATGTACAATACGAGACCATTTCTGTACATGTGACACAAATAGGATGATTTGCATTACAATTGTCAATAGAATAAAGAAGCATTGTACTGAACCGTACAGAGACAAGTATTTTATTACATAGAGAACAGCGGGGCTGTTTTCAGTGAATGCATCACTTTAAAAATGGTGTAAGTAAATTACTAAATGAATAATCATCTCACTGCTCTACTCCATCATAATGCACACAATTAAGGTAAATCTTTCAGGGAAAGCATCTCTTCGAAATCAGACACTATTAACACCCAAGTACTGGCAGATAGGAGCTGTATAAAGATCCTGCTGCTCACTGAGGGCTGCAGATGTCTGCCTCAGCAGGAAGCCCTTCCCCCTTCCTTAATGGAGCTCCGGGGAATGTAGATCCTGGAATAAAATCCTATCCTTCCCTTCCAACCTCCTCCCCAAACTCCTGCTGAGAGGGGAAAAGAAATCATCCACATATCTCAAAATGTTTGTGTGGCACGGCTTCTAAAACGAATCGAAATTAGCAATATTTAACTGATTATGAAAATGCTTTATCCCTTTTCTATATGTTGATTTATTTTTTGGAGGAGGCAGGTGAGGGAAGCAAGTGTGTTCACGTGTTGAACTGCGACTCTGCCACTATTAATTCATTTGTATAGTGTTTTGTGTAATTTTTGCTCAATATCCTCCAATTGTTAAAACTTGCATCACTGAAAGATTTCTATAGGATGTAATAATTTAGTCTCCAATACACTGTGCATTGTTTTACCAGCACAACAAAATCACTTACCTACATTAGTCAACTGCAGCTAAATCCAAACAAAGTTAAATATTGTCTTGCTGAATAAAACCTAACCTAATGGGAAAATTATCAGGAAATCTAACAGATTATACATGGATTATAATAGACTGGTATATTTCAGACTGTGTGACAGATTGGAAAATGAGTCATATGTCAGGTTCTCTCTTTCAGTTTTAGCTCTTTTTAGTTAATTTTAAAAATCAAGATCAAAAGGCCTTTATTATAATACGTATATATCTGAGATTTATGCACAGCTTTTGAATTAAGTTTCACATGTACTATTGAGAAATATATTAATACAAAGTTGCTAATGTAAATGAGAAGCTGGCAAAAATATAAGCGATGAGGTTCATTGGAATGGAGTGTTACTCGTGACAGATGGAGGTTCAACAACTTTCATCTCAACATTTTTAAAACATTATGCAGCATATTTGACCCACAAACTGTCATGTACACAATATACTGTCTCACAAACAGGATTCTCTTTCTCCCAGAAGAATTTCCTTAGAATCAGTAGATCATTAGATTTACTATCTTTGTAACTGAGATGGTTCCATGCTCTTAACTCTTGAAGGGCTAAGGAGAAACTTGGGCTTGAAAATAAAAATGTGCATGTTATTGATTTTGACTTCATTCACTGAATACCACGAAGAAAGAAAGTGAAACACAATGATTCCACATATTCAACAGTCAGCTTTTAAGTTATAGGGTGTTATGTTATATTGTCTAGATATGTTAAAAAGTAGCAAATTCAGAATTCAAAACATTAATAAACAGTACAGATAATTTTGGTGAAAGAAATCTAAGGGAAAAGGATCCCTTGACAAGATTATTGTTTCTACATTTATTCCTTCAGCAACACATATTCTAATTTATTGATCCTTCATCTTTCAATCAGGATCTTATCAGGTGAATTGTAGCGTTGGTCCAGCTGTACGTTCCATCTACAAGATACATGTGCAATTACATGATTTTATTGTTAGACTTTAAGGGGATACTTTTAACCCCAAAAACAGGTGGGTTGGGGTTTGGGTCGGGTGGAAAATTAAATTGTTAAAAATCTGAATCTCAACCAGAGTCCGCCTCCAACCCGCGCTTTTCCAGTTTTGTAGGAGGTGGGCCGAGGGTGGGCAGCCAAGCTGCTCCCAGGAGGCGGACCGCCCATTTAAAAATTATAAGGAGGCTAGCATGCCTCAGATTCAACCACCATTTTAAGTTTAACAGTGGCTGGTTGGCTTTTGCAGGCCTCATGAAACCCGCCAGCTAATGGAAGGCGAGGACTGTTGGATCCAGGAAGTAAGTGCCTTTACAATTCCCTCCTGGATCCAGTATCCCTGCCTAAACCACGGCCCGCGATTGGCGAAACCCCAAATTGCCTCCGATTCCCCCCCACCCTCAGGCGTCCGATTTCCCCCACAAGGCCACCCTGCCCCCCCAACACCATGCTCCTCTTGCCCCTCAAGGTCATCTGCCTCCCCTCCGTACTCCTCAAGTCCCCCGATGTTGTCTGTCTCCCCGCCATGCTCCTTTTGCCCATTGATGTCATCTGCCACGCCAACCTCGCTTCTTCAGTCCCCCCAATGTCGTCTGCCTATCACACCACCTCTGCTCCTCCGGCCCTCTGATTATTCTCCAGACCCCCGCCCTCCACCTGCTCCTCTGGCCCTCTGATCATTCTCCGGACATGACCCCCAGTCCTCTAGCCCTCTGATCATTTACCAGACCAACACCTCCACACCTCCAGCCCTCTGATCATTCTCCGCCCCACCCACCCCCCCATGCTCCTCTGCCCGTCTCCCACCCTGATCATCCCCTGGCCCCCACACGATCTCTCACTCCCTCCCTCCTCTCTGCGGCCTAATGCCACAGACCTACCTGCCCGCAGCAGCCAGCCTTTCCAAAGCAAATTAGGCCCTGCCAAATTTAACGATAGGACCTGTGGGAAACCCATTCTTCCGGGTCTCCCAACTGCTTCTGAGCCCCCCCACTTGCAACTCGCCAAAGTATTAAAGTTCAAGCTTAAGTGTTTTTTTTCAAACGTAAATGGATTGGCTTGGATTTACATAGGAAAGTATTGAAAGCATTTCAGCTAAAAATTAGTTTAATTCCTATTTGCTGGTTTATTTACTATGAAGGCATTTGGAGTATTTTAGTGATTACAATGGTGACTATTTCTCCTGAGAACAATGCTTCCGATATGGCAGAGGTGGTATGGACACTTATTCACAAGCTTTTGGTATAAATGTTGCTAATTATCTCTCTGTGTTGTGCATAAAACAATTTTACACTAAATTCTGTCAAAGAGAATAGCTATCATATATTATTTCCCATGCATTTGCTATTTGAAAATTTTGTTTCTTATGTAAGTTTATTCTTTTTACCAAGTTGTTCATGAATTTAATCATTAGTAGAAGATGAACTAAAATGTGTTTTGGTTCCACAATAAAAATTACAGTTCACATTTTGCTAAAGCATGAGAAGAGGTGAGAACAAAAATGTGCACTTAAAATGAAATGAATTGTGAGCACCTTGGAGATCTGTGAAGTGCTGAGTGCAATACAATTCTCCATGAGGATATGTGACATGAGTCAACAGTTTCATAACATAACATTCAGACACTTTTCTGAAGAGTTCTCTGGAGTTGTTATCCATTTTTGTTCCTCTTGAAAACACTCAGCAATCAAAGCTTACACTCGCATGTGTAAAGCAAATATAATAATTTATTAAAAAGAGATACAATTTAAAAATGTCATCAAAGATGGTTGATTTTTTTTAACACAGAGTGTTATTCCCTCTAGCAGGTGGGTCAATGACTAGAGGTCATAGATTCAAAACCATTGGCACAAGATCGAGAGGGGAAATGAGGAGAATTTATTTCATTCAGAGTTGGCAGGATCTGGAACGCTCTGCCTGAAAAGGCAGCGAAACTGATTCCATAAATAATTTTAAAAGGGAGTTACTTGAGGATGGTACTTGAGGATGAGGAACTTACAGGGTTACAAACAAAAAGTGAGGGTGTGGGACTAAGAACGACTTCTCGTTCAAAGAGCCAACACAAGCACAACAGGCCGAATGGCCTCCTAATGTGCTGTACATTTCTATGGTTCGAGTGTTGTTAGGACATGGAATGCCCTTCCAGAAACAACTGTGGAGAAGCAGAGGGAAGAAATTGGCTCCCATTAGCACCTCTGGAGAGCATTAACGGCGTGCTACCAGCTCTGCGACTGGGCGTGGCGAGAGTATCGATGCCCGCGAACTTGCCTTGCAGGTTAGCGGTAGTCGTAAATCCCTGCGCCTCAGAGATCGTGATGTCATGCGGTGCGCAGTGCCCCGGATGCAAATTTAGGTTCCACCCCTTGCAGCATTGCCGGGCATCAATACCGGCAGCTGCAGGAGACGTTGTATGGTAGGCCGGCTGCTTGGAGAGCGATATTTAAAGATATTGCCGCTGTGGTAAGTGAAAAATTTGTATTGAACCCTCAGGTCATTTTTTTAACATTTTGTTTTGCCATGATTGATCAGCCCTGCACTCTGTTAGAGTGCTTGGGGCCGATCGTCGCGGATCGCAGGTGCCGTTGGCGAGCAGAGGATTAGATTTATTGCAGAGCCCACAGCAATAGGCTTCAAGGAAGAGAAGGAGCCTCCGATCCCGGCAGCGCTCCACTGGACATTGTGCACGCTGTATCAGTACCACCCCTCTTGCCTGGCTTAGCGTTCCAAGGGAAGTAATAACGCTTGATTTAGCACTTCACTTCACTTTTGCGCTCCTGCAAAAGTTATCGCCCCTAACAGGGCGCTACATCATTTCTAGCCCAGAATCTATAACAGCTTTTAAAAGGGAAGTGAGTCTGAATTAATTGCAAGCAACTTGTTGAACAAGTTCTTCAGTGTGGCCAATATAACCTCATAAGGAAGGTAGATGGATATTGAGGGAGATGCATCTCCCAGTGGTTCATTAGCATTCTTTACAGAGGAAACCTGGTGTCCTAACCTGGTCTGACCTATATGTATACTAATACTAATATTATTTTAATGTTATTAAGTGTGAACAAAAATGAAAAAATGCATACACACAAATGACATGAAAATGTATGTCTCACCTTTGTGAATTGCAATGACAAATGTCAATATTTATAGTGGAACAAATCACCCCTTTCTGCCAAAATTTTAAATACTGGAATATTTTTATCCAGCAGCGTTATAATGAGTTATACCGGGGCATGGCCACGGGGCAGGGGGAGAGGGCGGTGCCTATTTGTATGGGGCCCCTAGGCATGGGCCCAGGCATTAATCTGCCCCTGAATCTGCCCACCTAACCAGCCAGTAAATAAGAACATAAGAAATAGGAACAGGAGTAGGCCATATGGACCCTCGAGCCTGCTCCGCCATTCACTAAGATCATGGCTGATCTGATCATGGACTCAGCTCCCCATAACCCCTTATCCCCTTATCGTTTAAGAAACTGTCTATTTCTGTCTTAAATTTATTCAATGTCCCAGCTTTCACAGCTCTCTGAGGCAGCGAATTCCATAGATTCACAACCTTCTGAGAGAAGAAATTTCTCCTCATCTCTGTTTTAAATAGGCGGCCCCTTATCCTAAGATTATGCCCTCTAGTTCTAGTCTCCCCCATCAGTGGAAACATCTTCTCTACATCCACCTTCTCATATTCTTATACATTTCAATAAGATCACCCCAAATTCTTCTGAATTCCAATGAGTAGAGGCCCAACCTACTCAACCTTTCCTCAGAAGTCAACCCCTCCTCATCCCCAGAATCTACCGAGTGAACCTTCTCTGAACTGTCTCCAAAGCAAGTATATCCTTTCGTAAATATGGAAACCAAAACTGCACGCAGTATTCCAGGCGTGGCCTCACCAATACCTTGTATAACTGTAGCAAGACTCAAGGATGTAAATGGAACTCAAGAGTAAAATAATTTACAAATTGAGGAAAATGAATTGTAATAAACAAACAAATAAAATAATAAATATTCCCATTAGTATAAATGCTGATAATAAGAGTTCACTAGAATAAAGATTGATAAATGTTCACTATGATGCTCCAGATCATTATATATATATCTTCTTCTTAAGCAGTCCTTCAGAGTTGAGGATGACTTGCTTCCACACTAACATGAGTTCTAACGTGGCTGATGAGTCCAATGCGGGATCTACAGTCTCTGTCACAGGTGGGGCAGGTGGTGGTTGAAGGGACGAGTGGGTGGGGTGCTTGGTTTGTCGTACACTCATTCCGCGCTTTGTATTTCACTACCACGTGCTCCCGACAAAGAGACTCAAAGTGTTTGACGCATTCCCGAATGCTTCTTCTCCACTTTGAGCGGTCACAGGCCAGGGATTCCCAAGAGTCAGTGGAGAGGTTACATTTTTTCAGGGCGGTTTTGAGGGCGTCCTTGAAGCATTTTATCTGCCCAACCTGGGGCTTGCTTGCCATGATGGAGCTCGGAGTAGAGTGGCTGTTTCGGGAGTCTTGTATCAGGCATGCGGACTACGTGGCCCATCCATCGAAGCTGATTGAGCATGATCAATGCTTTGATGCTGGGGATGTTGGCCTGAGAGAGAACACTGATATTGGTACGCCTATCCTGCCAATGGATTTGCAGATTTTGCGGAGACAACATTATACACACACAATTAATAGAATAGTTTCTTTAATAGTTTAGGCACTGGATTTTTTTTTAAGCTTGTGAAAACATAGGGATAACAGTCTTATGTTAGCCAGTCATTCTCCTTCATTTCTAACCACTTCATTTCCAGTTGCTTTGTAAGTTATCTTGCTTTCCATTTTCTCCTAGTCTCCTCACTGCATGCATTTTCCTAACTGAAAGGAAAGGCTGGAGATCTGATCCTACTCCACAACTGAACACAATGAGGTTCATGATAGTGTCCGAGGGTAAATGATCTTCTGATTATTTATTCCTGTGAGGAAGTGTTTGATATGCACTTCTCTACGATAGCATGGCTGAAATTAGAAAATTCATTATATGGAGAATTTTAAGCATGGAACCATGTCTCTTCACTCTGTGTCACACTGTACTGGAGCTCCAATGCACTGTGCCACTATGTAACTGCTGACCTTATATTATCCCATGTGGTCACCAACAAATATTCCTTATGAACACAAGCAAGGGAATGAATGTATTTTGTAGGGGAAGACTGTAGAACATATGAAATGTTTTTGCAATCACAGCTTAGCATGTATTTTGCAGAGAAAATGCTGGACACACTCCGCTGGGCAGTCAGCATCTGTGAAGAGAATGGTTGAGTTAATGTTTCAGGTGTATACTCTTCATCAGAACCCATTACGATAACTCATCTGTTCTCTCCAGAGATGCTGATTAACCTGCTGTACCCAGCATTTGTTTCAGATTTCCAGCATCTACAGTTTCTTTTCTTTTTGTTCATATTTCTTCTAGAAGCGGCCTTTGTGTTCAACTTTTTCCTCCCTCATCCTCATGGTCACAGCTAAGATGGAACCCTGGATGTCTATGCTGTTCTTAGTCATTCTACCATCAAAATGTATCCATATTTATTATTAACTTGCAGTCACTCCTGTTCCTTCCCACCACTCATTGGTGAACTGCAGCCATCATTCAATCTCTGACTTTAATTAATCTGATAATTGTCAATCTACATTGATTTCCATTGTATGCCTACTTTTACTAGTTGTGTTATTGTAATATTGAGATCTATGAGATTTCAGTTGTTTAATAAACTCTCTCACTAAACCGTCTGAACATATTTGAAGTTCAATAAATCAGAGATTTGGAAGTTCAGTAACTGAAGTGATTGACCACTTGTTTCCCCATCAGATGGTCCAAGGTCAAGGGAGGTCTGTCATTCAGACTCCCTAGCCCCAGTTTACCAGTTCTCAGACAGGCTGGTAGAAGAAGTGTGTGACATCTCCTGGTTAGTTAGTGAGAAGGTGTTAAGGGCTCTATCGTCATCTGGTTCACGTTACTTGAATTGTACCATCTTCTAGAATCTAAATGATTGGCTCAAATTTTGTGGTGGGTAATGACAGCGAACTCTCAATGTTCCCGTCATTACTCTCTGAAACTGACCACAACTTCAGAATTTAGTGCATGCGCATGTAAACACAGAAATCCTGAAGTTGCAGTCAGTCGTTCACTGCTCCAAGACAGGCTGCGCTATTGAAACCCCCCCCCCCAACATAGCCAACAATCAGTGAAACTGATGAAAACTTGAGGTTTTCCACTCTATCACTGTTAAATACTTCATTAAATGTTAAGCCTTGTTGGAATAGGTGTAACTGGGGTTTAAACAATGTATTGACTGCTAAATAACTGTGCTGGTCCTGAAAAACTATTTTTTATATTTGTGAAAAGTCAAATTTCTCCATTTCTCCACAATTTAAAAGAAGTTTGTTCATGATATTTCAGCTTCTACTTTATCCAAATGTGAAAGATCTAATCTTATTTCACTCTCTGTAACTTTTTTAAAATGTGAGAATAAAAGCTGTCTTTTATTTCCTGGTTTGCTGTCCGTGAGAGTTCTTCAATGTGATTGGCTGCATAGACAACTTGATGATATCTTGGCTGTATCACACCAGGAATCAATTATTCACAATGTTGCAATCAATTACAAACCGTAAGTTTTCATGGGCAGCTTTCTTCAAGGTCAGTAGCGAGCACCTTTGATTTGCCGCTGAATGCATATTACGAGTCAATGGGCCCGAAATTGGTGGACTTACTGTCTGCTGCTCGGCGGTCTCCCTGGTTTCTGGGCAGTCTCCCCTCCGAGCAAGTTTGGTGGAGTCCTCCCACCGGCAGGGAGAGAAGCCCGCTGGGTACCGTGCGCTGATGTGTGCTGACGTGTGCCGACGTGCAATGCCCAGAAGATTCCTCCCACCCGCTGCATTCCTAGTTTGGTCCGGACAGTCCTCTGCTCCAACAGGGGAAAAGACCACCACATAGAGGCAGGTCTTATCTCAATGGTAAGTAAAAAGACCTGCGAAAAAAGGTTAGTCCACTTCTTTTCTTTTTTTGCAGCGATTTAGGTGGATGGGGTCCCCTGAAGGATTTCTGGTGGGTTTTTTTATGTTTTGAAAATATTTTATTTTATCAGTTCCCCCCTCCCTGGGCCTGACTCAATCCTTGGCGGTACTTTGCTGAGGATTGCATTTGCTGCCGAGAATGGGAGCTAACACCCACTGCTACCCAGAATCGATGTGCAAGGCCTTTTTTTGCCACCAGGCAAAATAATTCATGAATAATTCTCAGATTTATTCATGAAACTTCCGCCCAAAGTACCGTCAGGACCTTAGTGGTCCTTTGGACAATACTTGGACGCAAATTTGCTTTCACCAATTTCACGCCCAATATAATATGTTTAACAGTGTTTGCTGTCAGATTCCTTTTTCTCCCTGAAACCAGCTGGCAGTCAACAATCCCCAATCCGATTAAATGTACAAACTGATTGACCTTTTTTCCACAACCTAGCAAGATTTTTCATAGCAAAGTTATGATGAATTGGCGTTTAAATGTTTAACTATTAAGAACGTTACCACGAATAATTTCAGTGCTTTTCTCTTTAAAAAATGAATCAAATTGGCAAGCACCTAAACCCTAAAATAAAAATAAAGATATAAAAACAAAGCAAGTGATCTGGCCTTGGAGATTTGGTAATAATGGTTGCTGGTTCCTTGGGGTTCCAAAGGCTGAGGTGAGATTCCAAAAGGCACCTGTTAGTACTTTGCATTCTCAATGGTGCATCAGGGAAGCAATTCATATCACACAGGTTCATTTTTTTATCGGTGGTCAGTCACGCCTCCAGCAGGTTAAACAAACTGGGTAAAGTCTATAAAAAGCAAACGTGTTGGAGGGGGTACAGAGGTACAGAACGCCATTATTCGTCCCACCCTTTCGCCTTTCTCCATAATTTCTAATTCTTGGTAACAACTATGATTTTGTCCGAAAATTGTAAAACGTTGGCCCCACTGTCATAAAATTCCTCCCGCAGATGGAAAGGTTCGCTCCTTGACAGTGAATTAATTCGAAACTATGAAAATTATCACAGTCACACTGTAACAAAAATGTCTTAGATTCAACTTCAAAAGATGGTGAATAAACACCCTGAAAGTGGGGTAAACGCAAATTCCAGCACCCGTGTGAGGATCTCACTCCTAGTGGAACAGACTGTTGAAAATAAAAACATCGTTCGGCATGTTTAACATTATTTAGCTCACCTAAAAATTGCAGCATTACAACAGATGGAAGTACCTAAGCTCCGTTTGAATAATTTAGCTACGTGGAATTACGAAGAGGATTTTTTGTTAGTTTGTTTTAGTGTCTGTGTTTCCGTTCAATAAAATTGTCAGAAGTATCAGTGTGGCCAAACGGGGATTAGTAAAGCAGTTTATAAATTATTTCAATTTCGTTATTTAAAGAACACTGGCGATGCACTGGCTCCCAAACCGCGACCAGAAGGGAAAAGAGGAAACTCGTGAGTGAGAAATAGATTTCGTTCTGAAAATGGTGCTGCTATTATCTGTAGGGAGATGGGAAATCGGTCACACCAGCTGTCTTTTAAATAATTATTGTATAGTTGTTTGTATTATATGTGCGTATACTTATTATATCACTGCCACGATTAATATTATCAATTGAAATGCTTTTAGATCAGATCGTTATCTGGAGTACTGTTGTTTGGCGCTTTCCCGAGTTTCTAGCCTCTATTCCGTGTTAGTTGAGCCCCCGAGTCGGACTAATGTGAGTGAAACACGAAGGAAATCCCCTTCACATGTCTGCAGAGCAGAAAGAAATCCCTGAAACTCACCGGAGCATCTCAGCCCGAACTGAAGCAGTCCCGGTGCAAGATCAACCATTCGCTGCGATTCGATCCAGTTGTTCAAAATCTCTCCTACACTTGTAGAAAATATGTGATTAAGGTGACAATGCAGCCATTACCTTAATGGAAATTGAACCGACAGCAAACATCACACTATACTCGTATAAAACTAATTCTGGCAGTAATTTCAAACGGGATGCTATTACTATTTATAATTGCTGTATTTTAGAACATGTCACTAATTTATATATGATAAATGTGAGCTTCAAATAGTTTACAGAATTCAGATATCTATTTTTGCAGATTCACAATAATTAACATTTTCATTTTTGAAAAGCAGTTATCGATGAACGAAAAGATCGTTCCACCTTTAAAACTATTTTACCCACAGCGTGGAAAACACCTGAAAAAGCGATACCATTCCAAAGCAACATTAAACCAACAACCCCCATTTCATCGGCATTCTGCTGTTCGATTGTGAATACAGATTATAAATATGGATTAGATGTTTATGTAGAAACGCGTTGCATTCAGTACTTTTCTCCTATTATTTTAATCCAAGCAAGTATCTTATTCCTAGTGGTTTAAATATATTAATTGATTAACGTCACTGCAAAGTTTTTATTATTAATTCTGACAATGAACTTTTTAATACGTTTAAAAATACGCTGAAATCATTTTGGGGGCTGGGAGGGAGTGCGGATTCCACCACTCGTTAAAAAGGTTCATGTTGAAATGTAATTCTGATATCAAGCTCTGTTCAAATCCGTTTCATTGAGTAGTCCTTTTTATTTACCCCCTTTTCAATTAGACCCTGTTTGAGAGATTTTTCCACAGAAAAGGGGATTTAATCAGGGTTCAACGAAAATTAAAAAAGAGCGTCCAACTGAAATGAAAAGTAGTAATTAAACGCAAAACTTTTTCATAATTTTTCTTTTGCAATTGAAAACATCCAAATCACAAAAAAAAACACATCAGTAATAAAGAGGTCGCGACCACCGAATAAGGAAGGCCGATCCGGGCAGGGGAATCTCCAGATTTTTATAAAATGCACTGCACCAACATTAGAAAATCAACTCATTTACATTCCCATAACTTTATCAGTTAGGAATTTATTCTGTCATCTGAAGATGAACTTTTCTGTTTCCTTTAAATATCTGATGGCAGGATATTTTTTTTCTTTTTCTCTCTCGGTCCTTGCTGCTTTTCTCGAAGACTCCTTGTATGAAAGCTGCAGACAGACTTTTCCCTGGCTCTTAAGACGCTGATTGACAACCACAGGTTCCCCCCGCCCCCCAAGGTACGACACGTTATGGACATCTGACACCCCGGAGGTGCCAAGAAATTTTAGGAAAAAAGCTTGCCTCCTATTCCACATCACCCGTTAATTGCAAATGCACAAACTTTGAAAAGCGACAGCGGCAAATCAAAAATATCCAGAGTAATGCAAAAGAATAAAGCCTCCGCTTAACTTTGAGAAAAGTTGTTTCTCTTTCTCTGCGCCTACGAATTTCCGGTCATTAATTGCCATGATTTATGGGGCTGATGTTTTTTTGGAGGTAGCTTCACATGTGGTTGGGACCTTGCCTTAGATCCAGCCCCCCTCTCACGTTACAAAACTATTTATATATCTTCCACGATTTTCCCCTTAAAGCAGCTCCCTGGGACAACGTACGATTGGCTTCACTTGTCATCCGAGAATCAGGGTTAGCTGATGCGTGTGTGTGTGTGTGTTTATTCAGAGTCCTGGCTGTTAAAGAGCGATTGATCCAGATCGCTTTTAAAGACCCTTGCTTTTTTGGAAGCTGTTTACTTTGAAATCGAAGGTGCTTTGGATATAATTCCAGCCTCTTGGAATCCGAAACCCTGCTACCATGGATCATACAATATTTAGCTGCCTGCGCAGCTCACATGCCCCAGCTCAGAGCCTGCACCACTTCTCTCAGTCTCCACTAGCTCTCCATGGAAGATCAGACCATGTGGCTTTTCCAGAGTTGTCTTCTTCTTGTATCATAGCTGGATTTCCTAATGAAGAAAACATGTTTACAGCCCAGCGTCATCATCATCACCTACATCATCCCCACCGAGGCCACCAACAGCAGCAACAACAAGCGGCTGCCCAGGCTACCTGGCACATCCCCCAGATCTCCTCGCCCCCTCCTCTGGCCAGGCACGCACTCTGTGTCCAGTCAGAATCAGGACCCCCAGACCTGGGGACGAACCCTTCAAACCTGGTGGACAGCAACCCGAGCTTGGCCTCCAACAACCCTAACGTGGCGTCCTGTGTTTCTGGAGATTACGGGAGGCCGGCAGTCACTCCTGTGGAGATAGAGAAAAGGAACCCCAAGAGGAAATGTGACGGCTCAGGTAAGCGACTAGCATCTCGGGGCGGGGGGCGGCAACATATCAAATTAGCAACTATTAATGCACAGTGCAGAAACTTCAACTTAAATTCCAGTTGAAAAGTATTGCAGGTGAATATTCGCTTCCATTCTACAGATTCAAATCGTACACAGATTGTATAAAATCAGTTTATTTTCACTGGGATAACATTGTTCAAACCTTCTTGTCTCGATCTGATTCATCCGGTGGGTCCCACCAGTTAACATCCCCCTTTAAAAACACGGATTGGATTTTTTTTTCCCCCGCAGCTTTTAACCGATCTGTTTGGGGCTAATCTATAAATGCTGTAAAATCTTATTTTGCCCCACAACACACCTGTTAAAAGAAAGCAGAGGTTTAACACAATTCATTGTCTAGACAAACCCCGCATTGAACATTGCACCGTCCTCAGATCACACGACCAACGGTGTGAAGCTCATTTCAGCGAGCGAGGCTATTGTAATGTTAGCGACCGGCCGACATCAACCGAGAAGAAAAAGTTCAGGATATTGGGACTATCGTTTCCATTGGTGTGTCGCTTTGTGTATTTCTGCGCTTAAACTGACCAAGCAAAGTAACAACTCAAAATACTGTATCATCACATTTCATGCATTTAAAGTGGAATAATTTTACATCCAGTTCTAATCACAGTCGCATACACGCTGACATATATGTTTTCGTGTTTTTTAATGACAGTTATCATTCCAACCAGTTCGCCCTGTTACTTAATTCAAAGACACAACTCACTAATAGGTTCAATTTGAGAGAAAATCATGTACATTTATTTTCCTAAATAACAAATGCAATTTCTCAAACACCTTTGATTTTCAAACTTCCCATATATAGATCCCAGCATTTTCAATCAATGCTCCGTCCAGACATTGATAACTTCAGTGTTTGTGCAACTTTGTTTCCAGAAGTTTTGCTATCGTTAACTGTTCTAGTGAAAACAATAGATTGTTCAAGAAGGTGAACGATTCGAAGTTAATAATAATTCATGATGATATAATCATTAATTATATTATCATCGAACAGGTCACCGCGTGGTGAACCAAAACAAGCATTCGATTAAACCACATCGTACAAAGAGTATCGTTTTGTACAAATAAGTGCATGCATCCTACTTGAAGCAAATCAAATGATTTTGAAAGTTTTATAAGGGAAACCATTTCGATATTCCATTAAAAATACTTATGCATTCTGTAACTTCAACTGAAAACCCCGTGTTTAAAAATATCCTTTTGGATTTAAATGAAAATAGGCAGATATGAGATAGACATACGCACCATTATATTTCCACGTCATAAAAGTAATCATCTTTCTCCCGAGATTTATGTAAAAAATTACTGAGATTTACTTTGCAACAGTAAATCTATCGTCGGTTAATGGGCTGCATTTCCTCTGATTTCACATTCATCACCAAACCTTACAGAAATAGAGCACAGACAGGAAATATAAAAGTCCTTTTCAGTTTCATGACAACGTTTAAAGTGCAAAGGACCAGACTCCATATTACTGTTTTTACACCTGCTGCCAGCACTATTTCGCCCCTCGGATTATTTGTATTCATTTCATGATGTAAACAAAGATGCAAGTCTTCAATGAATCACACAGAAAACTATTTGCCCATTAACTTAAAAACAGCTTCCAGTCACGGTAACCGCTGGAGAACCCGTTCCAGGAGACCACTCAGTGCTTGCGGTACAAAATAAATAGAACCAAAATCTCAATGGACTGAAAAAAGGCAAATAATTGGCTAAACTCTGAAGAATAACTTAATGCCGTGTGGAACAGACATAAAACACAAAAGGCAGGTCAATTTTTAAAAACCCATAAGTTCCATTTGGAAATTTCTCAACTAAAAATAATTCTCCCTCACTAACTTTACATAAATACATTCCAATTTTCAAATGTGTGTTAAGTATGGATATCCCTTTTTATACAATGTATCTTTATAGGAACAGTATTTAATATAACCCTAGTGATTAAAAAATACGTAACATTGAACTTAATATTTTGTATAAGGCTATTCTAAATCTTAAATATCCTATTCTTCTTAGCAAGAACTGTTTTTCTTCAAGGGGTGTGAAAATTCGGTTTTATAATCCTATATTTTGTCTTGGTTATCTATGGAAATTTAGAAAGCAGTCAATTAATTAATTGCCACAAAGAATTAAACTTAAGTCTTTTTAACTGAGTGATTTTAGTTCCTTTACAATATACATTATATATATTTAGTATTTAACAGAATACCTATACACAATCTTTTTTAAATAACAAAAATTGCTTCAAAGGAGGATAATATAAAATATCCTTTTGTTAATATTTTTATAAACTAATTATATTCAATCTGCATTGTGTCTTTAAGGGGATATATTCATTAATCAACAATGAACTTGAATAATCCCACATTAATATTTAAATATTTGATTTTGTTGAAAAGATATTAATTTCAGTTTCAGTCCCCTGTGATTTTAGATTTGTATACAATAATTTCCGTATTTGTAACTTTACCTACCAGATAAGAATTATTAACAATATATTTATAACCATGTTGAAGCTGGTACTGCCAACACAAAAATCAGCTCAAACAATGAGAGTTGCAACCTCCTTAATCCCACGAAAATGCTCTTTTCCCAAAAGAAATGCATTTTGTCTGTTAATTTATAAATATATTATTTTATTAATTTGTGTATGTGCTCAATGTTTTATAACAATAATTATAGCGAACTTAAGGGAGTTTCCTGGCATTAACCTTTAGATATTAAAAAATAAAAAAAGGATAAAATGACAATACATGCTTTTGCTGAGAAACTCACTGAAAAAAAGGGCAATTGTTAACATTCACTAACAGGCATTTATGTAAGGCCTTGTACACCTTGTAAAAACACAGATAAAAAGTGTTCTCATTAAATGTTTCAACATTGTATACAAGTAGCATACATAATTTGCATTCTTATTGTTGCCTTACAGGCATATATATAACCCTTATTACAAAATATTACAGTATAATACTCAGTACGTGTCTTTCAAAAGTATACCAGACCAGTTATTGGTATCTGTGAAACTGAGGCCCTCTCACATGGACATAAAATATCCATTTCAGAGAAGAGCAGAGGAGATCGCTGTGAAGTTCCTGGCCAATATTTATCGCTCAACTGAAAAAATAGATTATCTGCTGATTAACTCATTGCTGTTTGTGGGACCTTGCTGTGCACAATTTGGCTGCTGTGTTTCCCACATTACAACAGTAACTACACTTCGAAAGTACTCCATTAGGTGTAAATCACTTGAGACATCCTGAGATTGCGTAAGGCAAGTTCTTACAATTAAAAGTATGTATTTTTGCTTTTAAATGATTATGAGAAATCTAAACTGGAATTATTGTGATGCCGGTTATAGAGACACAAGAAGGCAGCTACAAGGGAGAGGTGAACAGCAAACCCAGGAAGGAAAGAACAGCCTTCACTAAAGAACAGATTAGGGAATTGGAAGCTGAGTTCGCTCATCACAACTACCTGACCAGACTGAGAAGATACGAGATAGCAGTAAATCTGGATCTCACTGAGAGACAGGTAGGATACAATGAAACATATTGATTTTAAATACTTTTGAGAAAACAGTCACCAGGGACTTCAACTGAGACAGAGCACTGTGCTGCATACATATTTGTTCTGAATACCAGCGCAGACTGACAAATATAAATGACTGATGGGTGTAGCAAACAATTAACCTTTACTGAAAATATATGACCAGAGTTAAAATATGTGACATAACTGTCGATCTAGGTCTTGATTAAGACTACTCATCTATCTTAAGTTGAAATATCGCATTGAAATCGAATAAGGCATGCCATCTCAAGACTGATGAGCACCTAGTGGATTCAGGCCCATGGATGTGATCAGACATAGGGGTCGCACGAGATAGGATTACATGGGTCTTTTCCCCATTTTTTAACCCTTTTAATTTTGCTTTTCTTTTCCAATGTTTCAGTTATCTTTATATCATTTCCATCTAATAAAACAATGTGACCCTTTTTGCTTCTGTTTATAGTCTTGTTACATAAAGCTCTATGTATTCCAATAATTCCGATTCTTCTCATTTTAATGCCCCTGTGTTAATGAACAACATGAAATCTAATGATCTATTCAGTGTGTACTAGAAAGTGAATTAGAAATCTTTAAAGGGATATTATCATCCCATGAAGTTACTAGACAAACATCTTCCCCAATGCAATGCTGTAATTTGGTGTGGGATAATGTTATTCATGTCAGAACACATTATTTTGGTGTCATTTAACATGGCACATTTATGACTTGTGACTTTTCCAGCTTTCACTTACCAAAATGGCAGCTATTCCTTTTAAAAAATCTCGTTAAATATTTGTACCTGTTGAGATTGCATATGATAAAGGCGGCCTGGTTGAGATTTCTCCCAGACTTTATAATGAAGGCTGCTACCCGTCATCTCAGGCACAGGCATCTATTACATTATTTGCATTGATGCATGACTGTACCAATGGCTGAATTCCAGTTTAAATTCACAAGAGATTTACAACACATTTATGCCAGCCTGATGTGAATGTCCCAATTTGTAACCCCACACAAGACTTTGAGCAGGAGGTGAACATTAGATGCTATGAAATTTGATCTCAGAAATTAACTCCCCATCGTTTATACTTCCCTAGTTTCTTTGATTGTGTTGTAAATCCATAAAGAGTGCAGTGCAAGTGTGGATTGGGTATAAAAGTGCAATGCTCATCAGCAATAAAAACGTGATTAAAGCAAAAAGTCAGGTTTAGAGTTTTATTTCAGCATATCAATATATCTACACCTACCCATTAGTAAATAAAGAAGTAAATATAGAATATATGGTGGGGAGTTATGATATATGAAAACATAACCGAGTGACACAAACCCTATAACTCAAAAGTCCTGAGTGCATTGATGAGCACTAGTCACTGCCCATGAAGGTTTTTTTTAACATAAAGAGCTACTCTCTGACTTTTGTTCTATTTTAAATAGAACTTTCTCACAGCTTTATGGCTAATTTGCTGTTGTGAAGACAATGAGAGGCTAGAGATCATTGTAGTGTAACTGTTTAAAATTAGTTTAAAAAAAGTTAAAATGAATTAACCGTTAGCCTGCAACATACAGAAAAGTATTGTGTATTCAACTGGATTTTTAGATCTTCACTTGGCTAAAGATTAGACATGCTTAAAAAAAATAAACAGCACACACAACTTTAAAAAAGAGATTCAACCAGTAATTTGTTACAGTGTTTTAAAAAGTTTGGAGACAACTCAGGAGAGTCATTAGCTACAGAGTGTATATTTTGAATTAAATGCATAAATTAAAAGGAAATAAAACCATGAACATACAACTCAATACAAATAAATATATTTCAAAAAAGTCACTATTATGAAATATAATACAACTTAACCTATTTTGTAATTCATAGTTTTAAAATAAATATTATTGTAGTTACTATTAAATCTAATTTAATTACATTACATTTAAGTAATTTCAAAGTGGTTAGGATTTTTATAGAATAAAATTAATTTACAAAAATTGCTATTTTAAAATATGTATATTTTACTTTGATTGTTCTATGAGCAAAGTTCCAACAACATCCTCGATATATGATTTATTATGAGCCTCAGTTTAGCTCCTTGCTGCCTTAAATTACCACAGTATCCTATTCTTTGTAAATCAGGTTACAAGCAACAACTTCATTCACCATCATAATCTATTCCCTGAAAGAATTCCAATATATTTCCTGAAAGAGTAACAGAATTACATAACTTAAATTAAACAAGCGATTATTTTCAAAACTATGAAAATATTTTATTTCTGTGGTACAGGTTTAAAGATTGTGAAGTATTTATTTTGCCATCAGGATCCTGTTAAAATATTTCATTTTACATAATTACTGTGAATGTAGTGTAGTAATGGTAAAAAGCTCAAATTTTATTAAAAAGGCACACAAATAAAAAAGGAAAGTAATGACAGCAATGTAACTGCTTGTACTATATGCCACATACTGCACTAAGATTACACACATGAACCCCTTAGCCTTAAAAATATAATAAACCTTCAAATCACTTCTCCAACGAGCTTGCACAATTTCCAGCTCTTAAAAGCTGCTGCTACAAAAAATTCAGTCTACCCCTTACTTTGCCTACTACCCACAAATTATTACCAAATAATCCCAACAAATGTGCAATAAAAAAACTGAACAAATTTACAAAGCTTAAAAAGAGGATCTGTTACAATATACTGAGTATTTGATGGGAATGGGTGTGATGCTGCATTTATTGCATGACTGAGGCAAGCCGATTTAACTCCTAGCTCACCTCTCTTGATGAAATCAGTCTCACACATGTGGTGATAATTTCACCATCTACCCCATAATTCAATTTCCTTCCATGGAGATATAGTGAAGGTTTCTAATTAAATGAAATGCTGTTAGACCAGATTCATTTCATATTTTTGTTAGTCTTTTCCCTTTGGCAGCTGGCTGTCACTGCAAACATGACAGAAGCAAAATTACTGAAGAATAGCTTCACGGCTAATCCCCAGATTTTTCAGGAAAGCTTCTGACGACATTAGCCTCCTTCTGTACAAAACTGGGTTGGGTCAAATGAAAACACTTTCAATGGCAATGCCATCTGGAATTTTAACGAAGTAGCTACGGGTGGGGTACTTTTCAAACATTAAAGGCAGCCTATAGTATTTTGATTAGTAACAAGACTGTGGTCAAAACAGTGTTTTGCCAAAATCTGTGACTTCACTTTCCACAGTGTCAACGTCAAACTATAACAAACAATTGCACAAAACCTTTGAACATTAATTGAAGTTATCAGAATATTAGAATAAAAGTTTATATTTTGTCATTTTTTAATGAAGTCAGCTTATAGGTTCATATTTCTTGAAAATCTTTGGTCACGATAAATATAATTAAACTAAACAAAAAAAATCAGTTTTGCAAAGTGTTTAAGTCTGGTAAGAAAAATGTCATAAAATATTGCTGCCAAGAATCATAAAACTTTAAGAATTGTTGTTCAGTATCTTTTAGTCTTCCACAAAGCTTGTTCAAGTTCAGCCTCAGATTCATGCATCATTGTCGTGAAAAATATACTCAATTAGCAGCTGAGTGTTAACAAAAGAACAATAAATTGCATTTTAAAATAAATGTCAACTGCACTCTTTCAATTATTATTTACATTTCCCAAAATCTCAGCATTAATTCAAGTGCTGTGGTTATTTGATATTTCAATGTCCCATTTAATTATTTTGCAACATTTTTAATTTAAAATCTTTCCAAGTGAATATAGATACGCCACAAATAAGCTTTCTCACATATTTCTCCACAGAATCCAACCTATAGATTAGAACAGAGAGCCTACCCTTTAGCTTGTTTCCAGAAGCTGTGCACTTGAACACCTTGTACTGGAAGAGCACTACTGTGCCATTTAAAATCAAAAAATGTTGATTATTTTTTGACTATCGAACAGGGAAATGAAGTTCAGCTGAAGAAGATCAGCATTATTAGAAACAATTACTGATTTTCTGAAAAAAAAAACACACAAGCAAATTAGGTCTTGTTCTTAGTAAATGTGTTTGATATGGTTAGGAAAATCCAATTTGCTTTCTAAATAAACAAATAAGAATTTGCTGACCTCGGCTGGTCCATGGCGGGCAACATCGGTGGCGGGTCCTGACCCCGCTGCTGGCTCCAGCCTATTGTGTAGAATGAATTTCTCTTGATGGGGCATGCCCAGCGCGTTTCCCAGCCAATTAGAGGAAGTGGGTCTGGTGACATCATTTGATGATGTGCCATCAGCCAGTTTCCTTAAAGGGACCATAGCAAACTTTATTTTGACATTTGTGCTGTCAGTGTTCTACAGCATTGAGGTGCTACAAACACTGACAATGACTACACAAAGGCACAGGGCTGCACCCAGACTCTCCCATGACTCTCTCAATATGCTTGTGGAGGGAGTCACAGCACGCAGGGAGTTCCTCTTCCCTTCCCATGGGCAGAAGCGATCTCCCTAGGAGATCAACACAGCCTGGTTGCACATTGCAAAGGGGAGCATAAGCAGAGATGTCGTCAGGAGGTTCTGGGTGCAGTGCTGCAAACGTTTCAATGATCTCAGTAGGTTACGAAACGTTAGTACAAAGCCATATTCAACCTCATCCTGCTGTGCCTCCCATCACATCCCCATCACTCTGCATTCCCTACCCTACTCCTGCACATCCTTACTCACACCAACTTACCTTGCACCTCCACCCATCCCTCTCTATTACATTATCACATCCCCGTCTCACTAGCTGCCCCTCACACTTACCCTCATCTTAGTGCAATCATACTAACTAACAACACACAAGGGTAGGCACTTGGGTGTTTTATGCAATGTTTATATAAAGTTCCTGTTAATGTGTTGTCAAACATTGAAACCTTTATTTTCAACACTTTGCGCTTTAGACAAATTGGTGTGCACCTTTGGAAGTGGCTTAGTGAGTTGCAGTGGATGGTAAGACATAACGATACCCCCGCAATGGTGATGAGTGTAAAAAGAATGGTTGGGCATTGTAGGGATGCTTTATGGCACTGGTGTGGGGTGGTGCCAACCTGTGACATCATGTGGCAGCCAGGGTATACAGCATCAAGTGAAGTAAATCTGGCCATGGTGAGACCGTCCTTGGCCTCCCGGGCAGCAATGTAAGAACATAAGAACATAAGAAATAGGAGCAGGAGTAGGCCATACGGCCCCTCGAGCCTGCTCCGCCATTCAATAAGATCATGGCTGATCTGATCATGGACTCAGCTCCACTTCCCTGCTCGCTCCCTATAACTCTTTATCCCCTTATCATTTAAGAAACTGTCTATTTCTGTCTTAAATTTATTCAATGTCCCAGCTTCCACAGCTCTCTGAGGCAGCGAATTCCACAGATTTACAACCCTCTGAGAGAAGAAATTTCTCCTAATCTCAGTTTTAAATGGGCGGCCCCTTATTCTAAGATCATGCCCTCTAGTTCTAGTCTCCCCCATCAGTGGAAACATCCTCTCTGCATCCACCTTGTCAAGGCCCCTCATAATCTTATATGTTTTTTTAAGATCACCTCTCATTCTTCTGAATTCCAATGAGTATAGGCCCAACCTACTCAACCTTTCCTCATAAGTCAACCCCCTCATCCCCGGAATCAACCTAGTGAACCTTCTCTGAACTGCCTCCAAAGCAAGTATATCCTTTCGTAAATATGGAAACCAAAACTGCACGCAGTATTCCAGGTGTGGCCCCACCAATACCTTATATAACTGTAGCAAGACTTCCCTATTTTTATACTCCATCCCCTTTGCAATAAAGGCCAAGATACCATTGGCCTTCCTGATCACTTGCTGTACCTGCATACTAATATTTTGCGTTTCATGCACAAGTATCCCCAGGTCCCGCTGTACTGCGGCTTTTTGCAATCGTTCTCCATTTAAATAATAACTTTCTCTTTGATTTTTTCTGTCAAAGTGCATGACCTCACACTTTCAAACATTATACTCCATCTGCCAAATTTTTGCCACTCACTTAGCCTGTCTATGTCCTTTTGCAGATTTTTTGTGTCCTCCTCACACATTGCTTTTCCTCCCATCTTTGTATCATCAGCAAACTTGGCTATGCTACACTCAGTCCCCAATGTGGTCGGGTGCTGATGCCCTGTGACCTGTACTGCATCAGTTGTATCTGCGCTTATGCAGAAGCTGAACTCCAAGCCATTGTCAACATCTTCACCGGGGTATACCAAAGCATGGGCCTTGCACTAAACATCCATAAGACAAAGGTCCTCCACTAACCTGACCCCGCCACACAGCACTGCCACCCAGTCATCAAAATCCACGGCGCGGCCTTGGACAACGTGGACCATTTTCCATACCTTGGGAGCCAACTATCATCAAGGGCAGACATCGCTTACATGGTCCAACACCGCCTCCAGTGTGCCAGCGCAGCCTTCGGTCGCCTGAGGAAGAGAGTGTTTGAAGACCAGGACCTCAAATCTGGCACCAAGGGTAAGGTCTACAGGGCAGTAGTGATACCCACCCTCCTATATGCCTCAGAGATGTGGACCATATACAGTAGATACCTCAAAGCACCAACGCTGCCTCTGCAAGATCCTGCAAATCCACTGGGTGGATAGACGCAGCAACATCAGTGTTCTTGCTCAGGCCAACATCTCCAGCATCGAAGCACTGACCACACTCGACCAGCTCTGTTGGGTGGGCCACATCATCCACATGTCCGACACAAGACACACAAAGCAAGCACTCTACTCGGAACTCCTACACGGCAAGCGAGTCCCAGGAAATGTTTCAAGGACACCCACAAAGCCTCCTTGATTAAGTGCAGCATCCCCACCGGCATCTGGGAATCCTTGGCCCAAGACCGCCCTAAGTGGAGGAAGAGCAGCCGGGAGGGCGCTGAGCACCTCGAGTCTTGTCGCCGAGAGCATGCAGAAACCAAGCGCAGACAGTGGAAGGACCGTGCGGAAAACCAGACTCCCCACCCGCCCTTTCCTTTAACAACTGTCTGTCCCACCTGTAACAGAGACTGTATTCCCATATTGAACTGTACAGTCACCTGAGAACTTGCTTTTAGAGTGCAAGCAGGTCTTCCTCGATTTTGAGGGACTGCCTATGGTAATGATGATGGTGACTGCATCAGTTGATTGCATAAAAGTTCGGTGGTGTTGTTGGTGCTGCTGGTGTGCCTGGTGTTACTAGTGTGGGGGCTGACCGTTGTAGGATTCTAAGGTCCAACGTGAGAGACTATAAAGGGCACCCATGCTGATGGAATAGATGGCAGGTGAAGTAGAGATAACAGAAGTGATCTGTCAATGGTGAGAGAGGTAATGCGATCAGACTAGATGGAGACTTATGTAAACAATTGCAGCATGGTGTATATGTTGTGGAAACGCAGTGAGAACAGCTTATGGTTGAGGAAAGAGTTCTCTGCAAGGTGGGAGCTTTTACTTTACATTTGAAGCTGTCAGCTCAACAGCTGATTCAGTGGCCACTGAACTCCCATCTCAGCTTAACAGACGTAATCCCTGAGCAGTGAGGGCCCTGTGGGTGAGCACATAAAATCAAAAGGTGAGCTCAAATGCATTTGTGATGATCTCCAAGCAAGGTCATAATTACTTGAATTGGGTCACCCGCTGTAGCGGGTCTGCTCAGCGTTGACAGATCTGACATCGGGGAAAGGCGCATGGAGGTGGGTTCACAGTGAGGTCACGACCCACTGGGGAAAAAAAGAACACTTTCCCACAACCCGCCACCCATCGCAACCGCTGAACCCACCGGAAAATCTCGGCATGTCTCAGAAAAGTATCTTGATTGATGTTGAAAGTGTTGTATTCTGTTTGGCTGGATACTGCACTCTGATAAACACATACCCTCACTTGACTGCATATACCTTCACATGTCCTGCTCATCCGGCAGAGCCCCACCCATCACAATGTTGGATCTCCAGAGCTGAGGGAGATAGATATCCCGTGCTGCATAGTCTTCTATCTATTTCAACCTCCCATCCCCCTCCCCACTCCCCTCAAGCACCCACCACCTTCAACATCCCTCCTTCCCCCACCCCACCCACACACACATGCATGATGATGAAGCCTTGTTCAGGATCAATAAGCACAGAGGCACTGAACACACCTTTCTCCAAGCCTGACACTGCAGTTAAGCAATACCGATGAAAATGGCTAAAGTGTGAACATATATCAAGAAATTTAAAGATGTGGTTGGGTAGCAGAAAACCAACTTCGTCCAAATGATTTAAATTGTCCAGATTATCTTCAATTCCTCCTTAGAATACATGAGGTCATCTTAAACATTGGGAAAATGCTGGAATCCATTAGTAAGGAAGTGGTATCAGGGCACTTAAAAAGTCATACATGATTAGGCAGAGTCAACATGGTTTTATGAAAGGGAAATCGTGCTTGAAAATTTTATTAGAGTTTTTTGAGGATGTAACTAGCAAGGTCGATAAAGGGGAACCAGTGGATGTAGCATATTTGGATTTCCAAAAGGCATTTGATAAGGTGCCACATAAAAGGTTATTGCACAAGATAAGAGATCATGGGATTGGAGGTAATATATTAACATAGATAGAGGATTGGTTAGCGCACAGAAAACAGAGAGTAGGGATAAACGGGTCTTTATCTGAAGATTCTGAAGGAGATTGACAGGGTAGATGCTAAGAGGCTGTTTCCCCTGGCTGGAGTGTCTAGAACTAGGGACCAAAGGGGTAGGCCATTTAAGACAAAGACAAGGAGGAATTTCTTCACTCCGAGGGTTGTGAATCGTTGGAATTCTCTACCCCAGAGGGCTGTGGATGCTGAGTCTGTGAATATATTCAAGGCTGAGATAGATAGATTTTTGGCATCTAGGGGAATCAAGGGATATGGAGATTGGGCAGGAAAGTGGAGTTGAGTTCGATGATCAGCCACAATCTTATTGAATGGCGGAGCAGGCTCGAGGGGCCGTATCGCCTACTCCTGCTCCTATTTTTTATGTTCTTATGTTCTTAAATTAAATAAATACATAGAGCCTTATATAACTAGATGTACACATACAGATTGCGTGTGTACACTTAATTTTTTTTCATAGACCATTTTGTTTCTTTTTTAATAAATAAAATAAATATTGGTGACCTCATCTAATAATGTCAATGACCAAACAATGCCCTAAGGTGCTATTTTAAATATAAACCTCCCAGCAAATGCTGCTGAAATACAGGGTCATTAGTTTAAGAATTGTTGTTCCTGGTGAGGGAAAGAATTGGAAGGAGCAGAGGTGTTTAACTATCCAGTGCTGGAAAATAAAAATATTCAGGATTGCTTTGATCACTTTGTTGTTAGTCTGTGTCAAGGAATGAGCCACATGCCTCTGAAGGCAGAATGGCCATATTTGGAGCAGAGCAGGTAAACAGTAGTTTTAAAAATAAACTCACAGGTTTAATATTAAGCACTAGTGAGCATTTGAAAAATCAAGATGAAAGATGAAAGACGAACACAGATGTTCATGTGCTAATGGCCATGCAGTATGTTGGATAGGTGTCCTGCTTTGCATGGTAATTCCTACTGTATAATCTTAAGATCGATCCTGTAGTGCTTTTATGTGACCTTTGTTGTCCTAATAACGATAGTGTAGCTAATCAGCATGCACCAAGATTTTTTTCTTTTATTCGTTGCTGTGTTCAGTTTTGGTCTCCTAATCTGAGGAAGGACGTTCTTGCTATTGAGGGAGTGCAGCGAAGGTTCCAAGACTGATGCCCGGGATGGCAGGACTGACATATGAGGAGAGACTGGATTGACTGGGCCTGTATTCACTGGAGTTTAGAAGAATGAGAGGGGGTCCCATAGAAACATATAAAATTCTGACGGGTTTAGACAGGTTAGATGCAGGAAGAATGTTCCCGATATTGGGGGAGTCCAGAACCAGGGGTCACAGTCTGAGGATAAGAGGTAAGCCATTTAGGACTGAGATGAGGAGAAACTTCTTCACTCAGAAAGTTGTTAACCTGTGGAATTCTCTTCCGCAGAGAGTTGTTGATGCCAGTTCATTAGATATATTCAAAAGGGAGTTGGATATGGCCCTTATGGCTAAAGGGATCAAGGGGTATGGAGAGAAGGCAGGAAAGGGGTACTGAGGTGAATGATCAGCCATGATCTTATTGAATGATGGTGCAGGCTCGAAGGGCCGAATGGCCTACTCCTGCACCTATTTTCTATGTTTCTATGTTTCTAAAGCAAAGACCACAACCACACTTAATTTAGTCACTGATGCACTTTGTTAAAAGCAATTGCTTGATTCAGGCATAACTGGATTCCACAATAACACAGAACATCATTAATCATTCAGAAAGCTGATGTTGAACAGGATGAGACATTTTAGTAATCTTGATAGTTAAATTAAGCACTGAATGGAGTTGTATGACATTATTAAAACAATAAAAAAATTACTGATTTGATGTCAAAATCCTGCCCACACAATCTTTGAACAATAGTTGAGATATAACATTGATTTTAATGTTCTCTTTTCCTGGATAGCAGGGATAGCATTTTAGAATTCAAGTTCCAGAAGCTAAATCTTTCTAGTTGTCTATCTGGAATAGCTGCAGTACAGTATCTTTAAAAAAAAATCTTAATTTATAAAGTTACTGCAAAATAAATCCTGCTACTGAAAAAAATGCTGAGTATACATATTCCAGTGCCTCTTTCAGTTAGAACTGAAAGTTGGATCACATTTATGGCGTAAATTCCTTGAATGATTGTAATATTTTTGTGCTGTTTATTCTGGAGAATTCTGAAGGGAATACTGAATACTTACTTCTAGATCTGTTCCATTCATTTCTAATCAAGGTTTTTATATTGATTATCTGATTTTGCAATCTTTAACGTTGATTCACGTTTTTTCATTTTTTGATGTACAGCAAAATTTGCTGCAAGGTTGCATCTCAACTTAAAATATTGAGACCAAAATGTGCTGGGAGATCAAGGGAGATTTTGAATCCGAGTCTTTAAAAAAATATGTAATTTTTTTCTTCAATCAAATGTATTAGTTAAAATAATCTCATTTTAACAGCCTCCATTGTAGGCCCATCAGTCTCAGTTTGCTCAGTAAAATAGTGGAACGGACACGCTGTGGTGATGCCAGCCAAGGCCGATCCCTTTGGACTATGTCTGCTTACCAGAACTGGTGCCTGTTATGATTTTTTTCTGTTTTCAGCCTGGTTGTAAGCTTGTGTTTTTCCTGCCTTTCATTTGTGCTCACACAGACTGAGAGACAAATAAAAAGGAGGTGGCTCATGATCAGTCTCAAAGTCAACTGAACTTACTGCACCAATAGTAAAAGCCCAACAAGCTTCAAGGATCTGTTCTTTGCTATGTTACCACAGTGTATCTCAACCAGTAAAAGTTCTTAAAGTACAGCCATGTTAACAAAGTTCAGAATACAGATCTAGTCCTCACTATTCATAGAGAGTATTTCCTTCTTCTTTATGCCTGTTCCACTTTGAGATTTTCAGCTCTCAGTTCTCCAAATGCCAGAATCTTCAGTGCACTGAGAGTCAGTATCAAATACATGCAACGGTCTCCAATAGTTCAATTGGAAGAATTGGTCGCGAAGTCACAAAGGAGAGGACATCGCTTTGCAGTTCATGGGCATTCAGCTCTCTACATGAAAGGCTGTAGAAATGAAATATGCAGGGAGGTCATTCAGATTTTATATAGTCATAGGTACAAACAATAGAATGTTCCTTTTCAGAGTTCAGCCAATACTCTTCTATTTCAAAATGTACAAAAATAATGAAATATAATGCATCTGGCTTAAAATAAAATATAATTTGTACAAATGAGGGCATATTAGATCAGTTTTGAAAACTTGTCATAAAGTCAAAACCTGCTAATGTTTTGTACATGTAAGCAATCGTGAAGTTTTACAGATTTATGTTTCCCTTTTTGGATGTATAGGGTTTTTTTTTTCTTTTCTTCCCGCAATCCCCTTGTTTGTTAATGGAAGTATGTGCAAGGCTGTATAATAATAGCACTACCTCACAAAGTATCCTATATCCACTTTAGAGTACTTAGAGATTTCAAATCAAAGCTCCATACATTTCAGAGAAAATGAAATGATAATGGCCTTACGCCTGTTTTTACCAGGCGTAAGAATTTTAAGGACATTCGCTGGGCAGGAGTTGGCCCTCTGCCCGCGGAGGCTCTTTTCCTTCAGATGTGGTGGATCTGTCAAGCTTGACGCACGCGCCTAAACTTCGCAAGTTCGGGGTTTAGGCGCATGCGTTTCGCAAATATAAGCCCGGAACTTGCGGGGCCCTAACAGGCGCATGCACACCTCATACACACCCGCAAGGCCTGCGAATTCAGGCCCAATATTTGTCATATAGAATGCCATAAAACTCATGCTATAAATAAAAGTGGGAGACAGCAAACCATGAGGCACCACTTTGGGTAAACAAATGAGAAAATCCCTTAGGTAACTTGCTGTTTGTGTTTATATCCACCCTTGTTCTAATCAAACTAACAGTACCACATTGTGAAAAAAAAGACACCTTTGCGCTAATAGTATGGCTTACAAAATGAAATTAATTTATTTAAATCTTTCTTTCCTTGGGACTGCACTTCAAAATAATGGCTCAGTATTTGAGCAGTTAAGACCATTCCATGTTCACATATGGAAACTTCGCTTGGTACATTCCATGTTGGAAATGAGCTTTAAAGCAAAATATTTGCTTACAAGTAAAATAAATAATTTAATTGCCATCCACACCGTGAAAATTTCTTAAAGCACATCACACTGTGAACTGATGTTTTTGGAATCCACTGACTCCTGTTGTTTGATAAACACGGCAGCCAGCAATGCCCCACAAGCAGCAATAGGATAAATAACCAGCGAGCCAGTTTTTTTTAGCAGTACTGGTTAAGAGGAATGTTGATCACACATTAGGAGAACCCCCTGCTCGTCTTCAAATAGTACCATGAGATATTTAACGTCTACCTGAACCATTAGTGCAGGCAGCTGTGATCTTGGTTTAACAACCTCATCTGAAGGACAGTACTTCCAACAAGGCAGCAATCCCTCGGTAATGGTGTAAATCATGTGTTTACATGCTGGTGCGGGGCTTGAACCCACAGACCTCTGCCCAGATGAGAGCACCACCAACTGCGCTAAGCTGAACTTTATTAAACACTGAAATAAAAATACTCACTATGCAATATAAAGAAGTTATTTCAGAAAATTAAGCAGGTGAGAATGGGTGCCTGTAAATGAATCACCCTGATTTTATTTCTAAATGGAAGGAAAATGGGTTGGATTTCTTTACATGCATGCTATTTTGGCCTGCCCAGTTTTTTGATATTCACAGTACCCAGTTGTACCAGTGCAGCTGGGTGCAGACCCAAAAAGTATCCCCTTCTTGACCCCAAGTTTCGTGCCGCAGCGAAAACGGCGCACCTCTGAGCTGGGCGCCTGTTTTTTGCGCCGAAAACGGCACCTAAAAAAAAGTCCGATATTCTCGAGCTCCTTGGAGCTCGATGTCTGCTTGGCGCGGTGCGCTCATCGCAGCAGGGGGCGGAGCCTAACACTCGCGCCGATTTTCTAAGTAGCAGGGGGCGGGTACAATTTAAATTAGCCTTCGTGGTGCCGGCAACCCTGCGCGTGCGCGTTGGAGCGTGCGCGCACGCGCAGTCTCACACAAACATTGGCACTTGGCCATTTTAAAAAATACTGCAGAAAAAGTGAAGATTTGTTTCTTGGACCCCTGCAAAGGCTTGTAATTTAATTTTTTTTGATATTTCTGTGTGTGAGGGAGTGCTTTTAGCAGCACTGCTGAATAAATCACCTGCTGAAATCAGTGAGTTCAGCTTTTCACTGCTAAACTTGCAGAACCGGTGCTGCATTGGTGCATACAAAGTAAGGACTGTGTGTTTGGAGAAATAAGAGTGCCAATTCAACTTTGCAATAATACGTGGTGTTGACAATGCAGCACCCATTCTGCAAATTTAAATATAAAACTGTCGATGTGGCTTTCTCTCCCTGTCCAAATGGCCTCAGTCCCCCTCACAGCTCGAAGGCTGCTGCTGTATCTTCGGCTGCTGTCGAGCCACTGACGCCGCCCCTAAAGCGTGGCCGAATGGCCTCAAGAACCTTAATGAGCTGCGTGTGTCCTGCGTTGATTCTTCGGCTGCCGGCCAGCCACTGACGCCGCTGATATCTCATGGCCGAATGGCCTCACGTCGGTCCGCTGATTCTTCGGCTGCCGGCCAGCCACTGACGCCGCTGATATCTCATGGCCGAATGGCCTCGGGTCCGTCCGGTGCTGCTTCTTCGCGGCCAATCACGAAGAGAATGAAGGCCTGCCTCAAGCACTGCAGCTCAGCTCGAAGCTTGCTGCCGCTGCCGTCGAGACACTGATGCCACACCGCTGCCTGTCTCCAACATGAAAGGCCTGCCTGAAGCACTTTCACACAGGTAGGAACATGGTTTATTTAATCTTTTCTTTGCTTATAAATTTTTATTCAGGTTGAATTTATTTGTATAATATTTGTATAAGTATAACTAAGGATTTATTGTAGAATTTAATGACTTCCCTTCCCCCCCTCCCCCCTCCCCCTCACCTCGTTCCCTACACCTAATTTGTAACCTACACCTGATTTTCTAAAGTGTAGACAAGGTTTTTTCGAGCGTACAAAAATCTTCACTTACTCCATTCTAAGTTAGTTTGGAGTAAGTTTTCACTCACGAAACTTTGAAATCAGGCGTAAGTGGCCAGACACGCCCCCTTTTGAAAATAAAATTCTGTTCCAAAGTGAAACTGTGCTACCTGAATAGAACTGGAGCAAACTAAATGTGGAGAATTCCGATTTCTAAGATACTCCGTTCTACACCAGCTGCTCCTAAAAATAAGGAGCAAATCATGTGGAAACTTGGGGCCGTTATGTCAAACCAGTATTGCATCTAATTTTCAAAAGGGAGTGTCCTTTTTCAGATGTCTTAAATCATATCTTTCTACAATGTGTAAATTCATCTGGTTTTCCACTGTTGTTTGATGGCAACATTTGCAAATAATGGCATTAAAATTGGCAGAAGACTGGGAGATATCAATGATAATATCAAAGATGATGTTAATGGAGCCACCTTCTGCTAATAGTTTTCAGAGAATTTTAGATCATAGTCCAAACACATATTTATAAATTTTTGTGAGTCAAAATCTTGTGGAATGTTTGCAGTAAAGCTATGCATGGACTAGAAATTGCATTGGCTCACCGCCCGGTTTCTGGGCGGTATTGGCTGTTTTGGGCGATAACCGGGTTGGTGAGAAATTGCCCAGCTGAGTTGCGCTGGCGGTTTTGAGGTACTGCTGGGGAGCGGACCGCTGGCGTCTACAGATCGCCCTGGCGCGATATTTGGCTCAGCGGTGACCCGTAGGTAAGTATAAAAAAGAACGCACACGAGAATCAGTGGAGCTGGCGGTAGGTGAGTAGCTCTGCAAGAAAAAGGTAAGTAATTGGTTTTTTACTCATTATTTTAAAATTATGCTCTGGTGATTTAAGTTAAAAGGGTCCTGAGAATGTTTTAAAGATTTTTTATGTTCTGTTTTTTGAAAAAATATTTTTAGTGTTTTTCTCCTCCAAGGCCCAACCTGAGGGTAAATTTTTAGCGAATTTTTAAATTATCGCCCATTTTCTTTAAGAGCCGCCCAATCGACCCTAAATTCCACTTTTTCACTGAGAATCGGGGTGCAATGTCCATTATTTTCGCTGGGCGGATTTCTTTCTTTTTTGAGGGGGAAGTTTTCACCGGCGAAAATCTTGGGAATCTTAGCAGTCTTTTGGGCGGTAATCGGGCACTGGCGGATTGTTAGAAAATTTTAGCCCATAGAGCTTGAATAGTGTGGTTGCAGAACATAAGTACTGTTTAAAGAAGAGAAGAGGAGTTCTCCCAATGTCCTGGCCAATATTTATCCCGCAACTAACATCACTAAAGCGTATCTGGTTATTTACCTCATTGCTGTTTATGGAACCTTGATATTTGCAAATTAATTGCCTTGTTTCCCTACATTATGACAGTGACTACATTTTCAAAGTACTTCATTGGCTATGAGGCAGTTTAGGGCATCCTTTTTCTTTTCATTCATTCATTGGATGTGGGCGTCGCTGGCAAGGCCGGCATTTATTGCCCATCCATATTTGCCCTTGAGAAGATGGTGGGGACCTGCAGAGGGCCAGTTAAGAGTTAACCGCATTGCTGTGGGTCTGGAGTCACATATAGGCCAGACTAGGTAAGGGCGGCAGATTTCTTTCCCTAAAGGACATTACATTAGTGAATCAGATGGGTTTTTACAACAATCCAGTAGTTCCATGCTTATCATTACTGATACTAGCTTTTCATTCCGATTTATTTAATTGAATTTAAATTCCACAGCTGCCATGATGAGATTTGAACTCACGTCACTGGATCATTAGTCGAGAACTCTGGATTATCACTGTGCTACCATACCCCCACTTTAAAAATACATGAGGCTAGAAATTCATCCACTTACCACCACTCCATAGCGCCATGAAATGGCAAAAAAATGGCCACCGCTGCTCTTTCGCCAGCTGGTGGCAGGTCCTGCGGCAGCCGCCATTTTCCTCCCTCCCTTTGTGCTGCTGGTAACTGGAAGCACCTTGGAAAAAAACGGAGACGTGGTGACGTCAATTGGCGTGCAACGTCAACTGAATATCTCCACTCCAAACTTTGAGCCTAGCGCTAAATTCAGCGCTGGGTCCCAAGCATGCCAGTATTCAGTTGGCGTTGCAAGGTAAACCTGTCATGCAAGCAGGCTGACAATGGCAATGTCAGCACCTCTTAAAGAGACACACACATCTTTCAGGTAAGTTTGGATTTAAGCTTTTGGACTGGGTTTTTTGATTTTATTGAAGTGGTGGCTTTTGATATTAAAAGTTTTTTAAGTATGTAGAGAGTGCTGTTGGATGCTTGCAATGCCTCAGGTGGTAAAGGAAGGCCTCTGACAATACAGAAAATGTTGCAAATACTCAGCATGTCAGGCAACATCCGTGGAGCGAGAAACAGAGTTCACTTCTCAAGTTGAGATACTGCCTGACCAGCTGAGTATTTCTAACATTCTATGCTGTCATTTTAGATTTACAGCATCCACTCGCACAGGGAAGAGGAAGACACAGAAGAGGAAGAAGCTGAAGAGGAGGTAGCAGAAGGAAGGATGCAATTCAGACAGCCCCTTTCTGGCCGGGATGTCCGGGATGGAATCATCCGCCTGCGGTACCAGTGATCACAACCCCAATTCCCCTTGCCACATTTATCCCACCTTCCCTCTGTTACTGACCATCACAGCGTCCTCTTGGCTACGATGTTGAATTTAAAGCCACCACAAAGCAAACCTTCCAATCTAACTTTATACATCTGTCCATCCAATATGACATCAAGAAATCAACTCATCGTCCTTATGCATTCTCTTAGTGACTGTCTTATGTGTGCCCTTGCTTATCCTAGTGATGTTACGCAGTGCTACCTCAGCAGCTGCAGCATGGCTGGTGGAAGGCTGCTAACTTTCAGTGAGGGAGACTGCAAATGGCCTTGCTGATCGACCTTGAGGAGCTGGGAGTGTGAAATCGAGTGACAGTGTTTATTTTTCTTCTTCTTCACTCTCCTCTCCCTCTTTGTCAACCATTGGCTGTGCAGGCTGGATTTCTTGGGTGTATGAAATGAGGAAGGCACAAGGTAGAGTTGTGGCGAGGGGTGGGCAGGAAAGCAAGAGGTGCATGTGAGAAGGAGGATAATGTGTGAGGATACCAGCATCTTGTACCTTTCAGCCCTGTCGCTGGCCAAGGGTTCAGCCATGCACCTGCCAAGAATGGCCTGCACCATCTCCTCCAAGGAAGCTAGGAATGGGAGATGTGCCCTGTGATTGATACAAATTGTTGGTAGGGGGGAGGGGGGAGGGTGGGGGAGTCGTACATTGAACAGTGTTTAGGCTAGTGATGCAGTTGATAGGAGACGGCTTTTGAAGATGCATTCACTGACCTTGACCAGCGGTCTGAGGTCATGACACCTCTTTGGGCACTGGAGAAAAGGTGGGAGAAATTTGGTGCGATGAAAATAAATAAAAGTTAAAAATGCCAGAGCACAAATGATCATCATTGAAGCTCAATTCTAACTTATAATTAATACATCAAATTGGAGTAAAGCCCTAAATGTTGAAATGGAAAAAGAGACAGACATACAGTCAACACCACAGAAACTTATACCTCAGCCAAGCAAAATCCTGGTCCAAGCACTGATTTCCGAATTGTCAAACCACTTCCTGTTAATTCCTATTGAATAGAATGCTAAATCCAAGTATAATACTTAAATAAAAACTGCTCTCTGATTATCCACGGTTGGTGTTTAGCTCAGACTGTTGCCAAATGTTGCCATAAGCAATTAAAACATTATGGAAATGTACATTTATTCATTCTATTTTGTTGGCATTCTTACATTAATGATTGCATAGCTGTATTAACTTGGAAATTAGCTCATTTTATCTGCAGCTTGAAATGATCCAGATGCCAGATAAACATTTCTTAACAAACTATTTATAAAGATTGTACCTTCTGTGACCTATTAGATAATGCTTTAGAAATGCAACCACTGGCGTTCCAAACTTGGAACGATTCTTTGCCAATACTCGAGTTATTATAAAACTACTGGTGTTTGAATTACCTTCTCAGGGTATACTGTTATCATCTTGTCATCCTCCATGACCACACCATTTGGTCTTCTTGAAGTGGTAGGGCAAGCGAGAACCAGCCCTTCAACCACACTTCACCATTGCTAAATACAGCATTAAGTGAGAAGTTGCCAAGTTCAGAATTTACATCTGTGAAACACAGCCCTGTTAAATTGTATCTTCAAAATTTCCAGCCAGACATTTTGGGCTAGAGTTTTCCTAACCTGTTTTTCTGGCCCCCTCGGCCGAGGTGCGCCGTTTTGGTCCGCCTCCAAGCGTGCCGAAAAAAGATGTCGGTATTCTGGCCACTCCCCAGCCTCTCTTCGGTCATGGTGCAGCGTGGCCCAATGGATTGGGGGTGGAGCCAGGTCCTGCCGCTGAAAACAGTGCCGGGACCTCTGCACATGCGCGTTAGATTCTGTCTAAGTTAGTTTGGAGCAACTATTTGCTGACCAAACGCCTAAAACAGGGGTAAGTGGCTGGGAACGCCCCCTTTTGAAAAAAAAACTGAACTTTAAAAAAACCTAACTAACTCACTTACACTGGTGCAAATTAAATGGCCAGAATTGCAACTAAAAAGATAGTCCAGAAAAATCAAGTTGCTTCAAAAAAAAAAGGAGCAACTCCTGGGAAAACTTGGGTTCAATATAAGCAGCATTTGAGCCTCTTTTCAATGATTTCTAATAAGTATCACTGGAAAAATCTCTATTGTGAAAAGTACTGCTTCTAAAGGGTGAAAGATGTTGCTTTAACTGAATCCGAATGCATGAAGCATTAGGAAAATAATGAAACACTTAATTAGTATGGAGAGCTATGCTGTCATAGCTTTAACAGAACCTTGGCTTCAGCAAGGCAGGACTGGGAATTAAACATTTCTGTCTGTAAAATATTCAGAACTGATAGAGGAAGCAGAAAATTCTTCCTAATTACTAATTGAGGAAAGAAAAAAAGAACTTGGTGCATTTTCATGTTTTCAGATATCTTAAAGCATTTCACATTTTGTTTTGTGGGCAAACATGGCAGCCAATTTGTACAAATAGCAGCTGAATAAATTACCAGTTAATGATATGACTGCAGCATTAGTAAGGAAGGATATTATCAAAGTTGGTATTGGATTGAACTGAGAAATAATATGGGCTCTATGACAATATGGAGTATTTATTAGAGACTACCAAATAGTGAGAAAGCAATAGAGGAGAGAGAGAAAGAACATAAGAAATAGGAGCTGGAGTAGGCCATTTGACCATTCGAGCCTGCAACAAGATCATGGCTGATATACCTCAACTGCACCTTCTGCATTATCCCCATATCCCTTAATTCCCTTAGTTCCCGACCTCTATCTTGGAATATTCTCAGCGACTGAGAATCCACAGCTCTCTGGGGTAGAGAATTCCAAAGATTCACAATCCTTTGAGTGAAGAAATTTCTTCTCATCTCACCCCTTATTCTGAGACTGTGACCCTGTTTTCTAGATTCCCCAGCCAGGGGAAACATTTTCTCAGCATTAACCTGCCAAGCTCCTTAAGAATTTTATGTTTCAATTAGATCACCTCTCATTCTTCTAAATTCTGAGGAATGTAGGCCTAGTCTATTCAATCTCTCCTCCAAAACAATTCCCCTATCCCTTTGTTGCAGAGCCTCTAAGGCAAGTATGTCTCTCCTTAGGTAAGGAGAATACAACTGTACACAGTACTCCAGGTGTTGCCTCACCAATGCCCTGTATAATTGTAGTAAGACTTCTTTACTCTTATACTCTAATCTCCTTGTAACAAAAGATAATATACCATTTGCTTTCCTAATTTCTTGCTGTACCTGCATGTTAACTTTCTATGATTCATGTACAAGGACATCCAGTTTCCTCTGAATGCAAATATTTACCAGTCTCTCACCATTTAAAAAATCTTCCGATTTTTTATTTTTCCTACCAAAAGTGGATAACTTCACACTTCCCCACATTATATTCCATTTGCCCCCTCAGTCAACCTGTCTATATCTCTCTGCAGTTTCTTTGTGTCTGCCTCACAGCTTAGTTTCCCATCATCACCAAACTTGGATACGTTACACCAGTCCCTCCATCTAAGTTATTAATATAGATTGGAAATAGCTGAGGCCCAAGCATTGATCCTTCTGGTACCCCACTACTTACAGCCTGCCAACCCGAAAAAGTCCAGTTTATTCCTACTCTCTGTTTTCTGTCCATTAATCAATCCTCAATCCATGCCAATATATTACCGCCAATCCAATGAGTCCTATTTTAGTGTTATAACTGCTTTTTAAATGCCCTTTTACCACGTCCCTAATAATAGATTCTAGCATTTTCCCTACTACTGATGTCAAGCTAACTGGCCTATAGTTCCCTGTTTCTTCTCTTCCTCCTTTCTTAAATTGCGGGGTTATGTTTGCTACCTTCCAATCCTTGGGGACTGTTCTCGAATCTAGGGAATTCTGGAAGATTAATACCAGTGCATCCATTATCTTTGCAGCTACCTCTTTTAAAACCCTGGGATGCAGGTCGTCAGGTCCAGGAGATTTGTCGCCACTTTGTCCCATTAATTTCTCCAACACTATGGGGCCGAAATTTGGTTGCTATTGCCAGCCGATACTGCCGAAGAAAGGCGGCACCTGGGCGGTAACGGCTGAGCGCCGGCGTTAGGCGTTGTTGCCGATTGCTGCGAAACTCGGTTGAGTTTTTCCAGCGGCAGAAAGATGTACCGCCTCACCGACTACCGCCATGGAAATCATAACATCAGTGCACATGCAATGTCTCGCTGGCGCCGGTCATGCCACATTCCGTTTTGTCGCCTCACTTACCAGCTGGCAAAAAGTTGGCATATACAAGTCGAAGTCAAGATGCCGGGGCAGTATATAACGGGAGTTGCAACCAGGGCTTGGAGTTGGCAGCTATGTATTCTCCTAGCAGAGTGCATAGGTGTTGGCGTGCTGCAGCTGTTGACTACTCAGCTTGACTGCAACTTTTTGTTTTTTGCCTTGGGTTTCTCTGACCTCCACTTTTACTATTCTCCTTTCTATCTTTTGCTTCTGCCTCCATTTTATTTCCCTCTGTCTCCCTGCATAGGTTCCCATCCCTCTGCCATGTTAGTTTAACTCCTCCTCAACAGCACTAACAAACATTCCCCCTACGACATTTGTTCCGGTCCTGCCCAGGTGTAGACCGGTTTGTACTGGTCCCACCTCCCCCAGAACCAGTTCCAATGTCCCAGCAATTTGAATCCCTCCCTCTTGCACCACTCCTCAAGCCACGTATTCATCTGAGCTATCCTGTGATTCCTACGCCGACTAGCACGTGGCACTGGTAGCAATCCTGAGATTACTGCCTTTGAGATCCTACTTTTTAATTTAGCTCCTAGCTCTCTAAATTCATCTCATTGGACCTCATCCCGTTTTTTACCTACCGTATATACTCGCGTATCCTGCGATCTCGCGTATCATGCGACCCCCTAAATTTTCGTCCCCAAAACATGATTTTACCATATATCTCATGTATCATGCGAGTCACTTTTTTGAGATCGAATACAGACCTTAACATGAAACATCGAGTGGATTCTGCTGTGAAAGCTGTTCGCGAATCGAACACCGATACAGCAATCGTTCCAGCTGGCTTGACTAGCGTCGTTCAGCCACAGCCTCTACTGTGTTTGCGGGTAAAAGAAGCATGGGCTGAGATAGATGGAGCCTCTAATAATGCAGCAAACTTCAGAGGGAGTTGTGGGTGGCGGAGGTCGGGTCGCCGGGGGGGTGGGGAAGCGGAGGTCGGGTTGCTGGGTGGGAGGGGAGTTGGGGGAGCGGAGGTCGGATCGCCGAGGTAGGGAGAGCGGGGGTCAGGTCGGATCCGGTCCGGTCTCTTTCCAACCCCCCCCCCCCGACCTCCGCGACTCTCTCTCCCCCCCCCGACCTCTGCGACTCTCTCTCATCCCCCCCGATACAGTACAAGCGACAATAGAGGCTGCAATCCAGCCCAGGAGATACCTGCCGAGATTCAGCGTGGATACGGTCTGCTTAACAGCCTAACAGCCTAATCTTGGCCAGCACTTCACACCCGCAAATTTTGTATCTCGCGTATCATGCGACCCCCCAAATTTAGGTTACAATTTAGGTCTTCAAAAGTCGCATGATACGCGAGTATATACGGTATATCGTTGGTACCTATATGCACCACGACAACTGGTTGTTCACCCTCCCTTTTCAGAATGTCCTGCACCTGCTCCGAGACATCCTTGACCCTTGCACCAGGGAGGCAACATACCATTCTGGAGTCTCGGTTGCGGCCACAGAAATGCCTATCTATTCCCCTTACAATCGAATCCCCTATCACTATACCTCTCCCACTTTTTTTCCTGCCCTCCTGTGCAGCAGAGCCACCCACGGTGCTATGAACTTGGCTGCTGCTGCTCCCCCCCGATGAGTCATCCCCCTCAACAGTACCCAAAGCAGGGTGATGACCGCAGGGGACCCCTGCACTACCTTCCTTGCACTGCTCTTCCTGCTGGTCACCCATTTACTATCTGGCTGTGTACCCTTTACCTGCGGTGAGACCAACTCGCTAAACGTGCTATTCACGTCATTCTCAGCATCGTGCATGCTTCAGAGTGAATCCACCTGCAGCTCCAGTGCCGCAATGCGGTCCGTCAGGAGCTGGAGGCGGATACACTTCCTGCAGACGTAGTCGTCAGGGACACCGGAAGTGTCCCGACTTCCCACATAGTACAGGAGGAGCATAACACATGTCCTGCCATGACTTAACCCTCAGATTAACTTAATTTGGCAACAACAATGCTAAAGGTTACTTACTGATATGGAAAAGAAAAAGAAAAACTACTTACCAATCACCAGCCAATCACTTACCCCCTTGGCTGTGACGTCACTGTTTGATTTCCTTCTATTTCTTTTTTGCCTTCTCTCCCTGCTGCAGCTGCACCGGCTGGCCTCTCACCGACTCACCAAGCTGGGCCTTTTTATAGGCCTCCCCACGCTGCCTCACACCGACTCACGAACTCCTGCTGCCTCTCACCGACTCACCAACGCTGGGCCTTTTTATAGGCCTCCCCACGCTGCCTCACACCAACTCACGAACTCCCGCTGCCTCTCACCGACTCACCAACGCTGGGCCTTTATATTCATTGGGAGATCAGCTGAAGACACCACACCCCACCCTCCAAGCCTCTATGTATATAAATCGCAACACAAGAATGTGACAATTCAAAATAACGTTTATTATGTACAAAAACCATACTGTGCCCTAAACATGCACAACAGAAAGCCATCATCAGCATCAAATTATTTATAAAACAACACCCTTTCAAACATCATCACCCACATCCAAGTGCAATTATTGACATGTCTTCAAATGGCAACGAGGTCAGTATCTCTGGCCACTATGGCATTATTGTTCAGTGGGTCTTCCTCAGTGATTTCCCGCCCCTTCCCTTCAACCCCTCCCACACTTACTGCTCCATCTCAATGGGACTCAGGGCCTGCAGCAAGATTGGTTGGAAGTTGCTCTGGTGTTGCCACTGCCACAACTGATGGCATCGCAGAACATCCCCGATCAGCCTTGAAGGCCCGGCTGTGGACTACACCACCTCAGCATGGGCAGCAGCACTCTGGGCTAGATGGGTTGCAGAGACCGGCAGCTGCAAAGGCGGAATTACGTCGTCCTGAGAGAGGACATTACGTTCCATAAGGCCCAACATGCTGCTACTCCCCCAAGGCAGAGCTTGGACATCTGCAGCAATCTGGGTGAGCACAGATTGCTGCCCTGGACAGATGGAGCCCCAGACACAATGGCAGCAATTAGTGCCTACGTGACTGCAGCACACAACAGAGACGACATGACAGAATGCAGGCCTTGTGTTCAATGGCTATGGCCACATCAGCCATAGCTCATGCCATCATGTCTGGAATGCCATGGTCACTGGTGGCTTCCAACATATGTTGGTATCTACCAAGGAGGGGCTCGATGGGCTGCTGAGACGCAAGAGCAAAAGTTGAGGCGGACTCTCCCATCTTCACACCAAATGCATTGAGACTCTCGGGCCAACGCAACCAACAGATCGCTGTGCATCCGTGACACATTCCAATTCGGCCTTCTCATCAGAGTGCTGCTGAGCGTCACTCAGGCGCACACTCACCCTCCGGTGAGCTGACCCTTGGTTTCCCTTCCCCCGTGGCATTGCTGCAGGCCACTGGGTCCCGGATTATCACCCACCTTCTCAACCACGTCTTCCTCAACTGAGGTGCTGGCCCCGCTCTCCGAAGCCACTGCCTCCTCGTTAATTGCCAAAGCGGTCTCCTCCACCTCCTCCTCCTCTTCACCATTGCTGGCACTGGACGGCTGACGTGCAGGTTCCTGGGCATCGGGTTTATCATCTGAAAGCACAAAGCCAGAGAGCAGGACATGGGTCCAGGATACGGAAAAGCATTCTGAAATGCCAGTAACATGGAAAGTGAGGAAGGCTTGTGGTGTCAGGGCTAAATGGTCTGATAGAGGATGCAAAAGTCCTCAACATACCGTCACTGTCCTGAGGGAGCTCGGCCTCACCAACCGCCACCACACCGACTTGTGCTCCCAGTAGGGCCGAGACGCGTTCCTCCACCGCAGTAAGGGGTTGCAGGTCAGGGTCCCCTCCTCTGGTCTTCATTTGCTCTCTTCGACTATGCACCAGTTTCGCCTGCAACATTAAAGAGAACGTCACAGTTAATGCCATTCTATCAGCCTGTCCAAAGTGTTATGCCTTGAATAACAAGTCTGACCAGATACTGTAAGCTTAAAGTAATTTGTGACCGGAGTCCTTTATTACAGGTCTCCAGCGTGACTCTCCAGCCTGTGAGGCCTCCTTATGTACAGGTGCTCCCAAGGGATTGTGGGATCCCTTGGGACTCCAGGGGATGAGCCCTCTGGTGGTTAAACAAGGTATTTACAGTTTTACATATATAACAACACTCCCTGCCCCCCCACCAAAGCCAATAATGTAACTATTTACAATGTGAGTCGATCTGGGGCCTTCCTTTCCCTGGTTGATCGTCTCGGTGCAAATGCTGGTTTTGGTCAGTCGTTTGTTGGGCCCTCGGTGGGCTGCTGCGCAGCTGGCCTTGCGGGGCTGCTCGATGTGGTGAGTCCTGCTGGGCTGCTGCAGGTGATGGATCCTGCTTCATGGTCAATCACTGGGTCGGTTGCCATTTGTGAGTGGGGGGTCAAAAAAGGTAGAGTCGATTGTGGATTGTTCTGGATAGTCTGTGGATCTGAGTTTGGTTTGGTCCAAGTGTTTTCTGCAGGTGAGTCCATTTGAAAGTTTGACCAGAAACACCCTACTCCCCTCTTTGGCCACGACAGTGCTGGGAAGCCACTTGGGACCTTGTCCATAGTTTAACACAAATACAGGATCATTAATCTCGATTTCGCGTGACACATTTGTGCGATCATAATATGTATTCTGTTGAAGCCACCTGCTCGCTACCTGTTCGTGTAGATCAGGGTGGACTAACAAGAGCCTGTCTTAAGTGCCTTTTTCATGAGCAGTTCAGCAGGGGGAACCCCAGTGAGCGAGTGAGGTCTTATGCGGTAACTAAGCAGGACTCGGGATAGGCGAGTCTACAGTGAGCCTTCAGTTACCCTCTTCAAACTCTGCTTGATTGTTTGCACTGCTCGCTCTGCCTGAACATTGGACGCTTGTTTAAACGGGGCAGATGTGACATGTTTGATCCCATTGCGGGTTATGAACTCTTTGAACTCAGCACTGGTGAAGCATGGCCCATTGTCACTCACAAGGACATCAGGCAGGCCGTGCGTGGCAAACATGGCCCGCAGGCTTTCAATAGTGGCAGCGAACGTGCTTGCCGACATTATCACACATTCAATTCATTTGGAGTACGCATCTGCAACCACAAGGAACATTTTTCCCAAGAATGGGCCTGCATAGTCGACATGGACCCTGGATCACGGTTTGGAGGGCCAAGACCATAAACTTAGTGGCGCCTCCCTGGGTGCATTGCTTAACTGTGAACATGTGTAACATTTATGCATGCAGGACTCTAAGTCCGCATTGATACCGGGCCACCACACGTGGGATCTGGCTATCGCTTTCATCATTACGATGCCTGGGTGGGTGCTGTGGAGATCACTAATGAAGGTGTCCCTGCCCTTTTTTGGCACCACTACCCAATTACCCCACAGGAGGCAGTCTGCCTGTATGGACATTTTATCTCTGCGCCGTTGGTACGGCTTTATTTCTTCCTGCATCTCTAATGGGACACTAGATCAACTCCCGTGGAGCACATAGTTTTTTACTAAGGACAGTAAGGTGTCCTGGCTTGTCCAGGTTCTAATTTGTCAGGCGGTAACAGATGATTGCTCACTCTCGAATGCTTCCATTACCATAACTAAATCTGCAGGCTGTGCCATCTCCACCCCTGTGGTGGGCAGTGGCAGCTTACTGAGAGCATCAGCACAGTTTTCGTTGCCTGGCCAGTGGCGGATGGCGTAGTTGTATGCGGACAATGTGAGCACCTATCTCTGGATGCGGGCTGATGCATTCGTATTTATCCCCTTACTTTCAGAAAAGAGCGATATAAGTGGCTTATGGTCAGTTTCCAATTCAAATTTGAACTCAAACAGATATTGATGCATTTTCTTTACCCCATAACCACACGCTAACGCTTCTTTTTCGATCATGCTGTAGGCCCTCTCAGCCTTAGACAGACTTCTGGATGCATAAGCAACCGATTGCAATTTCCCAGGTTCATTGGCTTGTTGCAATACACACCCGACACCGTATGACAACGCATCACATGCTATTACCACATGCTTATATGGATCATACAACACAAACAATTTGTTTGAGCATAACAGTTTCCGAGCTTTCTCAAAGGCATTTTCTTGGCTTTTACCCCATACCCATTCATCTCCTTTACGCAGTAAAGAGTGCAGTGGTTCTGACAGTGTGCTAAAACCCTGTAAGAAGTTACCAAAGAAGTTCAGCAGTTCAGGAATGCAGCTCCATCACATTCTGTGGTCTCGGTGCGTTCTTGATTGCCTCCGTCTTCGAATCGGTGGGCCTGATGCCGTCTGCCGCGATTCTTCTCCCCAGGAACTCCACTTCAGGCGCCAGTAAAACGCACTTCGAGCATTTTAACCTGAGCCTCACATGATTAAACCGACTAAGAACCTCCTCCAGGTTCTGCAGGTGCTCGACAGTGTCCCGATCTGTAACCAAGATGTCGTTCTGTAAGACCATGGTGCGAGGGACCAACTTCAGCAAGCTTTCCATGTTTCTCTAGAATATCGCCGTGGCTGATCGAATCCCAAATGGGCATCTGTTGTAAATGAAGAGACCTTTGTGCGTGTTGATGCAAGTGAGGCCTTTTGATGATTCCTCCAGCTCCTGCGTCATGTAGGCCGAGGTCAAGTCCAGCTTCGTGAACGTTTTTCCTCCCGCCAGCGTCGCGAATAGGTCATCTGCCTTTGGTAGTGGGTATTGATCCTGCAGGGAGAAACGATTGATAGTTACTTTGTAATCACCACAGATTGTGATGGTGCCATCTCCCTTGAGGACTGGAACAATCGGACTGGCCCACTCGTTGAATTCAATCGGAGAAATAATGCCCTCTCATTGCAGCCGGTCCAGCTCGATCTCCTCATGTACGGTACCGCTCTCGCCTTGTAACGGATGGGTCGTGCCCCCGGAATCAGGTGGATCTGCATTGTTGCTCCTTGGAACTTCCCGATGCCTGGTTCGAACAGCGAGGGGAACTTGTTTACGACCTGGGCACATGAAGTGTCGTCGATAGATGAGAGCGCTCGGACGTCATCCCAGTTCCAGCGTAACTGCCGAACAGTATGGGACCGTCGCTCGGTATCACCTAGAGTGGTAAATTGTGCACCGCTCCATCGTAGGAGACCTTTACGTTAGCACTGCCGATTACAGGAATCAATTCCTTTGTGTACATTCTCAGTTTAGTACGAATGGGAGTCAGGACTGACCTTGAGGCCTTGCTGCACCATAATTTATCGACAGTCTTTTTGCTCATTATGGACTGGCTCGCGCCCGTGTCCAGCTCCATTGAAACAGGGAGTCCATTTAATTCAACCTTCAGAATTATCGGGGGACATTTTGTGGTGAATGTGTGCACCCCTTATACCTCTGCCTCCTCAGTCTGAGGCTCTGGTTCGTCGTGATCCATCATGGATCTGTCCTCCTCTGCAACATGGTGGTTTGCAGGATTAGCAGGGTTTGCAGCTCACCTGCTCATACGTTGGAGGTGTCCCATTGTTCCACAGCCCTTACAAACGTATCCTTTGAAGTGGCATGAATGAAAACGATGATCACCTCCGCAGCGCCAACAAGGTGTTAATGGCCTTGCATTCACCACCCTTGATGGTGGACTCTAAGACATCTGCGGACGTACAGCTGCAGGCATGTGAGTCCTGCCCTGTACGTTACTGTCATGTATGTAACCTTCATGTAACTGTAACCTTCATAACAACACTGCATACTGTATACACCTAACAAATGCACACCTTGACCACAGAGGGGTGAACTTGTGGGAGACACTCCTCACCTGGTCATCCAGGTATATAAAGGGAGGTCCCACGCAGGGTCATCACTTCTTGGTCCTTTGAATAAAGGCTCAGGTGTGACCTTGTCTGCAGAATGTGCCTTGTGTGAATTTATAGTAGTGTGTAAGGACATTACAGTTATGATTCAAAAACAATATTACTTTGTTCACAGTACTTGTAGCAGCACTAGTGTGCTGAGAGATTTGTTTGGTATTGTCACTGGTGGCGATGAACGCCTGGGCTATCGCTATGGCTTTACTCAAGGTTGGGGCCTCTACAGTCAAAAGTTTGCGAAGTATTACTTCATGGCCAATGCCAAGTACAAAGAGGTCCCTGAGCATGTGCTGCAAGTGTCCTTCAAATTCGCAATGTCCTGCAAGGTGCCTTAGCTTGGCGACGTAGCTCACCACTTCCTGGCCTTCAGACCTCTTGTACGTGTAGAACCAGTACCTCGCCATCAGAACGCTTTCCTTCGGGTTTAGATGATCCAGGACCAGTGTGCACAAATTATCGTACAACTTCTTTGTGGGTTTCACTGGGGCAAGCAGATTTTTCATGAGGCCATAAGTTGGTGCCCCACAAACGGTGAGGAGCATCGCCCTTCGTTTGGCAGCGTTCGCTTCTTCTTCCAGCCGTTGGCCACGAAGTATTGGTCGAGTCGCTCCACGAAGGTTTCCCAATCATCTCCCTCTGAAAATTTCTCCAGGATGCCCACGGTTCTCTGCATTGTTGCAGTGGGGTTCATCATCTGTATCTCATCGCCAGTTGTTATGTCTTGAATAAAGGATCTGACCAGATACTGTAAGCTTAAAGTAATGTGTGACCGTAGTCCTTTATTACAGGTCTCCAGAGTGCTTCTCTAGCCTGTGAGGCCTCCTTATGTACAGCTGCTCCCAAGGGATTGTGGGATCCCTTGGGACTCCAGGGGATGAGCCCTCTGGTGGTTAAACAAGGTACTTACACGTTTACATATATAATAAAAGTGCCTTACATAGTTGAGTACATGTTACTGTTTGAGAGTCTTCACAGGTTGATGTAATTTCGAATAGCTGCATTCACTTGGTGTGGCAATGCTGGAATTAAGGGGCCAGCACCTAACAGTCATTGTGAGGCTACCGTCTTCCACATGTATATGAAGACTGTGGAGGTAACAAGATAAGGGGTGTTTCTCAACAATGGAGTAGGAAGGTTAACTACGCATGCAGGCCCTTGGAGTGGGTGAGGCTGCAAATGCTAATGTTGCATCTGGGCTCAGCCATGAAGAGCTTGGGGTCTGACACATTCTGATTGAGCAGAGACTGCACATTGAGCTCAGAGCATGGCATGCTCAGGTTAATGTAAAATATACTTACCCTCAGCAACCGAGTCATGTCATTCCACTTCTTCTAAAACTGGGCGACTGTCCTGGGCACCGTGTTTGTTATTGACACGCTTTGAGCGACTTCCCTCCAAAGTCAATGAAAGGTCTGTGGCCTCCTGCCAGTCTTGGTCCGCAGCAACTCCCGCTGCCTCTCCAGAGCATCAAGGAGTGCATCCACGGCATCATCGGAGAACCGGTGCACACTGACGAACTGCTACATCTGCCACCTTTCCCCTCTGAGTAAGTGCGTAGGAAGCGAATACAAGTACGAGGCAGTGCTGTGCCCTTTCACTGCCTGAATTGATTCCAGATGGTGCCAGTCGGTCTGTGGCACAGTTACAAATGCTGATTACTACCTTGATGTCACCGCCCCACTTACCATTGTTTACCACCTCGAGAGTAGCGTGTAACGCCCAATTTACTGCTCCAATCCCCTGGTCAGGTGGAGAAACTGAATTTCGCTGTTGGTGGCGGTAATTACCACCTGCCGGTAAAAACACCCACCAGGCGGTGTTACCGCCTCTAAATTGGTGACAATGAATTTTGACCCCTATGTTTTTACTTATACTGAGTTCTTTAAGTTTCTTATTTTCTTAGACCTTTGGTTCCCCATTATTTCCGGAATGTTTTTTGTGTCCTCTACTGTGAAGACAGATACAAAGTATTTGTTTAATGTCTCCGCCATTTTCTTTTTGCCCATTATAATTTCTCTTGTCTTTGCCTCTAATGTGCCTACTTTCACTAATCTCTTCCGATTTACATATCTATAGAAATGTTTACAATCTGATTTTATGTCTCTTGCTAATTTACTCTTGAATTCCTTTTTCTCGTTCCTTATCAATTTCTTGGTCCTCCTTTGCTGAATTCTAAAATCCTCCGAATCCTCAGGTTTACTACTCTTTATGACAATGTTATAAGCCTCTTCCTTTGATCTAATAGTATCTTTAACTTCTCTTGTTAGCCATGTTTGTGCCACTTTTCCTGTTGGTTTTTTGTGCCATAAAGCAATATATATGTTATAAATTATGTATTCATTCTTTAAATGCTAACCATTGCTTGTCTACTGTCATACCTTTTAATGTAGTTTCCCAATCTACTTCAGCCAACTCACCCCTCACACCTACATAGTTTGCTTTGTTTAGATTTAAGGCCTTATTTTCGGATATAACTAAATCACTTTCAAACTCAATATAAAATTCCACCATATTTTGATCACTCTTCCCAAAAGGCCCCAAAAGGTTATTAATTAACTCTTTCTCATTGCACAGTACTAGATCTAAAATAGCCTGTTCTCTAGTTGGTTCCTCAACATACTGATCTAGAAAACTGTCTTGTATATATTCCATGAACTCGCCCTTCACACTATTACTGCAACTTTCGTTTGCCCAGTCTGGATGTAGATTAAAGATCCCCTTTAATTACTGTATTACCCTTGTTACATGCACCTCTAATTTCCTGATTTATACTCTGCCCTTCATTACAACTAGTGTTTGGGGCCTATAAACAACTCCCACCAATGTTTTCTGCCTCTTGCTATTTCTTAGCTCCACCCAAACTGATTCTACTTCTTGATTTTTCCGAGTCAAGATTCTTTCTCTGTACTGTCTTTATCCCATCCTATATTATCAAGCTAGCCCTCCTCCTTTTCTATTTTGTCTATCCCTTCTAAAGAAAGCATCTCATAGGTCATGAAACATGTCTAATAACAACAACTTGCATTTATATAACGCTTTTAATATAGTAAAATGTCCCAAGGTGCTTCACAGGAGCGTTATCAAACATAATAGGTTTGAAGAAGCATTTTAAAAGGAGCAAAGATAGAGAGGCAGAAAGGTTTAGGGAGGAAATTCCAGAGCTTAGGGCCTAGGCTGCTGAAGGCATTACTGCCAATGGAGGAGTGATGAAAAGCATGGATGTGCAAGAGACCAGAATTGAAGGAACGCAGAGATATCAGAAGCTTGTAAGACTGGAGAAAGTTACAGATAGAGAGGGATAAGGCCATGGAGGGATTTAAAATTGAGGCGTTGTTGGACCGAGAGCCTGTATAGCTCAGTGAGCACATGGGTGATGCGTGGTGAACAGGAATTGGTGCAAGTTTGGATATGGGCAGCAATATGTTGGATGAGCTTAAGTTTATGGAGGGTGCAAGGTGGGAGGCTGGCCAGGAGAACATTGGAATAGTCAAGTCAAGGAGGTAACAAAGGCATGGTTAAGGGTTTCAGCAGCAGATTAACTGAGGCAGGGGCAGAGTCAGGTGATATTACGGAGGAGGAAGTACGTAATCTTGGTGATGGAGCGGATCGGAGGTTGCAAGTTCATCTCAGGGTAAAATAGGATGCTAAGGTTCTGAACAGTTGGTTCAGTTTCAAACAGTGGACAGGGAGATCGGTAGTCAGGGAACGGAGTTAGTGGTGGGGACTGAAGACGATGGCTTTGGTCTTCCCAGTATTTAGTTGAGGAAATTTTTGCTCATCCTGCACTGGATGTTGGACAAGCAGCGTGACAACTCAAAGGCAGTGGAGAGGTCAAGAGAGGTGGTATAGCTTGGTGGTGTCAGCATGCATGAAGAAACTGACGTTATATTTTTGGATGATGTTGCCGAGGGTCAGCATATAGATGAAAAATAGAAATGGGCCAAGGATAGATCCTTCGGGGACTCCAGAACTAATGGTGTAGGCATGGGAAAAGAAACCATTACAGGTGATTCTCTGGCTATGACTGGATAGATAGGAATGAAGCCAGGTGAGGGCAGTCCCATCCAGCTGGACAATGGAGGGGAGATGTTTGAGGAGGATGATGTGGTTAACCATGTCCGAGGTTGCAGACAGATAGAGAAGGATGAGGAGAGATAGTTTACCATGGTCACATAGGATGTCATTTGTGACTTTGCTAAGGGCTGTTTCAGTACTGCAGCAGGGGCTGAAAGCCGATTGGGAGGGGTGCAAACATGGCGTCACAGTAAAGATTATCTCAGATTTGGGAGGCGAAAATATGTTCAAGGTCTTTGGAGAGGAAAGGGAGGTTGGATATGGGGCGGTAGTTTGCAGGGAAAGCAGGATCAAGGATGGGCTTTTTGAAGCAGGTGATTATGATGGCAGATTTGAAAGAGAGGGAACCATAATATCAGCTAACATAAGAGCCAGGAAGGGAAATTGGGCGGTCAGCAATTTGGTGGGAATAGGGTCGAGGGAGCAGGAGGCGGGTGTATGAACAAGATGAACTCACAAAGGGCATGAGTGGTGACAGGAGAGAAACTAGAGAGAGATGTATCTTCAGGACTAAAACAGAGGGGACAGAGGGGAACCTTTGTGGAAGTCTGGCTTGGTGGGCTAGAGGAACGGAGGGAAGCAGCAGAGGCAGCTGAATGAATGGTCTCAATCCTATTCAATTAATTACTTAAGTGTAGTAACTGTTGCTATGTAGATAACCATGGCAGCAATTTGCACACAGCAAGATCTCACAAACAGAAATTGGATGAATGAACTTGTTCATTATTGGTGGTGCTTGTTAAGAGAGGTGAAGGACTAACTCTGGATGCTTGCCACTTCCTCCATATGTTTCAGCAGTACAAGAGATTACATTTATTTATTCCACATTCTGTCAATTTGTGACAGTAACATCTCAGATAGGCTGCCCTAGCCATCAAACAATTTTTTGATTTTATATTTTTGTGATCAAAGGCAATGAAATAAAGAAAACCCATTTCGGACACATCTCCCATTGAATAAACTGTAAAGGACTGATTTTGCTGCTAGTTATGTGTATTGTTCACCAATATCACAAAGGAAGGGGGTCGCCCAGTCAGCTGAAGTCAAATTTTAACCTAAAATTGGATTTACCCTAGTTATCCTGCAAGAGACCTTGATGCTGATGGAGTAAGGGTTACACAACAGCTTTTGCACAGTTCTCTTTTTCCCTGATATTACAGCTCTCACTCGTGGGTGGGATGAGTACTGATTTAGCCCAGAACATGTAATCACCTTTCCTAGACTTCCAGTGTGATGGTGGTACATTAAAAAAAAATCAAACCAATGGTCGATCTAAATCATAATTTTATTCATTCACCATTAGACAGTTTCACATCACACATCTGAATAAAATACCATCAGCATTGCACTTGAGGCAGCAAACATTGAGAATAAAATCTTTCCCTATGTTTATAAAATCCCCCTCCCCCCAGCATAATATATACAGTTAAACAAATGCCAGCAGCCCTTCAGGATCTTACCCAAGTTGGCATTCATCATCTTCAAGGTCAGATGGTAATTGTTGTTAAGCTACTTAGCTATGGAGGAGCATCACAGTCAAGTCTGATCTTGTATTCACCCCACATGCATGCATTTTTTCAGAGGAATCACTGGAAAATCGATCAGTAAAAAGAACTTTGGTTGATTCTTAGCCTAGTAAATGAAGCTAATTGTATCTGCCAGCCCAGCTGAGATGAGCCAGCCTAGCACAGAGCAGAGGCCAAGCCTGGTTACTTATTACCACAGCATGAACGATTCACTCTGCAGCCCTCATCACTATTATTCTGTTGCTGGTATATCTTAACTGAGGTTGGGAATTCCCAGAATGAATACAGTCATCAGAGAGGAATGTACCAAAGGATTAAGACTTGGTGCAGGGGAAGCCATACCTATTTAGTACTACTGCATCCTGTAAAAAAAATGACTTAGAGGCAATTCTAGTTTACTGAACAACAGTAGAATCATAGAATGGTACAAGACACAAGGAAGCCATTTGGCCTATCTTGCTTGTGGCAGCCCTTTGATAGAGTTATCCAATTAACCCGACTGCCCTGATCTTTCCTCTTTGTAATTTTGTTTCCCTTCAAGTATTTATCCAATTCTTTTTTGAAAGTTACTATTGAATTTTCTTCTACCACTCTTTCAGATAGTTCATTCCAGATCACATAACTCACTGTGGGAAAAAAAGGTTTCTCCATGTCGCCTCTGTTTCTTTTGCCAATCACCTTATATCTGTGACCTCTTGTTACCGATTGTTCTGTCTGGAAACGGTTTTGTCTTATTTACCCTATCAAAACCGTTCAAGATTTTTAACACCTCTATCAAATCTCCTCGTAACATTCCCTGCTCTAAGAAGAACAACCACAACTTCTCCAGTCTATCCACATAACTGAAGTCTCTCATTCCTGGCAAATCTCTTCTGCACCCTCTCTAATGCCTTGACATCCTTCCTAAAGTGTGATGCCCAGAATTGAACACAATATTCCAGCTGAGGTCTAACCATTGCTTTATAAAGGTTTAGCATAACTTAATTGCTTTAGTACTCTATGCCTCTGTTAATAAAGGCAAGGATCCCATATGCTTTTTAACAGCCTTCTCAACTTATCCTGCCATCTTCAAAAATGTGTGTACATGCACTCCAGGTCTCTCTGGCCATGCACCCCTTTAAAATTGTTTCATTTAATTTATATTGTCTCTCCTCATTCTTTCTACCAAAATATATCACTTTACACCTCGGTGTTAAATTTCATCTGCCCATTTCACCAGTCTGTCGCTGTCCTCCTGAGGTCTGTTACTATCCTCCTCAATGTTTACTACACTTCTGAGTTTTGTGTCATCTGCAAACTTTGAAATTATGTCCTGTATACCCAAGTCCAGATCATTAATATATATCAAAAAGAGCAGTAGTCCTAATATCTACTCCTGAGTAACACCACTGTATACTTCTCTCCAGTCTGATAAACAGCCATTCACCACTAGTCTCTGCTTTCTGTCACTTAGCCAATTTCATATCCACACTGCCATTGTCCCTTTAATCCCAGGAGCTTTAATTTTGCTAACAAGTCTGCTATGTGTTACTTTATCAAACCCCTTTTGAAAATCCAAATACACAACATCAACGGCACTACCATTATCAACCCTCTCAGTTACTTTATCAAAGAACTCAATCACGTTAGTCAAACATGATTTGCCTTTAACAAATCCATGCTGACTTTCATTTATTATCCAATACTTTTCCAGATGTCAATTAATAATGGGGCAGAAATTCTGGCCTCCCGGGTCCGTACTGAGTGTGTACGGACCTGGGAAAGCATCACAAAAGCCGGTTTTCAGCGCACAATGCGCATGCGCTGAAAATCAGCTTTTCCTATCTGTCAAGCTGGAGCTTGACAGATCTTCTGTATCTCGGCAACCAGGACATTTGCATGAGCAAGATTGCAGTACTTACCCATATCTTGCCCAGCAAATGTCTTAAAAACATTTGTGCCTGATAAAAAATAAAATTAAAAAAACACATTTTATTTTTTAAAACCCTGCCCACTAGGTTAAATTTATTTTAAAGCGTAATTAAAAAAACATTTTTAAAAATAGGGAAAATATATGTTTTTAATAATACATAAATAACTTTAATTTAAATTAATGTTAAATATGTAGTGTATTTTTTCTATTTTTTATTAATGTTTTGCGTGTTTGGATGGGTTTCTTATTCGTAATAATGGGAACTCCAACTTACGGAATTCCCATTATTATGAATGAGAATACACCTTACCTGATTGGCAGCCTAGAGCCATGTGACTGCAGCTCCAGCCCTGCACATGTCCTGATGTGCACGCGCTCCATTGTGCAGTCAGTGGAGGCCTCAGGACTGGGAACTCGCATGGGCGCAGCAGCTTCAGGTAAGTGTGCTTCCTTTTTACGTTTTTTTACCCGCTCACCTGAGGGAAGCAGCTGACCGGGATTTCTGGGCCATTGTCCCAGATTATTGTCTCTAAAGGTTTTCCCACCACTGATGTTAGACTGACTGGTCTGTAATTGCTGGGTTTATCTCTCTCCTCTTCTTTGAAAAGGGGTGTAACCATTTGCAATCCTCCAGTCCTCTGGCAGCACCCACATATCCAAGGATTGAAAGATTGTGGCTCGAGGCTCCGCAATCTCTACCCTTACTTCCCTCAGTAACCTAGGATGTATCCCATTCAGACCAGGTGAGTTTTCTGCTTTTGAATACTGTCTACCTTTTAAGTACCTCTTTTCCCATAACTATTCTGAACCCGATATTATGATCAATTTTTCCCAAATGCTCCCCCACTGAAACATGCTCCACTTGCCCCACTTCATTCCCCAGAACTAGATCCAGCACTGCTTCCTTCCGCACGGAAATACAATGATCAAGAAAGTTTCAGGAATTCCTCCCCCTCTTTGCACTTTACACTGTTACTATCCCAGTCTATATAAGGATAATTGAAGTCCCCCATTATCACTGCTCAGTGGTTCTTGCATCTTTCTGTAATTTGCCTGCAGATTTGCTCCTATATCTCATTATTACTATTTGGTGGCCTATAATATACACCCACTAGTGTATTAGCTCCTGCACTGCTTGCCTCTTCCTACCCTACCAGATAGCCACCCATTTACTATCCTTTTGAACTCTAGCTGTGAGGTGACCACCTCCTGGAACATATGCTCCAGGAAATTCTCAGCCTCCCATAGGCTCTGCCATGACTCCAGACACTCCTCAAGCTCAGAAACCCTGAGCTTGAGTTCGAGCAACTGGAGACACTTCCTGCATTATCATGGAGTTCCCACATGGCGCAGAAATTGCAGGCAATGGGTCTCAGCTGTCCCATCAATTTGCTTAAAAGTCTTATCTACGCCATCAGCCGGTCCAGGCAGCGGGCGGTCGAGGGGGTCGTTCAACCTGACTGCCTGCCTCTCTTCCGCTCTTACATCCGGTCCAGGGTGTCCTTGGAGATGGAGCACGCGGTGTCCACCGGTACGCTCGCGGCCTTCCGCGAGAGGTGGGCACCGGAGGGACTGGAGTGCATCATCACGCCCGGCAACCAAATTTTAATTTGATTTTACGTTTTAAAGTTAATTTGTTTTAATTGCCGGTGCTTTTAGTGTCCCCTTCCCTTTTATAGGGGGCACTGGGGAAAAATTGTGATTTTAGTGCCCAAAAAAAAACAAAAAAAAAAAGAAAAACACAAAAAAAAAAGGGGGGGAAAAAGGAAGTCTTATCTACTTAGATTATTTATATATGTTTTAGTTTAGTGTTTCCTTACTCCTATTATTTATTATTTATTATTCATGTATACCAAATTTATATTTAATGCAATGGGTCCCTTTAAAGTTGGTATCTTCTAGTGAGTTAATTATAATTTTATTTACTTAGATATAATTAATTATTCTGATTATTTATACATTTACTTATTTGCTGTTGCCCTTGGTTTAAATTACTTAGCACCTCCTTCCCCCTCATTCCAAATTCCCAATCTCACCAAATTCCCTCGTCACTCTGTTTCACAAACCACTCAGTTTAGCAGGTTCACCAAGTTCTGTGTTTAAAGCTCTGCTTTAACAGATATCTTCTAATACATACCCTTCAGAAACACACTAGTTGCAACTGGTCAAGTAACATGCAGCCACAGTAATTAACAGCTAGTTAGGACACACTTACAGCTGATTGACTGTTAACTGACACTGACTTGCAATTTTTCAAAGTTAGGAAACAAGGTTAAATTTCAGTTTACTAAAAACATATTCTATACTATTCACCCATTACCAGTGAATTCCCATTGTCACCAAATTTTCATCATCACTCTTTAGCAAGTCATTCTGTTTAGTATTTCATCCAACTCTCACCAAACTCTGTCGGTATTCTCTCCGTGATACCCTGGTCCACTCCTCTATAACCATCAACACCTACCCCCATTCCCATAGAACGTTCCTGTGCAAGGACAGAAGTTGCAACATCTTCCCTTTTACCCTCCCATCCCACTGTCCAGGGCCCCAAACACACCTTCTAGGTGAAACAGCGATTTACTTGTACATCTTTCAATTCAGTATATTGTATTCACTGCTCACGATGCATTCTCCCCTACACTAGGGAGACCAAATGCAGATTGGGTGACCGCTTTGGTCTCCTAATCTGAGGCAAGACATTCTTGCTATTGAGGGAGTGTAGCGAAGATTCACCAGACTGATTCCCGAGATGGCAGGACTGACATATGAAGAAAGACTGGATCGACTAGGCTTATATTCATTGGAATTTAGAAGAATGAGAGGGGATCTCATAGAAACATATAAAATTCTGATGGGATTGGACAGGTTAGATGCAGGAAGAATGTTCCTGATGTTGGGGAAGTCCAGAACCAGGGGTCACAGTCTTAAGAATAAGGGGCCATTTAGGACCGAGATGAGGAGAAACTTCTTCACTCAGAGAATTGTGAACCTGTGGAATTCTCTACCACAGAAAGTTGTTGAGGTCAGTTTGTTGGATATATTCAAAAGGGAGTTAGATATGGCCCTTATGGCTAAAGGGATCAAGGGGTATGGAGAGAAAGCAGGAATGGGGTACTAAAGTTGCATGATCAGCCATGATCATATTCGAAGGGCCTAATGGCCTACTCCTGCACCTATTTTCTATGTTTCTATGTAACATCTCCGTCAGTCCGCAAGCGTGACCCCAAACTTCCGGTCACCTGTTATTATAATTCCCCACTTCACTCTCACTCTGACCTCTCTGTCCTCGGCCTCCTACACTGTTCCAATTAAGTTCAACATAAGCTTGAGGAACAACACCTCATCTTTCTATTAGGCACTTTACAGCCTTCCAGACTGAGCATTTAGTTCAGCAATTTCAAATCATATCCGCTGCTCCTATTGGTTAGAATACTGATATTCCCATTTACATCTCCACTCAACACATCTTTTGTTACTTTACATGTCCCATTACCATCTTTCACCTTCCACCATCATCCCTTTTGTTATTTAATCTCTCCTGCCTTCCACCCTATCACAGACCTTCCCTTTTATCCTTTCCTCCCCTCCCCCTTTCACTGCCTCTATAATTTTTTAAATTCTGTTCCATCTCTAACATTTTCCAGTTCTGACAAAAAGTCACTAAGCTGAAAAGTTAACTGTTTCTCTCTCCACAGATGCTGCCTGACCTGACCTATTTTCAGCATTTTCAGTATTTATTTTAGCTTTCTAGCTTCTACAGTATTTTGCGTTTATGCCTATCAGCTGTTGTTGTTTTCAAAGCTTCACACTCCTCCCTTGAGACTGAACTAGACCATTCACAACCTGGGCATCCTATTTGACCCTGACATGAGCTTCCGACAACATAGCTGCTCCATCACCAAAACCGCCTACATTCATCTCTGTAACATCGCCCGTCACCAACTCTGCCTCTGTTCATCTGCTGCTGAAACCCTCATCCATCCTTGTATTTCTAGACTTGACTGTTCCAAAGCTCTCTAAGGCTGGGCTCCCATTTCCACCTTTCATAAACTTGAGCTTATCCAAAACTACGCTATCCATATCTTAACTCACACCAAGTCTCGTTCACTCATCAACCCTGTGCTCACTGACCTACATTGGCTCCTGGTCCGGCAACGCCTCAATTTAAAAATTCCCATCCTTTTTTAAAAATCTTTCTATGACCTCTCCCCACCCTATCTCTGTAACTCCTCCAGCCCTACAACCTCTGACATCTCTGTGCTCCTCCAATTCAGGCCTCTTGCATGTCCCTGATTTTAATTGTTCCACTTTTGGTGGCCATGCCTTCAGCTGCTAAGGCCTCCCTAAATTCCCTCGCTAAACCTCTCTGACTCTGTACCTCTCTCTCCTCCTTGAAGACACTCCTTGAAACCTACCCTTTTGACCAAGTTTTTGGTCACCTGTGCTAATTACTCCTTATGTGGCTCGGTGTCAAATTTTGTTTGATAACTTGGGACGTTTTACTATGGTAAAGGCGTTATATAAATGCAAGATGTTTTTGAAGAATAGTGTGAAATAGTGGAATGATGTGCAGACTGATTAATAATCTGACAGGTCATGACCTGAACGCTCCTTCCATGGCCATAACCGTCTTTATACTAACCGATAGCTCTTATACAGCAGGGTGGGTATATGGACTCACACAACACATATAGCAAGGGAGATGGGGTTGAGATATTTCCTATGGGATGTGAGTATAGTGCTGGTTGTCAATCCAGAATTCAGATCTGGTCTCCAGTCTCCATTCGCCAGGAGTGTCTGGAGTGGGGTTCGAACCATGCACCTTCCGATTCAGAGGCAGGGCACTTACTAAGCCAAAGGCTTGCTCCAAAAACAGTAGGTAAATAATAATAGTGTTAATTAACTTCAAACTTTCGCAGCAAACTAATGGACAAAGTAGTTTACTAGATATAGTGGGTAATTTTAGAAATTTGCACTCATATTATGGACCTTTGCTCATCAGGAGTGGATATTAGGAATTTGGGCGCACACTCCCCACAATTTTCTGTTCAAATGAAACACAAGTTCACAAAATTACCCCAATGGTACTGTAATGTCTCTGCACCTTGTTACAAACTCAAACGAGGCATGGATATATCAGACACGGTCACTCTGTGACCTTCACTTTATTTCCAGGACTGAAGAGTCTTGATCCTGGGTGGGACCTCCCCTTTTATACCTGGAAGCCCAGGTGAGGAGCTCACTCCCTGTGGTCAGGGTGTGCATTAAAAGGGTACAGGTACAGTATGCATGAGTTACAGTTACATACTTATAGTCATTGCAAGATGGTGAAATACATGACATCACCTCCCCCCTTAGGTCTTTTAGTTTCAGAGATTAAATCTATCGGGTGGTCGCCGCTCTCTCGTGGAGCGCCGCAGTTGTGACTCTGGTGGCTAAGCCTCAGCACGCGTCTCTGTCACTTGAGGTGACTCCGGCCTGTCCGGTCTGGCCGCAGGGACTGTGCATGCTGAGGGCTGTCTTTGTTGCTCGTACGCTGGCAGTGGTGTCGGTGTTATCTCATCATGCTCTTCTTCCGGTTCCTCCGTGTCTGCACTGAACCTTGTCTTTACTTGGTCCAAGTGTTTGCGGCATATCTGCCCATTGTTTAGTCTGACCACCATGATCCTATTTCCTTCTTTGCCAATTACGGTGCCCTCAAGCCATTTGGGTCCCAAAGCATGGTTAAGAACAAATACCGGGTCATCTATTTCGATACACCTCCCCCTTGAGCCTCGATCATGGAGCTCGATTTGGGACTGGCGCTTACCCTCAACAATGTCTGCCAGGGCTGGGTGAATGAGGGACGGCTGCGTCTTGAGCATGCGTTTCATGAGGAGTTCCACTGGTGGGACTCCCGTGAGTGAGTGTGGCCGGGACCTGTAGACCAGCAGGAGGCGCGATAGGCGGTACTGAAGGGAGGGTCCTTGGATGCGTAGCATGCCCTGCTTTATGACTTGGACCGCCCGTTACGCCTGGCCATTGGAGGCCGGCTTGAATAGCGCTGTCCGGGCATGCTTGATCCCATTGCCCGACATAAACTCCTGGAATTCATGGCTGGTAAAACACGGGCCATTATCGCTGACCAGGATGTCCGGCAAGCCGTGGGTCGCGAAAACCGTACGCAGACTCTCCACAGTGATGGATGTCGTGCACGAGTTCAATGTGATGCACTCGATCCACTTTGAGTATGCATCGACAACGATCAGGAACATTTTTCCCATGAACGGGCCCACATAGTCCACGTGAATACGTGACCATGGCCTGGTGGGCCAGGGCCATGGGCTGGGTGGGGACTCCCTGGGGGCATTGCCCAGCTGGGCAAACGTCATGCACCTGCGAACCCAGTGTTCCAGGTCTGAGTCAATCCCCGGCCACCACACGTGTGACTGGGCAATGGCCTTCATTAACACGATGTCAGGGTGCTCGCTGTGGAGTTCCCTGATGAACGCTTCCCTTCCTTTCTGGGGCATGACTACCCGGCTGCCCCATAACAGGCAGTCGGCTTGGACGGAGAGTTCATCCATCCGTCTCTGAAACGGCCTGACTTCTTCGGGGCACCCAGTCCCCAGTCAGGACACATTTCTTTATCATGGATAGGAGGGGGTCCCTGTTGGTCCAGAGTTTGATCTGTCAGGCTGTGATGGGGGAGCCCGCAGTGTCAAAAGCCTCAACGGCCATGACCATTTCGGCGCTCTGCTCCAACGCCCCCTCGGTGGTGGCCAGTTGGAGCCTGCTGAGCGCGTCAGCGCAATTTTCGGTGCCTGGCTGGTGCCGTATGGTGTAGTCATACGCAGCCAGCATGAGGGCCCATCGCTGTATGCGAGCTGACGCATTAGCGTTGACAGCCTTGCTGTCGGACAACAAATATGTTAACGGCTTGTGGTCCGTCTCTAGCTTGAACCGTCTACCGAAAAGGTACTGGTGCATCTTTTTCACACCATACACACACGCGAGTGCCACCTTCTCGACCATGCCGTATCCACGCTCTGCCTGGGAGAGCGACCTGGAGTCGGCCGTCATCGTTACCCTGCTGCAAAACATACCCAACCCATAGGCTGAGGCATCGCATGTTAAAACCAGTGTTTTTACAGGGGTCATACAAAGTCAACAGTTTGTTGGAACACAGCAGGTTCCTCGCCTTATTGAAAGCCCGTTCTTGACAATCTCCCCCCAAGACCATTCACAACCTTTACGGAGGAGCATGTGTAACGGCTCCAACAATGTGCTTAAGTTCGGCAGGAAGTTCCCAAAATAGTTCAAGAGTCCCAGGAATGATCGCAACTCCGATGTGTTGCCGGGCCTGGACCCCTGGCAATTTCAGCTCAGTTTTTGATTCAGTAGGCCGGATCCTGTCTGCGGCAACCCTCCTACCCAGGAACTCGACCTCTGGGGCCAAAAACACGCTCCTGGCCTTTTTCAGCCGCAGGCCTACCTGTTCCAATCAGCGTAGCACCTCCTCCAGGTTGCGGAGGTATTCCTCAGTGTCTCGACCCGTTATAAGGATGTCGTCTTGGAACACGATCGTTCCAGGGATGGACTTGAGCAAGGTTCCATGTTTCGCTGAAAGATAGCTGCTGCTGAACAAATGCCAAATGGGCACCTATTGTAAACAAATAATCCTTTGTGTGTCGTGATGGTGGTCAGAAACTTGGATTCTTCAGCCAGTTCCTGAGTCATGTAGGCCGAAGTGAGGTCCAACTTCGTGAACAGCTTACCACCTGCCAGCGTGGCAAAAAAGGCCCTCCGCTCTCGGAAGCGGGTATTGGTCTTGCAGCGACACTCGGTTGATGGTGGCTTTGTAGTCGCCACAAATCCTAACCGAGCCATCTGCTTTGAGGACGGGAACAATGGGACTTGCCCAGTCGCTGAATTCAAAGGGCGAAATTATGCCCTCTCTGAGCAGCCTGTCCAGTTCACTTTCAATTTTCTCACGCATCATGTACGGCTCCACTCTGGCTTTGTGGTGCACTGGTCTGGCATCCAGAGTGATGTGTATCACTACTTTGGTGCCCTTGAACGTTCCGACATCGGGTTGAAAGAGTGACTTGAATTTTTGCAATACCTGCAAGCCTGAACTTCGCTCCAAGGATGAAATGGCGTGCACATCCCCCCTTTTCCAATTCATCTCAGCTAGCCAACTCCTCCCCAAGAGCGCGGGGCCATTTCCCAGAACAATCCAGAGTGGCAGCCGGTTCTGTGATCCATTATGCGTTACCACCAAGTTTACACTGCCCAGCACTGGGATGATCACTTTGGTGTACGTATATAGCTGCGTCTCAATTCGTTCCAATTTGGGCCTGCTAGCTCTGTGTGGCCATAGTCTCTCAAATTGTTGGGCACTCATGAGCAACTGGCTAGCTCTGGTATCCAGCTCCATGTACACCGGAATGCCATTCAGTAAGACTTTCATCATCATGGGTGGCGTTGAGGTGTATGAGCTGTGGACGTCGGCCACATGAACTCTCTGAACTTCAGCCTCCATGGTAGTTCCCCAGGCTTCATCCTGCATTTCAGACCCCTCGTCTGGTTCTTCTGTCTCACAGACTAGCCTCGCTACTGCCTTTTTGCACATCCTGGCCAGGTGTCCCTTGACATTACAAGTCCTACAGGTGTAAAGTTGGAACCTGCAGATTTTTGCAGTGTGTCTGCCCCCACATCTCCAACATGAGCTGAGATTGCTGTTAACAAAAGGACTATTCCCAGGCATTCCTCTCTGATGGCCCGTTTGGCTGTTTCTAATCACTCTGATGGAGGGTGTTAATTGTCCCATCATGGGATGCATTGTTCCTCGTGATGGCATGAATTGCTGATCCCCTTCCCATTGTCCCTGTTGCAGGCCCACCCTGGCTGCCTGGACGGTGTCGAATTGCCCTTGTCTGCCAGTGGGGTTGTGTGTCTTTTTTACAATATTAACTCCCTGGTTCATCGCAACATTGAAACCAGGCTGTGTGCGTAAATTAGCTTGGTCTCCTCTTCCCCTGCCATGAAGGTCTGAGCTATCAACGCTGTCCCTTCTGAAGTCAAATCCTTAGTCTTTATGAGCTTCCTGAAAATGCCGGCATGATTAATGCCCTCGATGAAAAAGTCCCTTAACATCTCCTCCCTGCAGGCATCGGAGAATTTACAGAGACTGGCCAGACGCTGCAGTTCTGCCACGAAGTCCAAGATGTTTTGACGCCGGTGAGAGTAGAACCTGTGCCGGGGAATGTGTACGCTATTTGCCGGCTTGAGATATTCACTGGCTGAGCTCTTCGAAGGACTTGTCCGCTGGCATTTGGGGTGCGAGCAGGTCTTTCATCAGCACATACGTCTGTGAACCACAGCTGGTCAGTAGATGCGCCCTCCGCTTGTCAGCCGCTGCCTTGTCCAGCCCATCCTTTGTGACAAAGCTCTGCTGGAGTCTTTCCACAAAGTCGTCCCTGTCATGTATCTTACATTATTATATATAACTGTATCCTAACATGCTATACATGACTGTAATAAGATATGACCTGTAACCACCAGCATACCTTACCACCAGGGGTGCACTTGCAAGAGACAGATATATAAGGACAGGTCTCAGGCAAGTGCAGCATTCCAGAGCTGTGAAATAAAGGTGCAGGTCCAGAGTGACCTTGACTTCACTACATGCCTCGTGTGAATCTGTACTGAGGGGACAGGACTTTACAGTCCCAGTCCTCACCCACACAGTAGCGTTCCTCTATGCTACCGGTGGCCATCCTCGTGGTTCAGTGATTCCCGATTCTCGTCGCCAGATGTAATGTCTCTGCACCTTGTTACAAACTCACACAAGGCATGGATATATCAAACACTCTGTGTCCTTCACTTTATTTCCAGGACTGAAGAGTCTTGATCCTGGGTGGGACCTCTCCTTTTATACCTGGAAGCCCAGGTGAGGAGCTCACTCCCTGTGACCAGGGTGTGCATTACAAGGGTACAGGTACAGTATGCATGAGTTACAGTTACATACTTATAGTCATTGCAAGATGGTGAAATACATGACAGGTACAGAATTCATTTTTTTAAATCCAATCTCTCCCTTTCCAAAGGCATTAGCTCCTTTACGAAGATACACTTCCACATCCAGCAGCTATCCTATGATATCTCATCTCATGGCCATTACTCATGTGTGAGCCTCAGCAGTGAGCGTTCGCAAGCCATCTGCCTGCAGACGACATCATAGCTGATAATCCTGTCCTCACTTGACATTCACACATGTGCACTTTCATATTGAGTTGCTGGACAGCAGTCAGAAAGTGAGAAAGGCAAATGGGATTCTTGCCTTTCTTAGTCGAGGCATGAAATACAAGAGTAAGGCTGCAGCTGGAGTATTGTGTGCAGTTCTGGTCACCACATTACAGGAAATTTGTGATTGCATTGGAAAGGGTGCAGAGGAGATTTACAAGAATGTTGCCTGGACTGGAGAATTTTGGCTATGAGGGAAGATTGGAGATGCTGGGCCTGTTTTCTTTGGAAAAGAGGAGACTGAGGGGAGACCTGATTGAGGTGTATAAAATTATGAGGGGCCTGAATAGAGTGTATAGGAAGGACCTGTTTCCCTTGGCAGAGGGGTCAATAACCAGAGCGGTATAGATTTAAAATAATTTGCCGAGGTTTAGAGGAGATATGAGGGGAAATTTCTTCACCCAGAGGGTGGTGGGGGTCTGAAACTCACTGCCTGAAAGGCAGAAAGCCTCACCACATTTAAAAAATACTTGGATGTGCACTTGGAGTACCGTAACTTACAGGGCTACGGAACAAGAGCTGGAAGGTGGGATTAAGCTGGATTGCTCTTGGTCAGCCAGCACGGACACGATGGGTCAAAAAGGCTTCTTCCGTGCTGTAAATTTCTATGACTCTATGATTCTATGAACCCTGGCGAATTTTACCTTTCCTAACCAAGGGCGCTGTAATGTCTCAACCATTGTCCCAGTTGAAATCAGCTAACTAAACACAGTCCGGGGTTTAAATCTGGGACTGACCTTCCGTGTCTGTATAAGAATATAAGAACATAAGAAATAGGAGCAGGATTAGGTCATTTGGCCCCTCGAGCCTGCTCTGCCATTCAATAAGATCAGGCTGATCTGATCATGAACTCAGCTCGACTTCCGTGCCAGCTCCCCATAACCCTTTACTTCCTTATCGCTCAAAAGTCTGTCTATCTTCGCCTTAAATTTATTCAATGACCCAGCCTCCACAGCTCTCTGGGGCAGAGAATTCCATAGATTTACAACCTTCTGAGAGAAGAAATTTCTCCTCATCTCAGTTTTAAATGGGAGGCCCCTTATTCTAAGACTATGTCCCCTAGTTTTAGTTTCCCCTATGAGTGGAAATATCGTCTCTGCATCCACCTTGTCAAGCCCCCTCATTATCTTATACGTTTCAATAGATCACCTCTCATTCTTTTGAACTCCAGTGTGTATAGGCCCAACCTACTCAACCTATCCTCATAAGTCAACCCCCTCATCTCCGGAATTAACCTAGTGAACTTTCTCTGAACAGCCTCCAATGCAAGTATATCCTTCCTTAAATACCAAAACTGTACGCAGTACTCCAGGTGTGGCCTCACCAATACCCTGTGCAATTGTAGCAGGACTTCTCTGCTTTTGTACTCTATCCCCCTTGCAATAAAGGCCAACATTCCATTTGCCTTCCTGATTACTTGCTGTACCTGCATTCTAACTTTTTGGAGTTCATGCAGGTATCTCTGTATTGCAGCATTTTGTAATTTTTCTCCATTTAAATTATAATTTGCTTTTCTACTATTTCTGCCAAAGTGGATAACCTCACAGTTTCCCACATTATACTCCATCTGCCAAATTTTTGCCCACTCACTTAGCCTGTCTATATCCCTTTGCAGATTTTTTGTGCCCTCCTCACAATTTGCTTTCCCACCGATCTTTGTATCATCAGCAAACTTAGCTACATTATACTCGGTCCCTTCATCCAAGTCATTAATATAGATTGTAAATAGTTGAGGACCCAGCACCGATCCCTGAGGCACCCCACTAGTCACTCTTTGCCAACCGGAAAATGACCCATTTATCCCGACTCTGTTTTCTGTTAGTTAGCCAATCCTCTATCCATGCTAATATATTACCCCCAACTCAGTGAGCTTTTATCTCGTGCAGTAACCTTTTATGCGGCACTTTATTGAAATCCAAATACACCACATCCACTGGTCCCCCTTATCCACCCTGCTCGTTACATCCTCAAAGAACTCGACAAATTTGTCAAACATGATTTCCCTTTCATAAAACCATGCTGACTCTGCTTGATTGAATCGTGCTTTTCCAAATGTCCCGCTACTGCTTCCTTAATAATGGACTGCGCATTTTCCCAACCACAGATGTTAGGCTAACTGGTTTATAGTTTCCTGCTTTTTGTCTGCCTCCTTTTTTAAATAGGGGCATTACATTTGCAGTTTTCCAATCCGCTGGGACTGCCCCAGAATCCAGGGATTTTTGGTAGATTATAACCAATGCATCCACTCTCTCTGCTGCCACTTCTCTTAAGACCCGAGGATGTAAGTCATCAGGTCCGGGAACTTGTCTGCCTTTAATGCCATTATTTTACCTAGTACTACTTCATTAGTGATAGTGATAGTATTAAGTTTCTCCCTCCCTATAGCCCCTTGATTTAGAGAAGTGAGACAGATGGAGAATAAAAGCAGGGATGTCTTGCTACAGTTGTACAGTGTATTGGTGAGGCCACAACTAGAATACTGCGTGCAGTTTTGGTTTCCGTATTTATGAAAGGATATACTTGCTTTGGAGGCAGTTCAGAGAAGGTTCACAAGGTTAATTCCGGAGATAAGGGGGTTGACTTATGAGGAAAGGTTGAGTAGGTTGGGCCTCTACTCATTGGAATTCAGAAGAATGAGAGGTGATCTTATCGAAACGTATAAGATTATGAGGGGGCTTGACGTGGTGGATGCAGAGAGCATGTTTCCACTGATAGGGGAGACCAGAACTAGAGTGCATGATCTTAGAATAAGGGGCCGCGCATTTAAAACTGAGATGAGGAGAAATTTCTTCTCTCAGAGGGATCTATGGAATTCGCTGCCTCAGAGAGCTGTGGAAGCTGGGACATTGAATAAATTTGACAGAAATAGACAGTTTCTTAAACGATAAGGGAATAAGGGGTTATGGAGAGCAGGCAGGGAAGTGGACCTGAGTCCATGATCGGATCAACTATGATCGTATTAAATGGCGGAGCAGTCTTGAGGGGCCGTATGACGTACTCCTGCTCCTATTTCTTTTGTTCTTATGTTCTTATTTTCCTCTTTTGCACTGAGCATAGGTAATCGCTGGGCAGAGCTCATAGAGAAAGGTTGGGGAGTTGTTCACATGCTTGTATTGGAGCTCTGCCAAATTTCCTCTGTGTGCTGCCCAGGTACACCTGTTATACGTTTCAGATATGCCTCAGATATTCCCTCGGTTACAGCAGAGGTGGTTAGTCCTGCGAGTGGACCAAGTGTCTTACATTTAGGTGGGTGCCTGCTCTGCCCAATGTCTAATTATATGACAGAGTAATCTAGGGGTGTAACAATAAAGTCCCCTTGTGATCTGAAGTGGATATCATGGCATAGAAATTATATGGCCTTGTGCCCGTCATTGAGTGCTAAATGGGTGCCAAAGCCTCCAATATGGTGCACAGGAAGTGTGTGCTCATTATGAGCTGCAAATGCGCCACCCACCAGATTGGTATGGGCTGAAAAATAAGCATACAAGAACCATGCCTGAAACAGGCTTTTGTCCCTTTGCATATGCAAATAGAGGACCTAATGCCTATTTGAGGCTCCTTTGGCAAAACTGGGTTGCCCTGAATGTAGCTGCCAGTGGGCGGCTACGTTCAGGAAAGCCAGGTGTACATGCTGCCTAACCGGCAGTCCTCAAAGAGACCTGTGCAGGCCGCCAATAAAAAGTTAAGTCTGTTTAAAGAAAACTGAACTCAATGTGGAGCCAAGAATTGCAGGACTCGTCTCAGCTCTGCATTAAAACTGCGGGCCGTGCCAGCCATCACTTTCACCTCCTCCCCTCCTCACTGCCTCAGCCCTCTAATTGCCACCTCAAAGCCCATCCTGATGTCCCAATTGGCCCCCATCTCTATCACCCCCATCTCAATGTCCCGAACGATCCAAGTCTTGGTCACCCACCTCCCGAATGACCCCTTCCTGGTTGCCATGCATCGCAATCGCCCTCTCTTTCCCGATTTTTTAATCTGTACAAATTAATTTTATTTTAAAACTAAAAATTACATAATTCATTCGCAAAACTTTTCCATGAAACAAAATGATCCAAAGTCCTGAAACGTGACAATGCCCAAGAGCAAATGAGGAAAATTTGCCCCTGTGAGTTTACTCTTGACTCTCGAATACATTTTAAATGTGCCATTTTAAGAATAAAGATCTTTTTGTGACATATTCAAGCTAAACACCAGGCAGTTGGTTTCATAAAATTATGCTTTGAATCATTTTAATTTCGCCATAATTTTACAAAATAAGAAAGAATTTTGAGGAATTAAAAATAGAGTAATTTAGACAGGTTTATTTAAACAAAACTTCTTGTCATTGGAACATTTACATTTGAATAACTGAATCACACAAACAAAAACTAGCAGTATGACTACTGAGTTAATCTTCAACCCATAATCCATAGCATAGATATGCATTTGAGAATAGCAAACCAAGTTGTCAAAGCATGGTCCCACAGAGACAGCAGAAGTCTTAGCTTATGGCTATTTATTTGGCGACCTTTTTAAGCAACAGCTTATTCATCATTCTGTAAGACATAAATACGAAGCAACTTGTCGACTAAGGAAATAGAAGAAGCTTTTGACATTCTGCAACAGGTGTATTTATACATCAATCTTTCACATTATACTGGTGTAGAAATAGTAGCTAATCCAGAACACTCTCCATTAACCACACCATAAGAAAATTGTACAAAGACTATATTAGTATTACACTTTTTTGATTAACTTATAGATGAGGAAAGTTAGCTTAACGTTTTATTTCGGCAATCAATCAAAGGCAGGATTAAATATTGTAGTTTAGAAATTATGTTGAGCAAAGTTCTTGTAAGAACGCAAAAGGTGCGTACCAAATTCATTTCTCCGCTATTTTAACTGAGATGTTAACCCATAAATAGGTTATGTCTCTGTAAAAATAGCAGAGAGGAATTTGATACAAATACATTAAGCGTTCATACAATAACATTACTCTAATAACTTCCAAGCTTACATGTCTCAATCTTGATTTTATTTTTTACACATTGCCCCTTCTAATTTTTTTCCTTCTTTCCTAAAGGCACTGTTGGAATTTGGTTCCACAGGCACTGGCTGCCACCAGGACTGAGCCTAGTGGTCCTTCCTCATGTGTGAACCTGCACAATGAGTTCAGTGAGCTATTATAGCGTGATGAACGTCACAACTTAACCTGATCCTTTCCTCACCTGATATCTTTCTATGCGCACTTTCGAAAATTAAATTCTATAGTGTTTATTCTGTAGCAATCAGGAGAGGGAACCCTGGATGAACTTTTACAGCCACCCTTCCAGTGAGCTGGTTAAGATCAGCAAGGACTGGATATCATATCTAGTCTTTTCAGATCTGTAAGGGTGAGTTCCACCCAAGGCATTGAGCTCACCAACTATGGCATTACTACTAATAGTACTAAATTCCCATTTGTCAGTTCAGCAATGATGGGCCCGAATGAATTCACTCCACTGTAGTCTGCTCTGAACTAGCCTCACCACTTCAGTTTTCTTTATCCCTTTCTGTAACAAGTCACTTGATATTGCCTATCCAGTGCTTCCTTGGTCTTCCTCAACTTCTTGTTCCATGTACCTCTGTATTCTAGCTGTTTCCTTTCTTGAACGGACCCGAATCATCACAGTTGTCTATCTAGGATCATCTACATCAGCTCTGTTTCTTGTCTAAGCCATGTTCTTATTATATTATATTCGGTATCAGAGGTCTAGAATTTGCTAAGAGATCGACCATGACTTGTTGGCTACTCTCAGTAGGTTTAGCATGCCAACCGAAGCAAGGTCCCAGGGTATGCTGTTTGGAGGCTCTAATGGGAGCTGGGTGAGTTACCAGGGACAACTGCCAGTAAAATTACCCTTCTGGGTGCAATTGTTTGCCACACAGAGTTTCCACTAGTTAATGCTTGTTTTATCAGCTCAATCTGGGTCAAACCAGTGCAAAAGATCAGGGCGTTTTAAATGTAAATGATGTCAGGTGTAAATCGAGTTTCCTTGATCTTTGACACTGATATAAATATTATTTCATCTGAAGCTGGCCCACCCACAAAGCTGGCCAGATTGAAATAATGAGGATGGCAAGTTTTTGCCAATTGTCCCATTTGTGGCAATTCAAGGAGGGCCTCTTAATTGTGCTAATTTTCTCAGGCACTAGTAGGCATATTCTAAACATTTTTACTTATTAAAAATATTTAATTTACTGAGAAACTGACTAGTGTACACAAATGAAACTAGGAAATGGTTCATTAAAGTTTTTAAAACTGCACCAGGTTACCACTGTTAAATATATCAAGGAATATTTTTGAATGCAAAAGCAACAAAAATGAACAATTACATTCTATAACACTTGCATGGTTCATGGACAATTTTATATTTGTGATTATGCAAGTGCTTTAAGTGGAACTTGAACTGTAACCTTACCAATGCAATTTCAAGCGCAATTTGTGCCCAATTTCCTGATTGTGCCCAAAGCAGAAACTTACCTCCGCTGCCTTTAGGGCTTACTCCATACTCCTCATTAGGGAGCATCAATCATTACTTTATAAGGATTGCATTCACTTCACCGAGAAGGAAATTATTTTGCCTGTATATTATGTGTGGTGAAATTGTGAACATGTTCTTCATAAACACACTTGTAATTACACACTCTATGATTTAGTGCTTGCAGCAGGGAGTGGTGCTGGCAGGGAGCACATCATGGGAAATCAGGCAGGCACAGCACATGATTTTTCATCTAGTAAAATTAATGGCCAAAAAGATCATGGACTGTGTATCTCTAATTCCCTGAGATGCACTCCCTACCAGCACCACTCTATTGAGAGTGTTGGATCACAGAATCACCCCAGTAGCACACAGGCAATCATCTCCGAGTATGAATTAAGTTGATGTATTAAAAATGTTTTTATTTATGGCATCTTCAAACATGAAATTTACATTTATTTTTTGAAGCAAAATAAATTTCTCTTAAAAAAATTAGTTAAACTTTGCCAAATGCCACAACATTCTTAAAGTAAACATGTAATCCTGTGACCACAATGGATGCAATCCTCCAACATCTAACATATACTGTCACTGAGAATTTCCTTAGGGATTCTCACAATCAGCTGACATAGCTTTGTGGAAGATTGGTGGAAACTCTGTTTACTTAATGTATCTGGGGTTTCCGCCAATCTCCCATCGAAGTTATGGCGGGTAATGGGGAGAATCCCCAAGGAAATTCCCAGCGTGTGTATTTGGCACTTTGGCTATTTTTCTGATTTACAAGTGAAACCTGCAGAGCCCAATATGTGAAAGTAAGCTGCTCCTTATCACTCATTTCAGCTGTGCTGCTCACACTCAAAATTTCCTACACAATGATTTACAATCTTAACTATGTGATTTACAGGCAGTTGCTGTGTAGCAGCTCAGCACTCCCTCACATGGAAAGAGGAAAGCATCAAAGAATTAACCAATGGAGGCCATTTTTGAAAACCTCCTTAGCTGGTGGGTCAAGAGTGACACTGGAAGAGGCCTGGGAGAAGGCTGGCTTAGCCAGGGAATAATAGTTAAACAAGAGCAGCTAAAGCTAGGAGAGAAAATAGAATAGTTCCAGTTGCATATGGGAAACGTTTTTCCTTTTGTACATTTCACTTCCATTCGACTCCTCCCTCCATGTAGTGGCTGAGATTGGGAATTAAATGAAGCAGGCTTGAAACTGCATCCAGCCTGGCTCTGTGGTACTGAGTGTGTTAATGGATCAGCACTTTCCCTGTAGTGACCCATTAACACGCTCAGTACCACAGTAGGGGCATTTGTATCCCATCTAACAGTTTGATTAAATGAGTGATTTTTTTCAACTTGTTAGACCAGCTTGAATCAGTTAGAGCAGCTTTATTCAAAAAAAGTAGGAAAGAATCACAGTATTTTTGAAGAGTGACCTGTAGCAGCTTCAGATGAAAGCTTCTTCAGTACTAAGCGGCCTCGGTGATCCGATAGTTGCTTGAAGACATATCTCCTTCTCTGTGACAGTAGAAATGTCACTGAAACTGATGAACCCAACAGATGTCCAGTCCAGTGCCATGTTGGATAATGCCAAGCAGGCGGTTTATTTTACATCAGGAATTTTTGGCTTGCAGTCTAGAAATACCTGATAACTACACTTTGTTAGCTCATGTAATCCTTCAGGATTTTCTAACAAAACATATCTATTAGTATATAAGCAGATCATATATATCGGAGAAAAAATATTTTAATAAATTCACAGAATATATAAGAAGGAAACGCATTGCAGTAAGTAGCAATTTCATTAATATTCCTTTAACTCAGAGTCCCTTCATTGTAAAGGGTCCTTCTTTAATTTTTAAAGGCTGGGCACTACTGACATATTGAAGAGCTGTGTTTTTATCTGTTCACGTGCTTCTCTGTACAGACTCTTGTTACGAGTCAATATATTATTTTGCTGAAAATGGTATCCCTGATTATAGAAAGCAAACATTCGACATTAGTTTAGTGAAATGTTTCTCTGAGAACCTGCAAATAACTGTTACATAATTGTAAGGTACCTCATTGGTATCTCATTGTTTATAGAATCATAGAATATTACAGCACAGAAGGAGGCCATTTGACCATCGTGCTGTGCCGGCTCTTCGAAAGAGCTATCTAATTAGTCCCACTTCCCTGCTATTTTCCCATAGCCCTGAAAATATTTCCTTCTCAAGTATATATCTAATTTATCATTGAACTTTCTTCTACCACCCTTTTAAGCACTGCATTCAAGATCATAACAACTTACTGAATAAAATAAATTCTCATCATCATCCCTCTGGTTCTTTTGTTGATTATCTTAAATCTGTGTCATCTCGTTACTAACCCACCAGCCAGTGGAAACAGCTTCTCCTTATTTACTTTATCAAAACTGTTTATGATTTTGAACACCTCTATTCAATCTTCCCTTAACATTTTCTGCTCTAAGAAGAACAACCCCTGACTCTCTGGTCTCTCCACATAACTGAAATCCCTCATCCCTGATACCATTCTAGCAACTCTCTTCTGCACCCTCTCCAAGATCTAGACATCCTTCCTAATCTATGGTACCCAGAATTGTACACAACAGTCCAGCTGAGGTTTAACTAGTGATTTATAAAGGTTAAGCATAACTTCCCTTCTTTGTTTTGTAACTTTGTTGTAATTTTCTTTATTTGTTTTTAACATTTATGTGTAATTTTTCTAATCAAGTTGATTTATGCTAGCATTGGAACACTTGCCAATTTTTGCACCCAGAGTCAGTATTGCGCATTGTCAGGTTGGTGTACCATAGTTAGATCCTACTATTCTGCCCCAACAATGTGCCTCTGTCCCAACCTCAGAAAAATATTGTACTATGTTATAATATTTTTCCACAAGGCATCTGTGGCTTCTCTGAGTGAGATTGAAAATTAACGCCCAAATAATGGTAGTTTTGTTCTGTGCATCTCATGCCCACTACAAACTTGGCTGAGACTACCTGAAGTGGTTTCACAAGGTTTGTTTGCACAGGAGACTTTCAGTCTGATCTACCTAGGCTGTGTTTGAACACAGGTCTAAGAGGTGAAAGGCCAATATCTGATCCATTACACCACATAGTCTATCTTATCTATTATTTTATTAACAAGTTGACCTGTACACTGTTATCCTTAAATGAGTACTATTCATGATAAAGTGCTCGGCAAGCTTTTTTTTTGTTTGGGGGACAGAGAAAAGCCAGAAGAGCATGAGTTATTTTTTGTCATTTTGACACCTGGTAATAATGAACTTCAGTGTGATTCATGTCACTATGTGTTGGTACAAAACTGTAAAAATGTTGACCAAATGCTTTAACTTGTCACTATTATAATACATGATCAGAATTGGTAAGTTACTTAACATGATAACCAGCTTTGGATTATTTTAGGTCAAGGTGTGGTTCCAGAACCGGAGGATGAAATGGAAACGTGTTAAAGGAGGCCAGCAAGGAGCTGTCGCAAGGGAAAAAGAACTGGTTAATGTGAAGAAAGGGACATTACTGCCCTCTGAGCTCTCTGGGATCTCCACATCAGGTGCTCATCATGCTGGAGACATTCTATCAAACGATGAAAGCCAGGACAGTGATCACAGTGAGCTTGGCCACTTGTGATGTACAAAGTGGGAGAGCAGGTCTCAACAGATACTCAGGAAAGAAATGGCATAAGAAGAAAGCAAACAACATTGTCTTAATGCCTCTGTGTGAATGACTCCTTGTGGACATGGTGCGAACATCAGAGCCTCTGAACATTCCATATTTGCATATGACAATCGGACGGTTTGCAAGTTTATGCTTTGACTTCCACTGTAAATAAGAACAGGAATTAATGCAAAAAAGCAAAATAAATATTAACAGAAACTCTAGAGAGAACAATGGGGAAGATTTTTTCTGTGCAATCGCTGAAGCAAAATAATAAACATGTTTATAAAGAATAAGTATACAATCTTGCCAAAGAAGAAATCCTCACCCAGTAATGGGAATTGTAGCATTTCAATGTAATTGAAATATTAAAACAGTGCTCTGAAAGAGACAGCTAGAAAATGCAGACACCTTCTCCAGTATTCTTAATCATAGGTGCAATACTTATTCAAATAGAAAAATAACTATTTAGGCAGCAGCAACACACTGATATTTATAGGGTTGTCCTGACACGTATTTTAAGAGCTGTTGATGTGAGAAAGTATCTCGTCAGCTCAACAAAACCTTGAAACCCCTACAGACTGCTACTCCAGCATAAAAGTTACATTTGTTGTCCTATCAGTAGTCATTTCATACACATCAAATATACCAGTCAACAGTCAACTGAGTGTTGAAAATCTTAATTTTATCTCCTGTGGCTAAATATCATCAAATTATATTAAGCAAATGCAAATAACATGTAATTAGTAATTATCAGAAATTAAACAAAAATTGAAACACTGAGGGCAGCAGCGATGTCAACTATTGATTCCTTTTTTCTTTGACGTATTCAAAGATCCAATGGAGATTCATATTTCCATTCTGTTCTTGCCAAATTATTTTTACTTCAGTCATTACTAACAGTCAAACAAATGTAATGAAAAAACTGAAATCCAATCTGTGTGAAATGTAATTGGAAATTTGACATTGTTTAATCAATATCATTAGTTTTATTAATTAGTTATCAGTCTTAGCCAAGTGATGGTAACTTCCATAATAGTTGCACCCAGTGTTATCAAAATAATCTATTAGCATTTTGCAACATTTGAGAAGTTTTTAAAGCAGTTCTAAAATGTATAATGTTGATAATCAATACAATTGTATGCACTAGTGTTTAGGGGATGTAAAACATGAATGTCTAACAGCATCCTTGAATTCTTTTTGGCCCTTTCATGTTTGGTATTGCTGTTTGGGAATAATTTACAATACAAACAATAGATTTATTAAGTAAATGTTGCACATATTATTGAAGTGTAATAAACAGTTGAATAATGTGCACATCTAAACCAACCAAATTTCAATTACTATCTTATCTATGGTATATATAGAATAATGGGTACTCAGGAGTGAAATACAAGGTTGCATCTCAATTGAGAAATTGAGGATGTAATTCCTGATTTATCAGGAAGTAGAAAAATATGAACTTGGTGCCAAAATATGGGTGAGTTACAAATGGGCTGTATGTAATGCTTAATGACAGGGTGCACTAAATGGCTGAATGTTCTCTTCGTTCCTACTATATTATGTATAAACAATAAAAGTAACAACAGAAAGTTTTACAAATGCTGTCTGATTTCAGAGATTAGGTTACAGCTTTTACCTCACTCCCCTGGTATTTTTATTATATTTACTGTGTAGGATATTGTGTTAAATTGTTAAATTGATATTTTGAGTATGTTCCTAATGTGGATATGCATTCCTAAACAGGTTTACTGGTGAATAACCTACAATGAATTGCAGGAAAATTTCATACACAATATATATTATTTTAGTATCCATAATACCAACTTGCTTCATATATCAATCAAAATATATAAATTGTTGTAAATAATGCCTTAAACTTCGAGTTTCATTAATTACTTGGTAAATATTTCTTTTAATGTTTTGGGCAAATGATTAAGTCTTAACTCTGAGAAAGTATGATTCACAGGGAGTACAGCATTGCAGTGATGCTGCACTTTAGCCTTCAAAACAAGAATGTTTGGCAGCGATAGAAAGATTCTTTCATAAATCCGGATATTCAATCCCAGGTATAGATTTTGGCAAAGTGGCCTGTAGTAATTGAAATAATAAATAACAAGAGTAAGGATGAAAACATATCGATATAGAAAACGTATCTGATTTTGTGTTCAAAGCTTCTGTGTAAGAATTGCAGGAATGTAATAAATGGGATTGTCTTCTGAAAAAAGAGTTTGGCATGCTGATATGACATATAAGAAATGCAATTACATTTTTCAACATAACTTACATTATCACACAGTATGTTAGCGAAGGAATGAAAAGGGTTTGTCAAAGACTTTTTCATGAAGACGTTGCTCCTTTAAGCAAATAATACTCAAGCTCCTTAATATTGTTTCTCAGGTAATTCTGTTTATGTAACAGTTCCTAAACTAAGAGCTAATGGTAGATTTCAAATGTTTTTTGATGTAATATATAGATAACTCCTGGTGGTATCAAAGGGAAACAGTTCAATTAGCTACCTCCTGGGAATGAACTTCAAGCAGACATAATTACAATGTATTAACAGTAGTCACCTGAGAAACATATGGCTTCCTGCTGGTGCAGTAAAGCAATGAAATAGCCAAACCTTTGGCAACATATTGTTTACAATGTTATAACTGCCTTTGCCTTTGTACAATAATTGCACACTGGACACAAATGTGTCTTAATGTTTTGCTGTATCTTGCAAAAGAAACACCATTTCTTATGTTTAATGAAACAATTTTTAAACAAGTTTGAAATGTGCCCCTAATAAATTCACATTGAAATAGTAATCACCAGCGAGCATATAATTTATTTCAAGAGTTCGAGGCCAAAATCTTACCAGCCCTGCGAGTGCGGGTTTGGATGTGGACCCGCTGTCAAAATGGCCGGATTCCGCTCTGAGCCCCCTCCTTGTAAGTTTCCAAAGTGCCGAGACTGGCTGCGGTTCACATACCCGGAACCAAGTTGCGAGCCAGCCAATTAACATCATTAAGAGGTACTTTAAAGGTATTTAAAAATAATTTTACTACGTACTTACCATTTTTCCAAGTTTTTTACGAGGTTCACGTCCCTCGGGGAATACGTCAGGTAAGTGTGTCAGGCTCTCAATGACTCTCTATTGCTTTGACTAGTTGACAGCTGCAGAAGTGGTATAAAAACTACCATTTCAGAGCTGTTCACTTTCCAATCTCAGAAGCTGAAGCCTCCAGGATTTGGAAGACACTTTTGAGTTGTATGCAGTTTGGAAGTGTTTGCAGTGAAATCTCTATCTACAGTCACCTCCTTGGCACAACCTCTCTCACCATTGACATATAATTTCTGTCATCTGAACTTCAGCTGCCATCTATTCCATCAGCATCAGTGCCCTTGAAAAAATCTCACCTTGGTCCTCAGAATCCCATCATGATCAGCCCCAACACCAACATCACTAGCACACCAGCATCACCAACAACAACACCAACCTTTTCCGCAATCACCTGATGCCCTGAGTCCTGTGCAGCATCAGTACCCGACCACATTGATGCCCGGGAGGCCAGTGATGACCTCACCATGGTCAGAGTTACTTCGCTTCACGCTGTACACCCTGACTGTCACATGATGCGCCAGGTTGGCACCACCCCACAACAGCACCGCAAAGCATCCCTGCAATGTCCAACCCATTCCTTTCACACTCATCACCATTGTGGGGGGTATCGTTATGTCTCACCATTCACTACAACTCCAAAGGTTCACTACTTCCAAAGGTGCACCCACATCTGTCCAAGAACACTAAGTGTTCAAAATGAAGATTTCAATGTTTGACAACACATTAGCAGAAACAACACATGAACATTGGCTAAATGACCCAAGTGCCTACCCTTGTGTGTTGTTGGTTGGTATGATTGGACAAGGATGAGGGTGAGTGTGAGGGCTGGCCAGTGAGATGGGGATGTGATAATGTAGATGGAGAGAGAGGGATGGGTGGAGGTGCAAGGTAAATTGGTGTGAGTAAGGGTGTGCAGGAATAAGGTAGGGAAGGCAGAATGATGGGGATGTGATGAGTGGCACAGCAGGATGGTGTTGAGTTTGGCTTTGCAGTAACATTTTATGATCTACTGAGATCATTGAAAGGTTTGTGCCACTGCAGCCAGGTCCTCCTGATGACATCCCTGCTTGTGCCCTTCTGTACAATGTTCAAGCCAGCTGCGTTGGTGTCCGGAGGAGGTCTCTGCTGCACATGGGAAGAGAAGAGAACCTCCCTGCATGCAGTGGTTCCCTCCATAAGCATCTGGAGGGTGTTATGGGAGAGCCTGGGTGCAGCTGTGCACCTTTGTGCAGTGCCTGTCAGTGTTTGCAGCACCTCAATGCTGCAGAACACTGACAGAACAACTGTCTAAGTAAATGTAGGCACGGTCCCTTTAAGGAAACCGGAAGATGATGCAGGGTGGAATGGAGCCAGGAGGGGTGTCACAACCTGCCATTGACCTTGGCCACCGCAGACGCACCACGGTTGGTGAAATTGCGGCCCTAATATGGAGTTTTTTTGCCCATAAAAGAATTGCAACTGATTTACATATATTTTGGGCAAGTCTAGAAACCTACACCATTTCACTGCCTTAATTTTGTTGTCTTTGGAGAAAAGTATAAAAAAAGAACAGCATAAAAATAAATAACATATGGGACTCAATTTTCCCCAAAGCTGTTTTTTGCTGTACTTGAAGAGTTACACCAATTTTTTGGGGGTCCAAGCAGGCCCAAAAAAATCATCCAAGTTTCCCATTTGAATTCTTCATTTTGGTGCCGCCTAGCCTGTCCTTTAGTTTTGGGGATGAAGCCTCAGATCTGCGCCAAAAAGATCAGGTTGTCACGGTAATCAGGGACACACTACTGGCTGAGGCAGGAAAATGACACATACAGCCAGCTCACAGCAACCTACACAAGCACATTACACATTGCAGCAACTTACCTCCATTAAATGATTAAAGTGTAATGACAAAAGTCGATCTCCTCCTCTCCACTCCCCCGCCTCCCCCCCGCCCAGTTGATGCCAGTCCCGGTCCCCGCTCCTATCCCTAGCCGAATGGCCTCCCGGTGCTGGTTCCTGTTCCTATCCCTGGCCGAATGGCCTCCAGGTCCCAGTCCCCGCTCCTATCCCTGGCCAACTGGCCTCCCGGTCCTCGTCCCTGCACCTAACTATGCCTGAAAGGCTTCCTGATCCTCTCTCCCACTTTCATCTCTCTGTTGCTGCTGTCCGGGCCCTGGAACTGCATTTGCTGCACTGATTTACTTACCTGTGCCGATTTTCTTAACTCAGCAGAAGAATTTTTCCACAGAGGCCACATACGCTATCCTAAGAAAAATTGGAGTAAATCGGAGCTGGCCAAACTTGCTTAAATGGCCAGAATTGGTGCGGGTGGCAAGTTATCCAAGCACAAAAAAAAACGAACCTAAAAAAATCGTAGCTAACTGAGTTATGCTGGCACACATTGATTGGGGAAACTTGTATTTTTTAAACTTAGGCCAAAAAAAGTAGTGCACGCCAAAAAAACAGCGCAAATCACTAGGGAAAATTGAGCCCATAATGTTGCCTCTGCTTAAAATATTTTTTAGCACTATTTACCTTTGCATCTACCTTTCAGAAAAAAATACACAAAGGATTAAAGTCTATGCAGCATGGGAACACCTCTAAGCATTGACTTTCAAAAGGTGAACATTCATTACAAAAAAATAATCGATTTCATTTTTATTTTCTTGGTTGAGGACATCCCAACCAGCAGCTTGACGGATGTAAAATCTAAGAAAATGCATCACGGATTGGAGTCTCCAGCTTCCAGAGGTTGTCTTGGTACAATACCTGTAACTGCAGAGGGGCCAGTTGACTTGCAGTTAAACTGCTGAAAACAAGGGCTTGAATTGTGATGGGCACATGAAAAATCATCCTTTAGAGTATCATGCGTACGTAATGGTATATTAACTGCAAAAGTGGCTCATTTACAGGACATGGCTTGTTTGAATACTTTATTGCTACAGTCTTGTTTGAAATTGAATGTCTAAAACATTAGTTGCAACATGTATTGCTGTATCTATAGAGTTCATGTTTCTTCAATAGGGAGCAAGATATCGATCCTCATTATTCGATTGTGTGAATTTATTGGAGTATCATGCACGTGTACTTACACATTTTTACTTGTACTCAGAAAACTATCAATTTAACACTCAACCTGAAAGGAAATTGTTTGAAAATGTTTAACTCTCAATATAGTTTCGCAGATGAATTGTTACCGCTTTTGCAAGCTGCTCATTGTCATGCTCATTCCTTCTCCAGCCAGGAGGTACGGTATGGCCTGTTGACTTCCACACAACTGTGGTCAATGTTGCTGAAGAGAACATAGGAGATAAAAACTAGGTTTCAAATGTGGTGAGTTGGACAAGGCCAAATGAATTATGGTTCCCGCCTACTGCCCAAGGTTTGTGCAAATATATAGGTGATGAAATTGGTCTTTGGCAGTAGATCAAAACAGGTGATAGCAATTCGGCAGCATGTTTTACACTCTACCCGCTTGAATGAAAAAGGAAAAAATGGGTGGAGTGTAAAATGGGCGGTCGATTCTTTATCGCCCAGTTTGCATTACCAATACAGACCAATTTCACCCCACCAAAACTCAATTTTTGTTATGCAATATTTAACTACGATGGTGTACCAATGTCAATAACAGAATGTACATTGTTTTTAATTTATGATATATTTGCAGTTATGCCATATGAGGTAATCAAATACAGTACAGGAACGACCTCATTTCAGCAATGATTAGTATATATTTATGAGATGGCTTCATATAGTTCTGCAAAAAGAGTGCCTTCCTGAGACTGACTTCCATTCTTGACTGTTCCAAATTATAAAGGGAACACTGATAGCATTTTTACAAATTTATGGGGCATCACAATACACAAAAAAATGAAACCAAGTTGTTACTCTTGGTATTACATTTGTAAAATAACAGTTTTCTCCCTTGGAATCTAATGTGGAATCGAGATGTTTTGTCTGGAGATGGAAACCTTGCTGGTTGAGTGCCAGGATTCTCTCTTAATTGGCTCTTTGACCTTTCCATAGGCTGTGCTAATTGATGGTGACAGCTTTTATGTTTTATAATTGATTATTTGGTTTAGTTGACAACACGCACAAGGCACTCAGCACAACCCAATGGAGGCAGTGGCACAAAATGGGGTTCGAGTCACTGCACAATTTGTGTGCACTTATCATTAGACCCCTAAGTTGTATTTAAATGATGTGCACACTCAATAATGCAGTTTGAGCACCTGAGCACTATTCCAGCTGCACAGCATTTTTTTGTAATGGATACTGATGGGAGGACACCTTTAAGAAAATAATTTGTGCACCTCTGTCGTACGCCTGCCCGAGTAGTCTGACACCAGCATCAGTGCCCCCATGCTCATTATATTATGAGAGATGTGTCCAGAGTACTAGTAAATTATGCAAATAGTCTGACCAAGCATTATCTAGTGTGGTTGCATGTTAGTTATGATTGCCCCAATTTAAGTTATCAATCAGTGCAACTTTGGTAATGGACATGCATAGTAGTTGTTGCTCAGAGACCAATTAATTTGGATAGATGCAGGCTTAAACTGGGGGCCATATCAGTAAATTCACACTAAAGGATGGTGACCTTCTGCAGCCCGAGAGCCCTATAGGTTTTTGCACTGTTTCTCCCTCTTAGTTACTGACAGAGGAAAAATAATTGTGGAAAATGTTCACCCTTATTAACAGTCAGAAAACGTTCACTACAACGGACTGCAATGGAGTGAACATCCTGGAATGAATGCAGAATCTGCTCATTGCAACACTTAGAACAAGACTCCTTCTGAACTCCCAAAAAAATGAGTTGATTTCAAAATGGACTGCTTATAGTTGATACACTATACTAAATAGAGCACACCTCTTTTCACACCAGTTTAAAATATTAATACGCCACATTTTGCTGTAGAAATAACAATGAGGCTAACAGCGCTCACCGTTGTTAAAGTATAAATCAGACTCCAACATCCAGTGACTGCACATGCCCAATTAAAAACGAAAATCAGAAAGTTGGTGACTTGGTCGTCATGCTCCTCCAGAAGCTTTGCTATAACAGTATCTTGGTGAGAGATTTGGCATTGAAATACGTGGAATGGCATGAAAGTTGCGGTACTTATGTAATAGCTACCCACTAAACATGCCAGAAAAAAAATTAGGGCTTGTTCATTCCAGTGTAAGTAAATTTTTAATGGTGTGATAAGTCTGCCAAACAATCAATCTGGCACTGAAAATTAATTTTTACAAGTGTGGAGTTACATTCCTTCAGATTTTAATTATTGTTGGAGATTTAAAAAAATTAAAAATAGATATATTTTTTACTTTTTCTGTTTCTTTTATCGCTCTTATTCCGATCTTTCTCTCTTTATTTCACTTTCTATGCATTGTCAAATTCAATGTCAACTGAATGAACTATTCCAACTTACACTTCCTGGTTCAAACTCTGCACAACTCATTAACGATTCTTCAATCTGATTGGTTAAGCACATACACAGTTGCTTGATCTCTTCACACAGGTCCCAGATTCTCTATAGAGGGTGATGCGCCAAAATGGATTTCTAATTACATCAACTTCCAGTACAAAACCCCATAGAAAGTCTGTGTGCAAGTGGAAGTGTAACTAACAGCTGAGAGCAAAGTCCAGCACACCATGTTTTACCTTCAGCAATCTACAGAATTTGAAGTCTGGTTTATGCTTGCCATGGTCAGGATTCTAATGTTACAATATCAATTGCCCAGTTCCAAATGTTTTTAGCCATCATCCATAATCTCAGTATAACATGCCTGAAGCTCATACCAATGCTGAGGATCGATATGTCGATATCTACTACCCAAGTCTCCCAGAGTTTATCGTGTGAACATCCACCAGTTGGGATTTTGATATCTTTAGCTATTGCTCAGGCAAAGGAGTTTCACTTCCCTTATGTGGACTTTAGCAGAAGGTTCTGTTCACAGTTAGATGACTGTCAGATTGATAATCCTCCTGTTGTTAACTTTAATACCATTTACACATCATCTGATTTTGCCTTCAAATTTTCTTGGGTGGAAATAACAATGATTTGCAATTTCCCCATAGGCTCAACAGGGTTATAACATATGGCTGTTGTTAGCTTAACAAGACCAATTAATCCAATTATTGGGAAGTGGATTCAATTACCTTCAGCCATGAGGAATTTCCAATTTGTAACATGGAGGATATATTTCAATTTGCGGTCATGTTTTTCTTTGTTCATGTTACCCATGTGTTCATTCAGTAAGTATGATTTCAAAATGCAATGGAAAATGAGTTCACTTCACATGAAATTTGAAACTGTCAGTTCTCTGTAGTGATGCATGGTGGCTCCCCAGGTGTCAGTACAGCAGGACTGCTTGTTTACATTATCATTCCAGACCTAATTTTAATGCAATTGTGTGCATTGAGAATATTAAAAAATGATTATGCCCAATCAGGGTAATGTAAACCACTAATCCTGCTGAACTAATGCGCGGAGTAGCTTTATGGTTATGGTTCAGGACTAGCAACCCAGAGGTTGAGTTCAAATCCTAGCATGACAAACTATGGATATTGAATTTAATAAATCTGGTAATTTGTGGCCAAGAACCAGAAGGTGTCAGATTGTTGTAAAAACCCAACTGATTCACTAATATTCTTTAGGGAAAGGAACCTAGCACCCCTACCTGGTTTGACCTACATGTGGCTCCAGTCTCACACTATGTGGTTGATTCTTAAAGCCCCCAGGGTAACCAGAGATGGGAAATAAATACTGGCTTGTCAGCGTCACCCACATTCTAAGCACAAATTTTTAAAATGGAGCACGACAGGGAATTTTTAAGCACATTTTCAAACTATGATTATAAAAAATATTGTAGGTAAATAATTTATATTCTGTTCAAAGGTCACGCAGGCATAATTATCTTCACTACAGTCTACGATAGTATGTTCACTAGAATAGATGCAATGTACATAACAATTAAATACATCACAGTTCAATGCATTTCATTGAGAAGGCCCTGTGCAAGATTTTGTAAAATATAATATTGAAACAGAAACAAAATAAAATAATTTGCATTTATTTCTGGATGTCTCAGAGCATTTCACAGCCAATGAAGTATCCTTTGAAGTACTGTAATGTAGGAAAACACAGCATAGAAACATAGAAACATAGAAATTAGGTGCAGGAGCAGGCCATTCGGCCCTTAGAGCCTGCACCGCCATTCAATAAGATCATGGCTGATCATTCAACCTTAGTACCCCTTTCCTGCTTTCTCTCCATACCCCTTGATCCCTTTGGCCGTAAGGGCCATATCTAACTCCCTTTTGAATATATCTAACAAACTGGCCTCAACAACTTTCTGCGGTAGAGAATTCCACAGGTTAACCACTCTCTGAGTGAAGAAGTTTTTCCTCATCTCGGTCCTAAATGGCTTACCCCTTATTCTTAGACTGTGACCCCTGGTTCTGGAACTCCCCAGCAATGGGAGCATTCTTCCTGCCTCTAACCTGTTGAATCCCGTCAGAATTTTATATGTTTCTATGAGATCCCCTCTCATTCTTCTAAACTCCAGTGGATACAAGTCCAGTTGATCCAGTCTCTCCTCATATGTCAATCCTGCCATCCCAGGAATTAATCTGTTGAACCTTTGCTGTACTCCCTCAATAGCAAGAAAGTCCTTCCTCAGATTAGGGGACCAAAACTAAACACAATATTCCAGGTGTGGCCTCAGCAAGGCTCTGTACAACTGCAGTAAGACCTCCCTGCTCCTATACTCAAATCCTCTAGCTATGAAGGCCAACATGCCATTTGCCTTCTTCACCGCCTGCTGTACCTGCATGCCAAACTTCAATGACTGATGTACCATGACACCCAGGTCTCGTTGCACCTCCCCTTTTCCTAATCTGTCACCATTCATATAATATCCTGTTTTTGCCACCAAAGTGGATAACCTCACATTTATCCACATTATACTGCACCTGCCATGCATTTTCCCACTCACCTAACCTATCCAAGTCACCCTGCAGTCTCTTAGCATCCTCCACACAGCTCACACCGCCACCCAGCTTAGTGTCATCTGCAAACTTGGAGATACTACATTCAATTCCTTCATCCAAATCATTGATGTATATTGTAAATAGCTGGGGTCCAGGCTGAACCTTGCGGCACCCCACTAGTCACTGCCTGCCATTCTGAAAAGCACCCGTTTGTTCCAACTCTCTGATTTCTGTCTGCCAACCAGTTCTCTATCCACGTCAATACATTACCCCCAATACCCCCAATACCATGTGCTTTGATTTTGCACACTAATCTTTTGTGTGGGACCTTGTCAAAAGCCTTTTGAAAGTCCAAATACACCGCATCCACTGGTTCTCCCTTGTCCACTCTACTAGTTACATCCTCAAAAAATTCTAGAAGATTTGTCAAGCATGATTTCCCTATCATAAATCCATGCTGACTTGGACCGATCCCGTTACCGCTTTCCAAATGCGCTGCTATTTCATCTTTAATAATTGATTCCAACATTTTCCCATCGATGTCAGGCTAACCGGTCTATAATTCCCCGTTTTCTCTCTCCCTCCTTTTTTAAAAAGTGGTGTTACATTAGCTACCCTCCAGTCCATAGGAATTGATCCAGAGTCAATAAAATGTTGGAAAATGATCACCAATGCATCTACTATTTCTAGGGGCACTTCCTTAAGTACTCTGGGATGCAGCCTATCAGGCCCTGGGGATTTATCGGCCTTCAATCCCATCTATTTCCCCAACATAATTTCCTGACTAATAAGGATTTCCTTCAGTTCCTTCTTTTCACTAGACCTTCGAACCCCTAGTATTTCCGGAAGGTTATTTGTGTCTTCCTTAGTGAAGACAGATCCAAAGTATTTGTTCAATTGGTCTGCCATTTCTTTGCTCCCCATTATAAATTCATCTGATTCTGTCTGCCAGAGACCTACGTTTGTCTTCACTAATCTTTTTCTCTTCACAGATCTATAGATGTTTTTGCAGTCAGTTTTTATGTTCCCTGCAAGCTTCCTCTCATACTTTATTTTCCCCCTCCTAATTAGACCCTTTGTCCTCCTCTGCTGAATTCTAAATTTCTCCCAGTCCTCAGATTTTCTGCTTTTTCTCACCAATTTATGTGCCTCTTCCTTGGACTTAACACTATCTCTAATTTCCCTTGTTAGCTACGGTTGAGCCACCATCCCCTTTTTATTTTTACTCCAGACAATTGTTGAAGTTCATCCATGTAATCTATAAATGTCTGCCATTGCCTATCCACTGTCAACCCTTTAAGTATCATTTGCCAGTCTATCCTAGCCAATTCACGTCTCATACCATCGAAGTTACCTTTCCTTAAGTTCAGGACCCTAGTCTCTGAATTAACACTGTCACTCTCCATCTTAATAAAGAATTCTACCATATTATGGTCACTCTTCCCCAGGGGGCCTCGCACAACAACATTGCTAATTAGTCCTCTCTCATTACACAACACCCAGTCTAGGATGGCCAGCTCTCTAGTTGGTTCCTCGACATATTGGTCGAGAAAGCCATCCCTAATACACTCCAGGAAATCCTCCTCCACCGCATTGCTACCAACTTGGTTAACCCAATCTATATGTAGATTAAAGTCGCCCATGATAACTGCTGTACCTTTATTGCACACATCCCTAATTTCTTGTTTGATGACATCCCCAACCTCACTGCTACTGTTTGGTGGTCTGTACACAACTCCCACTAGCGTTTTCTGCCCTTTGGTATTCCACAGCTCTACCCATACAGATTCCACATCATCCAAGCTAATGTCCTTTCTTACTATTGCATTAATTTCCTCTTTATCCAGCAACGCTACCCCATCTCCTTTTCCTTTCTGTCTATCCTATTTGCGCACAGCAAAGTCCCAATAACAGCAAATCAGATGATCTTTTATAATACTGTTGGATAAGAGATAAATGTTACCTAGGAGAAATCCCTGTTATTCTTCAAATGATGCCATAGGAACTTTTACAATCACGTGAGAGGGTAGACGGTTAATGTCTTATTCAAAAGACTAGCCTTATTCCCTCAGTACTGCATTGAAGTGTCACTTAGATTATGTGCTCAAAGTCTCTCAGAGGCACAAGTGCTACCTTTTGGCCAAGGGTGGCATTTAATAATATTATATCACTGTATTAGATGCCTTGTATTTGAGGGATTTCTAAAATATTGGCTGCCAATCTTTGGGAGAACTTGTCCTTCTCACTGTGTCCCACTTTGAAGGGGAGCTGTCCAAGTTAGTCACAAGTTGGATACTCTCCCTCCACCACAAATAAAAAGACCTCAGATGTTTCTTCAGATATCTGAATTGCAACATACTGAAGAAATATGGAGGAGGGCTGCTTAGTATAGATCAATGTAGTGAGTTGGCATTCTAGTGAGTTCATCTGCTCAATCAACTTACCTAATTCAATGTAACAATTATTTGGGTTTTTTATTCGTTCATGGGATGTGGGTGTCGCTGGCAAGGCCAGCATTTATTGTCCATTCCTAATTGCCCTTGAGAAGAGCTTTCTTGAACCGCTGCAGTCCGTGTGGTGAAGGTACCCCCACAGTGTTGTTAGAGAGGGAGTTCCAGGTTTTTGACCCAGCGACGATGAAGGAACGGCGATATACTTCCAAGTCCAAATGGTGTGTGACTTGGAGGGGAACATGGAGGTGGTGATATTCCCATGTGCCTGCTGTCCTTGACCTTCCAGATGGTAGCGGTCACGAGTTTGGGAGGTGCTGCCAAAGAAGCCTTGGCAAGTTGCTGCAGTGCATCTTGTAGATGGTACACCCTGCAGTCACGGTACGTCGGTGATAGAGGGTGTGAATGTTTAAGGTGGTGGATGGGGTGCCAATCAAGTGAGCTGCTTTGTCCTGGATGGTGTCGAGCTTCTTGAGTGTTGTTGGAGCTATACTCATCCAGGTAAGTGGAAAGTATTCCATCACACTCCTGACTTGTGCCTGTAGATGGTGGAAACACTTTGGGGAGTCAAGAGGTGAGACACTCACCACAGAATACCCAGCCTCTGATCTGCTCTTGTTCCCACAGTATTTATGTGGCTGGTCCAGTTAAGTTTCTGGTCAATGGTGACCCCCAGCATGTTGATGATGGGGGATTCGGCGATGGTAATACCATTGAATGTCAAGGGGCGGTGGTTAGACTCTTGCTTGTTGGAGATAGTTATTGCCTGGCACTTGTGTGGTGCAAATGTTACCTGCCACTTATCAGCCCAAGCCTGAATGTCATCCAGGTCTTCCTGCATGCGGGCCTGGACTGGTCCATTATCTGAGAAGTTGCAAATGGCACTGAATATTGTGCAGTCATCAGCAAACATCCCTACTTCTGACCTTATGATGGAGGGAAGGTCATTGATGAAGATGATTGGGCCTGAGGAACTCCAGCACGATGTCCTGGGGCTGTGAAGATTGACCTCCAAACACCACAACCATCTTCCTTTGAATTAGGTATGACTCCAGCCAGTGGAGAGTTTTCCTCCTGATTCCCATTAACTTCAGTTTTACTAGGGCTCCTTGATGCCACACTTGGTCAAATGCTGCCTTGATGTCAAGGGTGGTTACTCTCACCTCACAGCTCTTTTGTCCATGTTTGGACCAAGGATGTAATGAGGTCGGGAGCCGAGTGGTCCTGGCCGAACCCAAACTGGGCATCGGTGAGCAGGATATTGGTGAGTGAGTGCCGCTTGATAGCACTGTTGATGACACCTTCCATCACTTGGTGATGATTAAGAGTATACTGATGGGGCAGTAATTGGCTGGATTGAATTTGTCCTACCTTTTGTGGACAGGACATACCTGGGCAGTTTTCCACATTGTCGGATAAATGCCAGTGTTGTAGCTGTACTGGAATAGTTTGACTCGAGGTGCGGCTAGTTCTGGAACACAAGTCTTCAGCACATCAGCCGGGATGTTGTCAGGGCCCATAGCCTTTGCATTCACCGTTTTCTAGAATGATGGTTTTGTCCCGGATTAATTTGTGGTGGGTAAGAATAATTAATTAACACTACCGGCTACTTCTCAGAGTTCGACTCTGGAAAATAATGGCAAGACACCAATAAGTATAGTTCCTACTTTGCATGGCAGTCTTTACTGAGTACTGATCAATCTGTTATCAATGTTATACCTTTCAGTCTGTTCCTTGAGCTGCAAAGCTATATTATAGTTACCAGTTCCTCAGTTCCCTGCGTGCTCACGATCGTCCCAATGGTCTGCTGACGTGCTGTGATGCGCATCTTCTGATGACTGACCAGGTCACTCTTCCTTGATGGCAGCCGTGTTCCCACTCGTCTTTACTAAGTCTCTGCCTCAGTTTCCCTGTGCACTCATGATTGACCCAGTAGTCTGACGGGTTCGTGGAGCACAACTTCTTATGACTGACCAGGTAATCCTTCTCTGACTACTGCGGCTGCTTGTCCGTCGTCTATGACCTCATGTCCCTGCCTTTTCTCATGTGTTGTTTTCATGGCTACCTGCCATCCATCAAATCCTTCCTCTGATCCATCGATGATCTATATCTTCTTTGAGCACGCATTAGCACTTTGGAAACTGGTCGCTATTATCTATGGTCTAGCATTATCATGGACCTCACTGTGTCATATTGATATTCAGTATCGGTGTTTACATTTCTACAAAGGTTTAGTCATTATTGGTGATTACATTTCTACAAAGATTTCTTATAGTCAGTATCGCTTCTATTGTGTTGGGGTTTCTCTTAATGCGTGTGCTGATTACAGCCTTTAGTGCTTTACATGTACATTTATACAGAATGTTTAAAATGGTTAATCACAGAGTTCGGTTTCCTGGGCTTTACACTGGGTGCTTTATACAGAAGTTTTCTTTCGAAAGTTATTTATGAATTTCAAAAGTGAGGTATTCAAGCCCTACAGTTTCTTGATATCATATGGAGTGAATTGAATTGCCTGAAGACTGTGATGGTGGGGACCTTAGGAGGAGGCTGATATGGATCATCCACTCGGCACTTCTGGCTGAAAAAGGTTGTAAATGCTTCAGCCTTGCCTTTTGCACTCACTTGCTAGGCACCGCCATCATTGATGATGGGGATAGTCACAGAGCCTCCTCCTCCAGTTTTGTGTTTAATGGTCCACCGCCATTCATGACAGGATGTGGCAGGACTACAGAGCTTTAATCTGATCCGTTGGTTGTGGGATCGCTTAGCCTTGTCTATAGCATGCTGCTTCCACTTTTAGCATGCATGCAGTCCTGTGTTGCAGCTTCTCCAGGTTGGCACCTCATTTTTAGGTATGCCTGTTGCTGCTCCTGGCATGCTCTTCTACACTCTTCATTGAAACAGGTTTGGTCCCCTGACTTGATGGTAATGGTCGAGCGAGGGATATGCCGGGCAATGAGGTTATAGATTTTGGTGGAATACAAATCTGCTGCTGCTGCTGATGGCCCACAGCGCCTCATGGATACCCAGTTTTGAGCTGCTAGATCTGTTCTGGATCTATCCCATTTGGCACGGTGGTTGTAAAGTCCTTACTCTACAGCATGAAATCACACGGGGCACATTCTGGGGACAAGGTCACTTTGTGACCTGCTCTCTTTATTTACAGGACTCCAAAGAAGATGACCTGTGTGGGACCTCCCTTTTTATACCTGTGTGATCAGGTAAGGAGTGTATCCCACAAGTTCACCCCTTGTGGTCAAGGTGTGCATCTAGGTTGATTGTATACAGTGATACAGTGGTGTTACATTGTGGTTACATACATGACAGTGGTAGTGCCATACAACACGATAGATGGTGTCCTCAGTGTGAAGACGGGACTTCATCTCCATAATGACTGTGCGGTGGTCGCTGCTACCAATACTGTCATGCACAGATACATCTGCGACAGGTAGATTAGTAGGTTTTTCCCTCGTGTTGGTTCTCACACCACCAGCTGCAGACCCAGTCTGGTAGCTATGGCCTTCAGGTCTCAGTCAGCTCGGTCAGTGGAAGTGTTACCGAGCCACTCTTGATGATGAACATTGAAGTCGCCCACCCAGAGTACATTCTGTGCCCTTGCTACTCTCAGTGCTTCTTCCAAGTGGTGTTCAACATGGAGGAGTATCGATTCATCAGCTGTGGGAGAACGGTATGTGGTAATCAGCAGGAGGTTTCCTTGCCCATGCTTGACCTGAAGCCATGAGGTTTCATGGAGTCCAGAGTCAATGTTGAAGGCTCACAGAGCCACTCCCTCCCTCCTGTATCTCACTGTGCCATCAACCCTGGTGGGTTTGTCCTGCCAGTGGGACAGGACATACCCAGGGATGGTGATGGAGGAGTCTGGGACATTGGCTGAAAGGTATGATTCTGTGAGTAAGACTATGTCAGGCTGTTGCTTGACGAGTCTGTGGGACAGCCCTCCCAATTTTGGCATAATCCCCAGATGTCGGTGAGAAGGACTTTGTGGGGTCAACTGGGCTGGGTGTGCCGTTGTCATGTCCGTAGCCGGTGCCTAGGTCGATGTCGGGTAGTCCATCCGGTTTTATTCTTATTATTGTTTTTCTTAGCGGTTGTGTAGAACTGAATGGCTTGCTAGGCCATTTCAAAGGGCAGTTAAGAGTCAACCACATTGCTGTGAGCCTGGAGTCACATATAGGCCAGACTGTGTATGATAAATGCAGATAAATGCAGATGAGTTCTACAAATTTGTGAGCTCAGAAGGTTGATAGATAATTGCAAACTACACTCTATCCCTTATTAATGTGATATATGTACCTCTAATTAATAGAAAGTTCCATAGCTATGAAAGGCTATGAAAGTAAACTAGCATGAAATATAAAAACAGATAGCAAGAGTTTCCATAGGTTTATAAAAAGGAAATAAGTGGCTAGAGTAAATGTTGGTCCCTTAGAGGACGAGACCAGGGAATTAGTAACGGGGAACATAGAGATGGCAGAAACTCTGAACTATTATTTTGTATCAGTCTTTACTGTAGAGGACACTAACAATATTCCAACAGTGAACAGTCAAGGGACAATAGCGGGGGGGGGGGGGGGAGGAACTTAACACAATCACAATCACTAAGGAGGTGGTACTCAATAAGATAATGGGACTAAAGGCGGATAAATCCCCTGGACCTGGTGGCTTGCATCCTCGGGTCTTAAGAGAAGTAGCGGCAGGGATAGTGGATGCATTGGTTGTAATTTACCAAAATTCCCTGGATTCTGGGGAGGTCTCAGCAGAGTGGAAAACTGCAAATGTAACACCCCTATTTAAAAAAAGAGGCAGTCAAAAAGCAGTTAGCCTAACATCTGTGGTTGGGAAGATGTTGGAATCCATTATTAAAGAAGCAGTAGCAGGACATTTGGAGAAGCAAAATTCGGTCAGGCAGAGTCAGCATGGATTTATGAAGGGGAAGTCATGTTTGACAAATTTGCTAGAATTCTTTGAGGATGTAACGCACAGGGTGGATAAAGGGGAACTAGTGGATGTGGTGTATTTGGACTTCCAGAAGGCATTTGACAAGGTGCCACATAAAAGGTTACTGTACAAGATAAAAGTTCATGGGGTTGGGGGTAATATATTAGCATGGATAGAGGATTGGCTAACGAACAGAAAACAGAGAGTAGGGATAAATGATTCATTCTCGGGTTGGTAATCAGTAACGAGTGGGGTGCCGCAGGGATCAGTGCTGGGACCCCAACTATTTGCAATCTATATTAACGACTTAGAGGAAGGGACCGAGTGTAACGTAGCCAAGTTTGCTGATGATACAAAGATGGGAGGAAAAGCAATGTGTGAGGAGGACACAAAAAATCTGCAAAGGGACATAGACAGGCTAACTGAGTGGGTGAAAATTTGGCAGATGGAGTATAATGTTGGAAATTGTGAGGTCATGCACTTTGGCAGAAAAAAATCAAAGAGCAAGTTATTATTTAAATGGAGAAAGATTGCAAAGTGCTATAATACAGCGGGACCTGGGGGTACTTGTGCATGAAACACAAAAGGTTAGTATGCAGGTACAGCAAGTGATCAGGAAGGCCAATGGAATCTTGGCCTTTATTGCAAAGGAGATGGAGTATAAAAGCAGGGAAGGCTTGCTATAGTTGTACAGGGTATTGGTGAGGCCACACCTAGAATACTGTGTGCCGTTTTATTTTCCGTATTTACGAAAAGAAATACTTGCATTGGAGACAGTTCAGAGAAGGTTCACAAGGTTGATTCCGGAGATGAGGGGGTTAACTTATGAGGAAAGGTTGAATAGGTTGGGCCTCTACTCATTGGAATTCAGAAGAATGAGAGGTGATCTTATCGAAAATTATAAGATTATGAGGGGGCTTGACAAGGTGGATGCAGAGAGGATGTTTCCCCTGATAGGGGAGACCAGAACTAGAGGGCATAATCTTAGAATAAGGAGTCGCCCATTTAAAACTGAGATGAGGAGAAATTTCTTCTCTCAGAGGGTTGTGGATCTGTGGAATTCGCTGCCTCAGAGAGCTGTGGAAGCTGGGACATTGAATAAATTTAAGACAGAAATAGACAGTTTCTTAAACGATAAGGGAATAAAGGGTTATGGAGAGCGGGCAGGGAAGTGGACCTGAGTCCATGATCGGATCAGTCATGATCATATTAAATGGCGGAGCAGGCTCGAGGGGCTGTATGGCGTACTCTTGCTCCTATTTCTTATGTTCTTATAAGGGGCCGTCCATTTAAAACTGAGATGAAGATGAATTTATTCTCTCAGAGGTTTGTAAATCTATGGAATTCTCTGCCCCAGAGAGTTGTAGAGCGTGGATCATTGATTATATTTAAGGCGGAGATAGACAGATTTTTGAGCGATAAGTGAGTAAAGGGTTATGGAGAGCGGGCAGGGAAGTGGAAATGAGTCCATGATCAGATCAGCCATGATCTTATTGAATGGCAGAGCAGGCTCGAGGGGCCAAATGGCCTACTCCTATTTGTTATGTTCTTATTTAATAGAAATGAATCAATCCAATAACAGCACAAATTTTTCAAAAAATAATATGTTGCAAGATTTCTAAATCTCTGCCATTAAATTGACAGCGAGACTGATATTTTTTAAAACAATTTGGAATAGTTTGTTAAACACACACACATGCACATCGAGCAGCAGTCGTCAGCTACCCTATGGATCGACTTAGTTACAACAGATACAATGTTACAGTAATGATTTAGAAAAAGGTATACATCACATTCCTCTGGCTGGCTGGCTGAGCACACAGCCTGCTGTTTCGGCTGGTCTTGACAGGACGGTTTGCCGTGTGCTCAGGAGTGAAGAAGAGAGAGAGCAATCTGTGCTTGGGTCTTTATAGTCCTTAAGGCCATTGTTTCTCAGAAAGCCCCAGGATTGGCTCTTGATTCCAGGGCAGTTCCTTATTGACTCTCCTCACACATGTGTCTGGAGGGCCGGTGCCACTTCTTGACTAGGTTAATGGCTTTCCAATTAACACCTTTTCTAGTTTGGTGAGTTTCAAAGCCATGGAGACATGAACTTGGGGAAGTCATCTATTTTGCTTCAACACTGCAGCCTTTCCGTATAATCCATACTTTTAACATTTATATATATACAGAATCAATTTTGTCATTACTAAACACTTTTATTCTTACAAACTCTCCACCTTGAGGGAGAAATATCCTTTTTGATTCCTCATATGGTTTATCTCCTCAGGGCTCACATATCATGAACATTGAGGGGGTTCTGGTAGCTCTACTCTTTATGTTTCTGTGAGGTGGATGACTGCTGTATAATGGGTTTTAAACTTAGAGAGAGAAAAGTGGATGGCCCCATCTCGTAAGGTGCATGCCACACGTAGGGGATTTACTGTAGTACAATAACATCTCCAGCGGAGACCCTCCCCTTCCTGTACCTTCAGTGCACCGTCGCTTCTCGAAGCACATTGATGATTGATGATGTTCGTGAGTCATGCTGCAGCTCCCGTTTCTCCATCTTCCCTCGGCTTCGGTCGTGGCCAGTATCGTCCTGACAATCGTGAGGATCCGTAACATGGTCTGTGGGAAACAAGATCAGTGCAGTGTTTACTCTTTGGCAGTTTTTAACTGATTAATGTGAAACCACTTCTTGTACCTAATGCCCTTTTTCCCCGGTAACTGAATCAAATAAACTGCGGGGTTCAATCGGTCGATAATCGGATGCGGTCCTCACCACCTAGGCTCGAAGGCATGCTTCTTTTTCCCATAATTTGGAATCATTATTGAATCTCCCACCTCATATTAAAAGGGATGTACTTTCTTGTCAAAGTACCTTTCAATTTGTCTTTTTGACTCCCCCAATTTGGTGGCCACAAATTGATTGATCTGATCGGTATGATCTACCACTTGTTCCAACCACTTGGAACTACATGTTTTCATTGTCCCTGTTAGTATTAGCTGGCCTGGCGTTCTCATGAGCCTCCCCGTCATGGCCTGATATGGGGAGACCCCTGTTGTTCTATGAGGTGTGGACCTCATTGCCATTAAGCACATTGGCAGCAGGTTAGCCCATTGAGTGGGGTGGTCCGTGCACAATTTTTTTAACATTAACTTGAGGGTCCTGTTCCCCCTTTCGACCCCTCTGGATGACTGGGGGTGGTGAGCAATATGTAATTTGTGTTTTATCCCCAACATCTCCTGCAGGTGGGTAAAAATTTTACCAGTAAAGTGTGAACCTTGATCACTGTCCACTTGTACTAGTACTCCCCACCTACAAAACACATGATTCAATAATGTTTTGGCTGCTGTGTTGTGGTGTTGGAGCGGCAGGGGAATGTTTCGATCCATTTAGTGAATTGATCCACCACCACTAGGGCATGCTGAAAATTGCTTTGCGCCTGTGGAAGTGGCCCAATGAAGTCTATCTGGAGGTGAGTCCATGGCCCTTGAGGTGGGGGTGCGCTTTGAAGCAAGGCTCGGTTGGTGCATGCAGGAGGATTGTGTTGCAGGCACGGTAGGCATCGTGCCACGTATTGGTTGATTGTTTCCCTCATGGAAGGTCACCGAGCTGTGGATGCTACCTTACAGAAGGTTACCAGGGCCGAATAATGCCCTGCTGTGGGGTGGGAGTGTAAGAGGGAGAGCAGTTCCTGAACCACCTCTGGTGGAACACACACCGGCGTTTGGCTTTCTTTTGAACATCTGCAACTGCTCATCTGAGTCAGGAGCAGTGGTTAGTATGGTATTGGGAGCCCAGGCTGTTGGTTGAGGAAGGGGTCTGCCTTCCTCATGCCAAGCGCTTACAACGGCAAATGACCAGTATTGCTGCTGCAGGGATTTTAAATCTAGGTGATCTGTTAGGGAGGCCTTGCTAACATCATTGCAGGGTTCAACAACTATATCCTCTATCTCCCCATCAATCACAGTGTCCTTGGCTGCTCTGTCTGCTCTGGAATTTCCCTCACTATGTGGACCCCCTTTTCTATGGGCTGCTACCTTTCCTATGAAGCAGGGCTGGGATTGCTGTTTAAGGTCTGACCAGAGCAGGTGTAACCAGGGCCCATAGACCAGGGCCTTACCGTCTATCATACAATAGTCATTTTTGTGGTATAGGGGCAAGGAGAGCAAGGTGTTTACAGCATAGACACTATCGGACCAAATATTCACGGGTGTTTCTGAGGTTTCCTTTACAGCAGTTAGAAGTGCAGCGATTTCTGCATATTGTGAAGACTGTCTGTTGCATCTTCGCTGGCTGGTTCTTTCTGGCAATACCACAGCATACCCGGTATGAGAGGATCCTTCAATGTGATATGAGGACCCATCGATGTAGACATCTGGGGCACACTGTATGGGTTCTTTCTGCACAGGATGGGTCTCAAAGTTAATCAGGGGTAACGGACATTTATGCGGGTCCCCTCCTAGATCAGAAATTGTGGCAGCAATGTGGTGGGTTTGGAAATGGTATCAATATCTCTTTCCATAAATTCCAATGTCCATTTGCTGAGGCGCTGCGAGGAAACTAGCGAATCTCCAGGTTTCATCAGTAATTTCAGAGGTGTGTGTCCGCTGTGCAGGATTGTAGCCTGTAACCCAGTAATAAAGGTAAAGTGGTGTACCGACCAGAAGATGGCCAGTAGATGGCGCTCGCATGAGGTATACATCTTTTCTGCCCCCTGCAGGATTCCAGATGCATACTCAATGGGCTGTAATTGATCAGCTCGCATTTGGCACAGAACTGCAGTGAGGCTTTGTTCTGTGGCCCCGACCTCCAAATGGAAGGGCTGTGTGGGATCACGAGGGATCTGACATGCGGCCTGTATTGCTGCAGTTTTTAATTTAGCCACGGACTCGGTGTGAGCATCAATCCATGCCAGGCGTATGTCATCACCCTACAGTTTTATTAAATCATACAGGGGCTTTGCACACTCTGCAAAGCCTGGGATAAAGTTCCTTTGGTATCCCACCAAACCCAAGAATGATCGTGGGGCTGTTTTAGAAGTGGGTAATGGCAGTCACTGTATTATCTCCACCTTGTGAGAGTCGGAGGATGATACCTCTGGAGAAATGGACACTCCTAGAAAGGTGACCCGTTCTTTTACTAACTGAGCCTTACGGGGATTCACCTTTCGTCCCGCCTGAGCCAACAATGTCAAAAGTTCGTGCAAAAGGGATAGAATGTCCTCCATGCTATCGGTTGCCAGCAGTAGGTCATCTACATACTACAGCAAGCAGGCAGGTTGGGAAAATTGCAGCCATTCTTTTGTTGAATAACATGGGGGCATTGTGGAACCCCTGAGGCGGGCATGTCCAGGTGTAGCTCTGGTCCTCAAAAGTGAACGCAAATTTGTACTGGTCTTCCCTCTTAATAGAGATACTCCAGAATCCATTGGCGATGTCGAGGGTCGAGAAGTACTTGGAACCAGCAGGAATTTGAGATAATATGGTGGGAGTTTCTCTTTCTACCGGTGAGCAGGCTGGTGTTACAGAATTTAACTTTTTGTAATCAATAGTCAGTTGCCAGCTGCTATCAGGCTTTTTAACCGGCCGTGTGGGTGAATTGGTTGTGAAAGTACCTATCCTAAGAACACCCTGCTCGACTAGGGATTTTATGGTGTCTCGGATGTAAGGGTGACTCTTCCTTGGGATGGGGTATTGTTTAGTGAATGAGTGGGGGGGGTCCCTCAATAGATTCTTCACCTGCCATTTTTCCACAGTCATGTTTGCATGTGGCAAACACCGCTAGCATGAATTATTTTTGCCACAGCTTCATTTTCACTCCCCGGAGGATCATACTCAGAGGGCTTTTTAATAGCAAAAACCGAGTGAGCATCTGAAATTTCTATCACTCCTGCCTTATCTCTCAATCCCATCCAAACACAGCCCTGATTATAATCTATCATCGCGCCATACTGATCCAACACATCAGTCCCTACAATTCCCCTTCCATCATAGGTGGTCATCAGCATAGGTGCTGGGACCTTACAGGTGAGGCCTCCCAACTGAAGTTCAGTGGCCTTCCCTGTATGCGCGGTGGTTGTATCACCGTTAAACCCTTTAAGGGTCATAAAACCCTTGCCCGCCTCTGCGTGATGTTTAGGGTATGGGTGTGGATGATGGTAATGGCTGAACCAGTAGCGGTAAGCATAATCTACTGCCTGCCCCCTTTTAAGACAACAAGGACTACTGGTCTCCCGCTACCATCACGTCGGAACCCCACTTCCGACCAATCTTTGGGGGCCGAACCCTGTCATAGGGTCGATCCTGGAATGGGTCTCTCTAATGAATGTGCATCGGCGATTGCATGCACCGGTAAATTATTTTGCATCCTCCCCGTGGCAATTTGGTTTGTATGAGAGTTATCAACTGGTCCAATCATTGATCTGTCTCAGAGGGCTTGTATTCATTCTTCTTTAGAAGGGTTACTAACTGAGCCAATTGTTGTTCCATCCTAGAGGGTTTGGGTTCGTCCCTCGGGAGGTATCCATGCGTTGCATCATGGTTCGGTGCCGGTCTGGGTCTGCTGCACTCTTTTGCTAGGTGGCCTACCTTCTTACAATTAAAGCACTGTCCCATAAAAGGGTAGTTTCGAGATCCCTCCACACTGGTTTATTTGCAGTGGATGGTGACTTCACCTTTAACTGGTCTTTTATCATCTCCCAGGCTATTTGAGCGCTGGTCTCTATATCTGTCCACTGATTGGTGGGCCTCATGGCTATGCCCAGGTTGGTTTTAACTAAAGTGTGGAGTTGGGTCAGGAACATCGATTTAAATTGTTCCTGATTCTTTCCTACTGTAGCATTTGCGGTGGCCTGGTTCTGGGTACGTTGATAGATATCTACAGGCGATTACTGAAGGCTCTCGGGGTCTCTTCTGGGCGCTGCTTGGTCTGATTAAGCAGAGCCACTATGTTCAAGTTTTGGATCCCTAAATGGTTTAGGATCTCGGTCATGAGTGCATCGGCCGCTGTGCCAGGCTCAAGGACTGCGTCTGGCAGATTATCTTTTCGGGAAGTGGAACAGGCCAAGAGGAGGACTCGTGTTAAGTCTCTCTCTTCCAACTCGGGGTGAGCCCTCCTGAAATTTGCCCACCTCCCATTAACTTCCAGTGGGTCGTCCCCATCATTAATGGGCCCCAACTCGTGGCTATACGCCGTGGCGTCAGCACCAGATATGGGCCGTGAGTCGGTATGGTTACTGGTGATGTGACCGTGCATATTACGTCGTAAAGAAGTGGTTACTATGGCTATGATTGGCTCTTGTGTCTCCAAGGTACACCACCCTCCTGGGGATTATACTGACTGCCTTCCTCTTCCCAATCTGTTTCCCCCTTGTCCCCTTCTGCTGTCTCTATTATGGCTCCCTGTGTTACTGCGGATACCGGGGCCCGCTGCTCCCCTAACTTACTTTTTAGCCTCGCTATTTCTAGTTGGCACTGGGAGTGATCTGCCTCCCTATGTGGCTTCTTAATTACTTCCCTTAATGTACCCCTAGCATCTTCTATCTCTTGCTGGAGCCCCAAGTTTTCCAATTTATATTTTTTTAACTCTAATTTGTTTTTATTTGTTTCAACGATGGCTGGTATGGCATTTAAATTCGCAAGGCTTTGTTGTTGTTGACCAATTTATTTTCTTAAATGCTGTATTTCACCCTCTTTTAACTGCTTCAGAAGTTGGAGGCCTTCTTTCTTTTGTTGATTTATACCATGAATCTCTTTTCCTTTTGGTTGCAATTCTTTTAAATTCTCTATCTCTTTTGCCCTTTGTTCTTTCACACTTTCAATCTCTTTTACTTGTAATTCTTTTAAATATTGGATCACTTTGGCACCCTGCCTCATTAATTCCTCATCTCTCTGGGCACAATAAAATGCGCTGAATGCCAAGAGACAGTTTGCCCGTTTTGGCCTTAGCTCTCCTTGATCTACTTTCTCCTGGATACATGCCACAAGCTCCCCATAGGATGCATGATGGCCCTTAAGGAGGTACGGTGCCTGTGCCTGTAACTCTTCTATGTCCGTTATGGATACCGTTTTGGACAACTTCTCCTGATAAACTATCTCAACATTTCTTTTTGTTGGCTTTCTGTTCATGACCGATCCCTTCATCCTGTGTCTTTTGAATTTAACTATTGGTGGGTCCCCACTTAAACAGTTCCAACTATCGAGACGACTGCTCATTAAGACGCAACTTCTCCCAATCCATTTATAGTTTATAATTATACTTCACAACATAGGTTAGAATCGCAACTCCCGAAATTTCCAATTGTTCAAAAGAATCATTAAAAGCTGTCTCGCCAGATCCCGGATGAGCCCCCAATTTGTAAGATTTCTAAATGTCTGGCATTAAATTGACAGCAAGACTGATTCTTTTAAAACAATTTGGAATAGTTTATTAAACACACACACATGCACATCTATCAGCAGTTGTCAGCTATCCTATGGATCGACTTAGTTGCAACAGATACAATGGGCCCAAGTTTCGGCCTCAGTTGCTCCTGATTTTTTGGAGCAACTGGTGTAGAACGGAGTATCTTAGAAATTCAAATTCTCAGCATTTAGTTTGCTCCAGTTCTCGTCAGTTAGAACAGTTTCACTTTGGAACAGAATTTTTTTTTCAAAAGGGTGCGTGTCCGGCCACTTACGCCTGTTTTCAAAGTTTCCGCAGTGAAAACTTACTCCAAACTAACTTAGAATGGAGTAAGTGAAGATTTTTGTACGCTCGAAAAAACCTTGTCTACACTTTAGAAAATCAGGCGTAGGTTACAAATCAAGTGTAGGGAATGGGGGGGGGGGGGGGGGGTTTAATGGGAAGATTACAAACATTAAACACTTCAGTTTTACAAATAAAGAGCCATCATCAATAATAAATGATAAAAACATCAATAAATCAACCAATAAATCAATCAAAAAAAATTAATAAGAAATAATTTTTTTAAAATAAATAAATAGAGAAGGGGAAGGGAAAGGGGATGGAAAGGAGAAGGGGGGGGGAAGGAGAAGGAGGGGGAAAGGAGATGGGGTGGAAAGGAGAAGGGGGAAGGAGAAGGGGAGAAGGTGGGGGAAAGGAGAAGGTGGGGGTGGGGGAAGGAGAAGAGGTGGATGGGGGGAGAGGCTGAACAGGCCGGATCCGGCTGGGCCCAAGGCTTCGGGCAGGGCCCGTCCCCAGCACCAGATTTACAGGTAGGTGGCGTTGGGTCGGGTCGGGTCCGGGATCCGGGGTCGGGAGCCCGGGTCGGGTCGGGGGGGCGGAGGGAGGTCGGTTTGGTTCAGGTCGGAGGGAGGGAGGGAGGGAGGGAGAGGGAGGTCAGGTCGGGTGGGGGTGGGAGGTGGGGAGCGCGGGTCGGGTTAGGTCGGGTCGGGTAGGGTCCGGGTGGGGGGTGAGGGGGAGCGCGGGTCGGGTCGGGTCGGGTGGTGGGAGGTCGGTTCGGTTCGGGTCGGGTCGGGGGGGAGGGAGAGAGAGGTCAGGTCGGGTGGGGGGGGGGTGGGGGAGCGCGGGTCGGGTCGGGTCCGGGGTGGGGGGGGGGCAGTAGTCGAGTTGGGTCGGGAGGAAGCAGGAGCTGGGTGTGGGAGGAGCCTTATGCACGCAGCCCCAGTAAGGCCATTCAGCCAGGGCTAGGGGCTGCGTGCTTCGGGCCCCTCCCACACAGTTTTGGGCGCCTGGAGCTACTGCACATGCGCGCCCACGGTAGCGCGCATGTGCAGAGGTCCAGGCATTGTTTTCAGCGCAGGGACCTAGCTCCGCCCCCAACTGCTTGTGCTGCGCTGCGCCCGGCTTAAGAGGACCAGCAGGGAGCCGGAGAATACGGAAGTTTTTTTAGGCGCACTTTGTGGCGCGAAAAACGGGCGTCCAGGTCAGGGCTGCGCCGTTCTAGGCGCGGCCCGAAACTTGGGCCCATGGTTACAATAATGATTTATAAAAAGGTATACATACTTTCCTCTGTTTCGGCTGGTTTTGACAGGACGGTTTGCCATGTGCTCAGGAGTGAAGAAGAGAGAGCAATCTGTGCTTGGGTCTTTATAGTCCTTAAGCACATTGTTTCTCAGAAAGCCCCAGGATTGGCTCTTGATTCCAGGGCAGTTCCTTATTGGCTCTCCTCACACGTGTGTCTGTCTGGAGGGTCGGCGCCAGTCCTTGACTAGGTTAATGGCTTTACAATTATCACCTTTTCTAGTCTGGTGAGTTTCAAAGCCATGGAGACATGAACTTGGGGAAGTCATCCATTTTGTTTCAACACTGTAGACTTTCCGTATAATCTACACTTTTAACATTTATATATATACAGTATCAATTTTGTCATTACTAAACGCTTTTATTCTTACAATGTTCTCAATGTGTGTATTCCATCTTTGAATGGTAATGCGGGAATTTTCAACTTCACCATAATAACATAAGACATAGGAGCAGGAGTAGGCCATTCAGCCTTTCGAGCCTGCTCTGTCATTCAATAAGATCATGGCTGATTTCGACCTCAACTCCACCTTCCTGCACTATCTCCATATCTCTTGATTCCCTTTGTATGCAAAAATCTATTGATCTCTGTCTTGAATTTGTTGAATGACTGAGCATCCACAGCTCTCTGGGATAGAGAATTCCAAAGATTCACAACCCTTTGAGTGAAGACATTTCTGCTCATCTCAGTCCTAATTGGCTGACCCCTTAACATCTTTCTCTTGTTTCTCTTTGATCTCCCCTCCCTCTTGTTCTCTTCAATCTCATCTTATCAATGAGACCCACTTCCTGCTGCCTTGACCCTATTCCCACTAGATTGTTAACCACCCAACTTCATTTTTTGGCTCCCATATTAGCCAACATTGTTAACGGTTCTCTCTCCTCGGGTACTGTTCCCCTCTCCTTCAAAGCTGCTGTCATCACACCTCTCTTCAAAAAAACAACCCCTCACCCCACTTTGCTTGCTAGCTATTGCCCCATCTCCAAACTCCCTTTCTTGTCCAAAGTACTTGAACGTATTGTTGCATCCCAAATCCGTGACCATTTTTCCATAAATTCAATGTTTGAATCCTTTCAATCTGGTTTTTGCCCCTTCCACAGTATCGAAACGGCTCTCATCAAAGTCACAAATTATATCCTTTTTGAGTGTGATAAAGGTAAATTATCCCTCTTCGTCCTTCTGAACCTGTCTACAGCCTTTGACACAGTTGACCACTCCATCCTCCTCCAACACCTCTCCTCCAATGTCCAGCTGGGTGGGACTGTACTCGCCTGGTTCCATTCTTATCTATCTAATCGTAGCCAGAAAATCTCCAGCAATGGCTTCTCTTCCCACTCCCGCATCATTACCTCTGGTGTCCCCCAAGGATCTGTCCTTAGCACCCTCTTATTTCTCATCTATATGCTGTCCCTTAGTGATATAATCCGAAAACACGGAGTCAGTTTTCACGTGTACGCAGACAACCCCGGCTCTACCTCTCTACCACTTCTCTCGACCCCTGCTTTGTATCTAAATTGTCAGATTGCTTGCCCGACATCCAGTATTGGATGAGAAGAAATTTTCTCCAATTAAATATCAGGAAGACAGAAGCCATTACCTTTGGTCCCCGCCACAAACTGTGTTCCCTAACCACTGACTCTATCCCTCTCCCTAGCATCAATCTGATAGTGAACAAGACTGTTTGCAACCTAGGTGTCATATTTGACCCTGAAATGAGTTTCCAGCCACCTATCCACGGCATAACTAAAACCGCCTTTTTTCCACCTCCGTAACATTACCCGGCTCCACCCCTGCCTCAACTCTTTTGCTGCTGAAACCTGTTATGTATCCAAACCTCACCAATGTGTAAGGTTTGCCACCAGGGGGCACACCTGTGGGAGACCTAAGGGTCACCTGTGCATCCGGGCAAGCAAGTATAAAAGGCAATCCACCATGCTGCTTCCTCACTTTGGAGTTACATTAAAGAGACCAAGGTCACAATGGTTTGAGCTCACAACACAGTCTGGTGGAGTTATTCTGAACATAATAATTGGCGACGAGTTACAGATCACGAACTTTCACGCGGTAATGGCTGCCGTTGATATTCTTCAGAGATTTGTTGAGGGCAAGGATTGGGAAGCCTTTGTTGAGCATCTCAACCAGTACTTCGTGGCCAACTAGCTGGACAAGGCGGAGACGGCGGTCAAGCGCAGGGCGATTCTCCTCAGCATATGTGGGTCTTTGATATATGGCTTCGTCAAAAATCTGCTGGCACCGGTCAAACCAACGGACAAGACTTACACAGAGCTGTGCACTCTGGTTCGGGAATACCTTAAGCCAAAGAGTATCTTAATGGCCAGGTTTCGCTTTTACATGCACCATCGCTCCGAGAGCCAGAACGTGGCAAGCTTTGTCACCGACCTAAGACGCCTTGCGAGACAGTGTGAATTTGCCAGATCTTTGGGGAAATGTTGCGGGACTTTTTCGTGCTTGGAATCAGCCACGAGCTTAGTCTTCGCAAACTGCTGCCTGCCGAATCCCTAGATCTGAGCAAGGCCATTACGATAGCCCAGGCTTTCATATCCACGAGCGACAACACGAAACAGATATCTTCACAGCATCGAAGCTCACCGGCAAGTACTGTGCATAAAATAATGCCTTCAGCAAGCAGAACTGTACATGGCAGAGCCTACACGACTGTAGAGGCCAGGCCTAAGGTGACTCAGAGGCCGCTGTGGGGTGTGAATGCGTATCCATTAACACCATGTTGGCGCTGCGGGGGCAGCCATAGAGCCCATCAATGTCGATTCAAGCACTATGTGTGCAAGGGTTGTGGAAAAATGGAGCACCTCCAGCAAATGTACAAATGACCTCTGACTCACCACGTGGCAGAGTCAGCAGAGGACGACCGATCCAGCGTGGATCATGCTGAATGAGCAGGAGAGGCAACTCAACCTGAGGATGAAGAGGAAGTGTATGGGTACACACCTTCACCACCAAAAGCCCTTCAATAAAGTTAAAAGTTAAACTTAACGGCATTCCAGTCTCCATGGAATTGGAGACGGGGGGGAGTCAATCAATCATGAGCCAGAAGGCTTTTGAGAAACTGTGGGGCAACAAGGCACAGAGGCCAAAACTGTGCCCCATTCACACAACGCTGCGCACTTACACCAAAGAACTCATACCTGTTACTGGCAGTGCGGCAGTGAAAGTATTGTACGACAGAATGGTGCATGATTTACCACTATGGATTGTACCAGGCGATGGCCCAACGCTGTTCGGCAGAAGCTGGCTAGGAAAGATCCGATGGGACTGGGACGACATCAAAGCGCTGTCTTCTGTGGATGACGCCTCATGCACCCAGGTGCTAAACAAATTCCCGGCATCATTTGAGCCAGGCATCGGCAACTTCACAGGTGCCAAGGTGCAGATCCATCTTGTTCCTGGGGCACGGCCCATTCATCACAAGACCTGAGCTTATACGATGCGAGAGAAAGTCGAGATCGAGCTGGATAGACTTCAACGAGAGGGAATCATATCGCCAGTCGAGTTCAACGAGTGGGCCAGTCCAATCGTGCCGGTGCTAAAGAGCGATGCGACGGTCAGAATCTGCGGGGACGACAAGGTAACGATCAACCGACTCTCATTACAGGACCAGTACCCACCATGTAAAGCGGAGGACCTATTCGCAACGCTAGCAGGGGGAAAGTCGTTCACCAAGCTAGATCTAACCTCTGCTACATGACATAGGAGCTGGCTGAACTGTCAAAGAAATTGACGTGCATCAGCACGCACAAAGGACTGTTCGTGTACCACAGATGCCCCTTTGGGATTCGGCCAGCTGCGGACATCTTCCAAAGGAACATGGAGAGACAGCTGAAATCGGTTCCATGCACCATGGTGTTCCAAGACGACATCTTGATCACTGGTCGCAACACCACTGAACACTTGCACACTGGAAGAGGTTCTAAAGTGACTGGACAGAGTGGGACTTAAGCTGAAATGCTCCAAGTGTGTTTTCCTGGCACCAGAGGCCGAATTTCTGGGGAGAAAGATTGCGGCAGATGGCATCAGACACACGGACTTCAAGACGGAGGCCATCAAGAATGCACCCAGACCACAGAATGTGACAGAGCTGCGTTCGTTCACTCCTCAACTATTTTGTTAACTTTCTACCAGGGTTGAGCACTTTGCTAGAACCCTTGCATTTATTGCTACGCAAGGGTGATGATTGGGTTTGGGGTAAATCTCAAGTGACAGCCTTTAATAAGGCCAGAAATCTGCTATGCTCTAACAAGTTACTTGTATTGTATGATCCATGTAAACGTTTAGTACTAGCTTGTGATGCGTCGTCGTATGGGGTCGGTTGTGTGTTACAGCAAGCAAATGTGTCAGGCAAACTGCAACCGGTTGCATATGCGTCCAGCAGTTTATCCAAGGCTGAAAGAGCCTACAGTATGGTTGAGAAAGAAGCGTTAGCATGTGTATATGGGGTTAAGAAAATGAACCAATAGCTATTTAGTCTCTGGTTCGAGCTCGAAACCGATCACAAACCGCTTACTTCACTGCTCTCAGAAAGCAAAGGTATCAACACCAATGCTTCATCCCTCATCCAAAGATGAGCACTAACATTGTCTGCGTATGACTATGTAATCCGCCACAGACCAGGCACTGAGAACTGCGCTGAAGTCCTCAGTCGGCTACCATTGTCCACCACCGGGGTGGAAATGACGCAACCCGCAGACTTGCTTCTGGTAATGGATGCTTTTGAGAGTGAGGAGTCACCCGTCACGGCTCGCCAGATCAGGACCTGGACTAGCCAGGACCCTGTGCTATCACTAGTAAAAAGCTGCATCCTTAATGGGAGCTGGTTGGTGGTCCCCGAGGAAATGCAATTAAGTCGTTCCACCGACGTAAGGATGAATTGTCCATCCAATTGGATTTTCTCCTATGGGGGAATCATGTGGTTTTGCCAAAGAAAGGCAGGGAAACGTTTATATGCGACCTACACAGTACCCACCGAGGCATAGTCAGGTCGCACGTTTGGTGGCCCGGCATTGACTTGGAATTGGAGTCATGCATACAACAATGCAACACTTGCTCACAGTTGAGCAACGCACCCAGGGAGGCCCCACTGAGCCTGTGGTCATGACCCTCCAAACCATGGTCCAGCGTCCACGTAGATTTTGCTGGCCCTTTTCTAGGAAAGATGTTCCTAGTAGCAGTGGATGCTTACTCTAAATGGATTGAATATATAATAATGTCATCATGTACATCCACTGCCACCATTGAAAGCCTCAGGGCCATGTTCGCCACCAATGGTTTGCCCGACGTCCTTGTTGTGACAATGGACTGTGTTTCACCAGCTCGGAATTCAACGAATTCATGACCCGCAATGGCATTAAGCATGTCAGGCCTGCCCCATTTAAGCCGGCATCCAATGGTCAAGCGGAACGGGCAGTCCAAGCCATCAAGCAGAGCTTGAAATGCGTAATGGACGGCTCCTTGCAGATCCAGTTATCCCGGGTCCTGCTCAGCTACAGGATGCGCCCCCACTTGCTCACTGGGTTTCCCCTTCAGAATTGTTAATGAAGAGAGCACTCAAAACCAGGCTCTCCTTAGTCCACCCGGATCTCAATGATCACGTAGAAACCCGGCGGCACCAGCATAACGTGTACCACGCATAACGCGCGACTGTATCGTGTGACATTGAGGTTAATGATCCTGTGTTTGTTCTCAATTACGGTCATGGTCCCAAATGGATTGCTGGCACTGTTTTAACCCAAGGAGGGGAATAGAGTGTTTGTTGTTAAACTGTTGAATGGGCAAACGTGCAGAAAGTACTTGGATCAGACCAAACCGCGATTCACTGACAACCGAGAACAGTTTGAAGAAGACTTTACATAGAAACATAGAAAACAGGTGCAGGAGTAGGCCATTCCGCCCTTCGAGCCTGCACCACCATTCAATAAGATCATGGCTGATCATGGCTGATCATTCCTTCAGTACCCCTTTCCTGCTTTCTCGCCATACCCCTTGATTCCTTTAGCCGTAAGGGCCATATCTAACTCCCGCTTGAATATATCCAATGAACTGACATCAACAACTCTCTGCGGTAGGGAATTCCACAGGTTAACAACTCTCTGAGTGAAGAAGTTTCTCCTCATCTCAGTCCTAAATGGCCGACCCCTTATCCTAAGACTGTGTCCCCTGGTTCTGGACTTCCCCATCATCGGGAACATTCTTCCCGCATCTAACCTGTCCAGTCCTGTCAGTATCTTGTAAGTTTCTATGAGATCCCCTCTCATCCTTCTAAACTCCAGTGAATAAAGGCCCAGTTGATCCAGTGTCTCCTCATATGTCAATCCCGCCATCTCGGCAATCAGTCTGGTGAACCTTCGCTGCACTCCCTCAATAGCAAGAACGTCCTTTCTCAGATTAGGAGACCAAAACTGAACACAATATTCTAGGTGAGGCCTCACCAAGGCCCTGTACAACTGCAGTAAGACCTCCTTGCTCCTATACTCAAATTCCCTAGCTATGAAGGCCAACATACCATTTGCCTTCTTCACCGCCTGTTGTACCTGCATGCCAACTTTCAATGACTGATGAACCATGACACCCAGGTCTCGTTGCACCTCCCCCTTTCCTAATCTGCCGCCATTCAGATAATATTCTGCCTTTGTGTTTTTGCCCCCAAAGTGGATAACCTCACATTTATCCATATTATACTGCATCTGCCATGCATTTGCCCACTCACCTAACCTGTCCAAGTCATCCTGCAGCCTCTTAGCGTCCTCCTCACAGCTCACACCACCACCCAGTTTAATGTCATCTGCAAACTTGGACATATATGATCCATCTATGATCCACCAACAAACACCCAACCAGCAATCGACCTCGCTGCCAACCACAAGGATGAACCCACCATGCCCAACATTCCGATCAGACCAGTCGCTCTGCCGTGCAGCAATGATCCGACCAACTCACCCATGCCAGGACTTCAACTCAGGCGATCGACCCGGGAACGCAGAGCGCCAGATCGCCTCAACCTGTAAAATACTTGTACATAAGACTTTGGCGGGGGGCGGGGGGGGGGGCGGCTGGGGGTGGGAATGTTGTTATGTATGCAAACCTCACCAATGCGTAAGACTTGCCACCAGGGGGCACATCTGTGGGAGACCTAAGGGTCATCTGTGCACCCTGGGAAAGCAGGTATAAAAGGCAATCCACCATGCTGCTTCCTCACTTTGGAGTTACATTAAAGAGACCAAGGTCACAATGGTTTGAGCTTACAACACAGTCTGGTGGAGTTATTCTGAACATATTAAAACCCTCATTCATGTCTTTGTTACCTCTAGACTTGACTACTCCAACTCAGTCTTGGCTTGCCTCCCACATTCTACACTGTAAACTTGAGGTCATCCAAAACTCTGCAGCCCATGTCCTAACTCGCACCAAGTCACGATCACCCATCACCCCTGTGCTTTCTGACCTACATTGGCTTCCGGTTAAACAAGGCCTCGATTTCAACATTCTCATCCTTGTTTACAAATCACTCCATGGCCTTGCCCCTCCCTATCTCTGTAATCTTTTTCAGCCTCTCAACCCCACAAGATGTCTGTGCTCCTCAAATTCTGCCCTCTTGAACATCCCACAGTATAACTGCTCAACTATCGGCGGCTGTGTCTTCAGTTGTTTGGGCCCTAAGCTCTGGAACTCCCTCCCTAAACCTCTCTGCCTCTCTACCTCTCTTTCCTCCTTTAAGACGCTCCTTAAAACATATCTCTTTAACCAAACTTTTCGTCATCTGCCTTAATTTCTTCTTTTGTGGCGCGATGTCAAATTTATCTGTTTTATATTGTAACACTGCTGTGAAGCACACTGGGACGTTGTACTACGTTAAAGGTGCTATATAAATAAAAGTTATTATTACTATTAATATTATTATTTATTCTGAGACTGTGACTCCTAGTTCTAGACTGCCCAGCCAGGGGAAATATCTTCCCACCATCTACCCTATCAAGCCCCTTAAGAATTTTATACCGCCATCTGGGTAGTCAACTGGCAGAGTGGATTGCTTGACTGTTGTAGAACTCATCTGAATTTCATCTCCTTAAAATCCATGGGATAAAAATCAGCTCTACTACAATGGTCGGTGATCTGCTCTGCCAGGTTACTGCCCAGGTGGTGAAGTAGAAAATTGGCCCCTACATGTTTCTGATTTAGGATGCATCCTTTGTCATTGTCTGTAGTGCCAATATTACTGAAAGAAAAAGTCACATCCAAAGAAGTGATTGTAATTTGGAGTGAGGAATGCATCAACAGCTGCACTTTTTAATGTCTGGACATCTGGACTTAGAGTGGACTGAAATTTCTCCAGTAAGAGTTTAATATCGTCAAGGGAATGCTGAAATTGGATAGTGCTAAGATTCTGTGACATCACTGACATATCACTGATCTGAGAGCCAACAACCTCTCTATCATGTTGCTGACTCCGTGGACTGCATTCACTGAGGGTAAATGCTGTCTTTCATCTGCATGAGACCATATTAAATGTCATCCTTCATCTCTGATAAACTTTCTCTTTAGCAATGAGCACACTCTTTCTCCAATTTCAGATAACGATGACCGAAGTACTGCTCGGAGAGTTGACCTCATGTCAGATGCAACAACACAAAAAGTAAAATACAACAATATCCCATGTTGCTGCATCTAAAATAAAGAACATGTATAGATATGGTGTCTTTCACATCCTCACGACATATCAAAGCACTTCAGAGCCAATTAATTGCATTTAATGTGTAGCCACTGGAGTTTTGTAGGCAAAGGCAGCAGCCAATTTACACACAACAAACAGATGAATGTCCAGTTAAAATGTTTTGCTGGTGTTAGTTGAGGGAGAAATTCTGACCCGAATACCATTCGAAATCCCTGCCCTTCTTCAAAAAAGTGAATGGGATCTTTGTAGGCAGACAGGTCCTCTCATCCAAAAGTCCACGCTTCTGACAATGCAACGTTTGCTCAGTACTGTACTGAAGAGTCAACCTAGATTATGGTTCACGTTTTAGAGTAGGGCTTAAAGCCACAACCTTCTGAGTCAAAGGTGAGAGTGGTACAACTGAATCAAGTGACACTTAGCATTTTCACTCTGAGAGGCACAGAATAGCTGCCATGGAAAAATGTCCCGATCACTGGGTGTTACGAAGGCTAGGGCTGAGGAAATTACCAGCATGGCCCCATATCCTCGAATGTTATGGGCCATGTTTGGGGTGAACAAAGGTTCTGAAGAAATTCTGAGCCCAAGAATGCTGTTATAATAATGGCGAAGCTATCAACATGCGTCGTTATTGCAGAGTAAATCTGACAGCAGCTTTTGACATCCACACATGTGTAGTTAAACACGGAAATCCAGAAGTTGTTATCAGCGATAACCTGCTCCTTCACATTGTGCACTGTTGCAGTCCTCACTGATAGACAAGGCACTGAAAATATTGTAATGGCATGAACTTGTGCTACTTACCCACTAGTTCTGCACTAAAGATAGTTGAAAAAGTTAGAGCTACTGCACTCAGATAAATTAGTTTTTAATGGTGTAATAAATGATAATTACTGCTGAACTACCTCTCTGGCCCTGAAAAATTAATTTTACAAGTGTGGAGTCTCAGAAGAAAATTAATATTGAGCTTAAAAAAATATATTTAAAAAAAAGTTTTTCTGTCTATCGCTTTTATCTCTTTCCCATCTGTATTTCCCAATCTTTAGTTTGCTTCCTATACGTAACTTAAATGTAATTTATATTCCCTGTTTTTTACTTCCTGGTGTAGATCCTGCATGGCTCAGTGAGGATTCTTCAATCTGATTGGTTGAAGAGCCTCTATCGCTTTCCCTGTTCACAGATGCCCTGTAGAGAGCGCCACATTGAAACAGACACCAGATTAGTAGCAATCCCCTCTGACAAGCCCGTGAAAAGTCTGTGGGCAACTGTACGCAAGGTGAGCGACGAAAGCTGTTCATTTGCCGCTGAGTGCAAAATCCATGCCATTGTGCCTTGGCATTCTTATACTTTTTATGTATGAATCCTGCTTTTGTTTTGTAGAATCATAGCAATTACAGCACAGAAGGAGGCTGTTCCAGTTCTGTGACTTATTCATCATTTTGGATACTATTCCTCCTGCATTATAATATCTTTTTGAATTGCAAAGTTATGTGAAATACAACAGATAATAATAATTCCTCAGACACAGTGGGGCTTGTACTGTAAGACCCTTTCATTAACATTTCCAGTATCTGAAGTGCTTCAAGATCTCAATACATGGATGATGTAACGTTATATCAGCTATGGCTGTGGCAGATACCCACAATCTGCAAACAGCCATCCTTCCATTAATGACGGCAAGTGGATTGCCTTAAAATGTAGGCTTTGTGTGAGCTCTCTTTGCAGTAGATGCTCACCTCACTGCAGAGCTGGTCTCCTGTCATCTTGGTTAACCCTTGGCACTGGACCAAGACCTAGCTCTGTCAAGCCCATGTGGTGGCTGGTGTGCAACGGCCACCACACGTTTAAAAAAAATCCACGCACAGGCATCTTCCACTCTTCATGATGTAGTTCGGGATCTGGAATATTAGGTCATTCATTGAAACATTTTTGAACACATTCCCTTTTGGTGTGGAAGCAAGTCATCCTCGACACGAGGGACCGCCTAAGAAGAAGGAGATGTTCACCAATATGATTTGGTGTTGGTGGTTCGACACAAGCTGGACATTTATCGTAAAGCCTTTGTGGTTCATATAAAGGCAAGACATTGTGTACAGCAGTATGAATGCCAGCATGGTGTCTTTCGTCTCTTGGAAAGCCAGCAGAGTTATTAAAATGTATTGCTTTATTCCATCTGAAAGAGTATTAAATAGTTGGCATGGTAAAATCTGCTATCTTGGTGATGGATCTGTGCTTGCCTGGAATAAATACTAAAATGTTGACTGACTTCTGATTTTCCACAAGTACTGTCTGACCTGCTGCCTATTTCCATCTACTTTTTTGTTTTCTTGCCTGAAATAACCGTGAGATATAGAAATGGTTGGTTCTCCCCTTTTTGAATTTTTAACCCCTCTCCCGCCTGTCCTGAGGGTGTGGGGGTTAAAATTTTCCCCATAGAATACCTAACTATACCTACCAATACAATTTCAGTGGCACTTCATCCCTTGCCCTCTGCTGTTCCTCCTCAGCCAACTGCAGTATGAATAGCTCAGTGAATCCAACACCTACAGTCAAAGTACTTCCTCGTTTTTGTTTGTGATCTATTGTGATTAAATTGAAATCTGCAGCAATGCTGCAATGCCAGCTATAAATGATCATTCTCAGAACATTACAAGAACAAAGTAAATACACTGGAATATTATGCACGCTGAGAAACACCAGCACATTACTTCAGCATTACAGCACTGTGTATCTACTTCATACCAGGAGTAATTTTGTAACTTATGATAAACCGGAGCAAAATTATCACTAGACAAAATACGATACTGACCTGAACACACAAATAGCACATGCATTGAACAAATCCCTCAAAGTAATTTTCAGGTTTAAACCATTGTCATTTTAAGTGCTTTATACTGTAATATGCAGAGTTGCACAGATCATTTTTGGTGATTTATGTAATTCTCCAAATGCTTCATCCTCTGATAATACTATGCAAGAAACCCCTACACTATTCTCCAATTAAATTGTTTCTAATACATTCAGTTTCAATATGTCTACTGTTGCTGAAATTTGGAAATATTCAATAAGAAATGTAACATTTCCAAAGAGTTCTGATGAAGGTTAATTTGTTAATTATGATATTGATATTTGCCTGTTTCTCAGCTGCCAGGCTCAAATTTCCATCAGTTTTTGCAGACAGTCTGGCATGCTTCCAGAATAAATGCTGATGTGTAAAAGCTGAACTGACTTTCTAGCATGTGAAAATCTTACTGAGACTGAATTCCCTGAGCGCTGGTCATGGCGGAGAAACATAATGGGCCCGAAATTGGTGGATATACTGCCGCGGATCGCTGACATACCTCCCAAAAGTGTAAAATTGATCGAAAAATACTAACATATCGCTGACCATGTAGACCGCCCTGGATAAGATGGTTTTAAGTCGATCTTCAGTCGGCGGTATGCATCTTCACCTCTGAACATTTTTTTATCTACCCCCCAGTTTCTCCCGCCTCCCAATCTCTTTCCCCCTCCCCCCGCCACAGCAATCTGTTTCCCCCACCCCACTGATCTCCCCACAAGAAGCAATTTCCCCCAAATAGCGACCTCCCCCCGAGAAGCAATCTCCCCCAAATAGCGATCTCCCCCCAAGAAGCAATCTCCCCCCCGCAAGAAGCAATCCCCCCCCCCCCCCCAAGTAGCCATCTCCCCCAAATAGCAATCTCCCCCCAAGAAGCGACTCCCCCCCCCCACTCCACCCTTCCACATACCTGCACATTGCTCTCAGGCCGGCAGTCTCTGTTGATTCTGGTCTGTGTCTCTCGGGGGGGGGGGGCGGAGCTTTGCAGCAGCATGCGTGTGCGCAGAACTTGGGACCCGAAGATTCCCGAGTGAAAAGGATTCACCACCCGCACACCGCCCGCTGCACTCCACTCCGTCCACTGCACTCCGCTTGACATACTGCCAAGAAAAAATTGATGAAAATCGCGCACACTCTGCCCCAGTGATACCCGGCGGTATGAAACGACATGACACCGGCATACCACCAAGAAATGAGCAGATGACCAATTTCGGCCCCAATATCAGTTAAAATACTGAATAATAATTTAATATTGGAATAAACCTGTAAATTGCTGCCATTCATCTTTTGATTCCAATTCTAACCAATATGCTCATTAAAGCAATTTAGTCACAGAACTCATCAGCAAAACCAGCAAAAATGATTATGTATGTTATAAATATATAGTAATTATACGCCAAAGACTTACGGCAAAAGTACTTATGGTTCTGAATTGATTTTGAACTAATGTTCACACATATGGTGTGGCTAAAATGTACATAGTAGCGCAAACAAAATGGGGAACCACATACTCCTTATTAAACATGGATAGTCAAGGATAAGAAGTGTGTGGTTCCCTGTTTGGTTTCGGCTACTATGTGCATTTTTAGTGCATCATGTGTGTTAATATTAGTTTAAAATCAATTCAAGAACTATGAGTAATTTTTACGTAAATCTTTGAACATCCATTATTCTGCATACAAACACAAGCTATGTCACAGTCAACACAGATATCTGGTAAAAAATCTCCACAAGTGAGGCTGAGGAGATAATTAATGAGGAACACAGTCATAAGATATTGTCAGGAAAAAATTCTTCAGTAACTATTATTTAAGTATCTGTAAGTTGGATCTTCATCGTAGTTATGATGATAAAAGTGTACTGGAACATTCAAATGATAGAAGTGACATTTTTAGACCTAAAAGAAACACATTTTAAAGTGGAATATAATTTTGTGAGATTCATGGGAATCATTTTCCAAGATCTATTTGACATTGGTAAATTGTACTGAGGATTGTTGGGAATCAATAGTGATTGTTGGAATAAGAACACATGAATTAGGAGCAGGAGGAGGCCATATGGCCCCTCGAGCTTTCTCCGCCATTCAATAAGATCATGGCTGACCTTCGACCTCAGCTTCACTTTACTGCCCGAACACCATATCTTTTAATTCCGTTAAAAATCTATCTATATCAGCCTTGAATATACTCAGCGATTCTGCATTCACAGCCCTTTGGAGCAGAGAATTCCAAAGATTCACAACCCTTTGAGTCAATCCTTGTCAATCCCCCTCAGAATCTTATATGTTTCAATGAGATCACCTCTCATTCTTCTAAACTCCAGAGAGTATAAACCCAATCTGCTCAATCACTCCTCACAGGACAACCCTCTCATCCCAGGGATCAATCTAAAGAACCTTTGTTGCACTGCCTCTAAGGCAAGTATATCCGTTCCTAAATAAGGAGCCCAAAACTGTGCAGTATTCCAGGTGTGATCTCAACAGATCCCTGTACAATTGTAGCAAGACTTCCTTATTCTTGTACTCCAACCCTTTAACAATAAAGGCCAACATGCCATTTGCCTTCCTAATTACTTGCTGTACCTGCATGCGAACTTTCTGTGGGGCTCAAATTCTCCAGCACCTCAATTTGGTAACCGATTCGGGGCAGGACTTCCTGTGCCCGGCACGGAAGTCCCGCCCTGGCCGTGAAATTGCGGTTACCACCCCTCACAGGAAGTGGAGCGCAATGTCACGTAAAAGGGGAGGGTCGCTGCACACTCTGCCGGGCTTCCGATAGCCTCCACTGGGCCACCAGGGCATCGTGGTGCCGAGGCTGTGTTTCTTGTACGAGGACACCCAAATCTCTCTGAACACCAACATTTAATAGTTTCTCACCATTTAAAAAATATTCTGTTTTTCTATTCTTCCTACCAAAGTGAATAACATCACATTTCCCCACATTATACTCCATCTGCCACTTTATGCCCACTCACTTAACCTGTACATATCCCTTTGCAGGCTCTTTGCATCCTCCTCACATCTTACTTTTCCACCTAGCTTTGTATCATCAGCAAACTTCCATACCTTGCACTTGGTCCCTTCATCTAAGTCATTAATCATAGAATCATAGAAAAAAAATAGGAGGCCATTCAGCCCATCGTGTCCATGCTGGATATAGATTATAAATATTTGAGGTCCAAGCACTAATCCTTGCGGTGCCCCACCAGTTACAGTTTGCCAATCTGAAAATGACCCGTTTATCTCCACTCTCTGTTTTCTGTCTATTAACCAATCCTTTATCCATGCTAGTACCTTACCCCCAACCCCATGTTCCCTTATCTTGCTTAACAACCTTTAATGTAGCACCTTATCAAATGCATTTTGGAAATCCAAATACACTACATGTTATGTCTTTGGATGCTCTGATAATGACTCCACGAGGCAATGTATTGAACTTGAACTGTAGTGACCGTAGCCCTTTATTGATAACTCCAGAGTGAGGATCACACCTGGTGGCCTGCCTTTTATACTAGGCCAGGCACACCTGTACAGGTAACCTGCAGGTCTTCCACTGCGGTGCCCTCTGGTGACACATTTTGTAATAGTACAAGCAGTAATCATGTAGGATACATGATACTACGTCCACTGGTTCCCCTTTATCTACCCTGCTAATTACATCCTCAAAAAACTCTAATAAATTTGTCAAACCCAATTTACCTTTCATAAAACCATATTGACTTAGCCTAATCATATTATGATTTTCTAAGTACCCTGTTACCACTCCCTTATTAATGGATTCCAGCATTTTCCCGACAACTGATGTCTGGCTAACTGGCCTATAGTTCCCAGTTTTCTCTCTCACTCCTTTCTTGAATAGTGGGGTTACATTTGCTACCTTCCAATCCACTGGGACCTTTCCTGAATCTCGCGAATTGGAAGATCACAACCAATGCATCCACTGGACCAAACATTGCGGTCGGAGGCTTCCCACAGGCGGATGCGTCCGACCACAAAAAAAAAAACAAAAGTACCTGGTGGTTCTGCTCCAATGTAGACTTCTGGTCCCAGGCATAGCTGCGCAACCCAGCGCAGAAACCCACACATGCCAGGAGCATAAGCGCTTCCTTGGTTCACGTGGGCCTGGACCACCAATCATAATGTAGTATTCTCATTACTATCAATGAGAATATCCCTCAAAAAACAAAGAAAATGCACAGATAAATGAAAAGAACATCACTTTTTTTTTTAAGTAATTGAAATTAAATTCAATGTTTTATTAAAAAAAATATTTTTTTGAAATTTAAAAAAAATGTTTCAATAGTGTTAAACATTAACTTACCTTCATGGGCAGGGTTTTTAATATAAAAATAAGTAATATAATTTTTTTCTATCTTTTAAAACTCTTACACTGGTAAAAGCGGCCTTACGCCTGCTTTTACTAGGCGTTAAAGTTTGAAGGACATTCGCTAACTCTCCGCTCGGGAAGGCTCTTCTCCCAGGGAGGTGCACGATCTGTCAAAAGACATTTTGACAGATCGCAAGTTCCGGGTTTAGGTGCATGCACTTCATGCGCCTAAACCCGGAACTTGCAGGGTATCTTCGGGCAGGTGCGCACATCATACGCACCTGGAGACGACGCAATTTATGGCCCACTATCTCTGCAGCCACCTATTTTAGAACTCTAGGATGTAGCCCATCAGTTCCAGGGGATTTGTCAGCTTTTAGTCCCATTAGTTCCTCAAGTACTTTTTATCTACTAATATTAGATACTTTAAGTTCCTCACTCTCATTAGTCCCTTGGTTCCCCATTATTTTTGGTATGCTTTTTGTGTCGTCTAGTCTGAAGACAGATACAAAATATTTGTTTAAAACCTCTACCATTTCCTTTTTCCCCAACATAATATGCTGCTTAATTCTCAGTGTATAAGATGAACAGTTATCACTGAAACTGTGTTGATGAGAAGTGGAAACATTTCCCATAAAATCTGTGTAAACGATATTCTCACAGTTAACAATGACTGTAGTGAAAGTCTCAAAACAACGCTCTTTTCCAAAGTTAGCTTGACTACAATATTTAATTGAAGTTAGACATCAAACATTTACTGTTTCTAATTCATATGTTAAATCACAATCACAGAGTCTTAATTATCTTTGTCCTCAATTTTGTAAGTTATTTAATTTACATTCCCAAGATTATGGTCCATTCCTTGGTTATGAGGGGTGGACTGATGACCTGGAATGTCAGCCTTGGCTAAGTGATAGTACTCTGCTGAGTCAAAAGCATGTGGGTTCAAGCCCCACTCCAGAGATTTGAGCACATAATGTAAGCTGACACTTCAATGGAGTGCTGCTCTGTTGGAGATGCCATCTTTCAGATGAAACATTAAACCGAGGCCCCTTCTGCCCTTTCCGGTGGAATGTGAAAGAGCCCATGGCATGGTTCGAAGAGCAGGGGAGTTCCCCGTTGTATCCTGGCCAATATTTATCCCTCAACCAACATCACTAAAAACAATTTATCTGGTCATTATCTCATTGCTTTTTGTGGGACCGTGCTTTGTGCAAATTGGCTGCCACTTTTCCCTACATTACAACAATGACTATACTTCAAAAGTACTTCATTGGCTGTAAAGTACTTTGAGACATCCTGATGTTATTAAAGATGCAATATAAATGTAAGTTCTTTCTTTTCTTAACAGGTCGTTGCCAATAGCATTATTAGGAGATATATCGGAGTGACCTGCAGATGATGTAGTCTCTACTTTTCCCTTCTCTTCCTGTGGGAAATCTGCTGGCCTCCACTCAGTAACTCTCCCTGGGATTGAGAACTCACTGCATGGCATATTGTCACTGCAAACCCATCATCATCATCATAGGCGGTCCATCGAAACGAGGATGACTTGCTTCCACAAGAGTGCACAGATGTTTCGATGAAGGACCTAATGTTCCAGTCCTGAACTCCAATTGAGGGGGTGGAAGATGCCTGTGCGTTGATTTTTTTAACGTGTGGTGACTGTTGCACACCAGCCACCACATAGGCTTGACAGAGCTAGGCCTTTATCCAGTGGCAAGGGTTAATCAGGATGACTGGAGACCTGTTCTGCTGCACGGAACTAGTGCGCACACATATCGCAGTGTGGGCTGGCCCGTGCTGCCCCTGGGCCCTCGTCTCTTCTGGGCCCCGTACCCTCATTTGCTGCTCATCCGCCACAAACATTCGCCGCACTTCCGCCACGATCTCTCACCGTTCCTCCGCTACGATCTCTCGCCGCTCCTCTGCCACAAAAACAACCGCTGCACCCCCGCCACGATCTCTCACTGCTCCTCTGCCACAATCTCTCGTTGCTCCTCCGCCACAAACATTTGCCGTATCTTCGCACGATCGCTCGCCGTTCCTCCACCACAAAAACATTCGCTGCACCTCTGCCATGATCTCTCACCGCACCTCCACATCAATCACTCGCCGCACCTCCGCCACGATCTCTCACCGCTCATTCGCCCCGACCTTCCCGCTCCTCTGCTGTACCAGGGCTTCGCCGATGTTGCTGCCCATGCTCCAAACGACGACATGGGTTTTGATGATGTCATCCAGTCGCCCACCTTGAAATCACCGCACATTTGTAGCAGCTCGCGCTGGAAGTTGTAATGGTATGCTCCAGCTCTTATACTCCCGACCTGCAGTGGTGTTCTCTCGCAGGTCGGGGTGGCCCACAATGTTCCAGGCCCGCCGCTCCAGCTCTTTTATGTTCCCGACCTGTGGAGGTGTTCTCTCGCAGGTCGGGGGGCCACGATTAAGGAAGTAGTAGCAGGACATTTAGAAAAGCATAATGCAGTGAAGCAGAGTCAGCGTGGTTTATGAAAGGGAAATCATGTTTGATAAATTTGCGGGAGTTCTTTGAGGATGTAATGAGCAGAGTGGATAAAGGGGAACCAGTTGATGTCATGTATTTGGATTTCCAGAAAGCATTCGATAAGGTGCCACACAAAAGGGTATTGCACAAGATAGGAGCTCACGGGGTTGGGGTGATATATTAGCATGAATAGAGGATTAGCTAACTAATAGAAAACAGAGCATCGGGATAAATGGGTCATTTTCAGGTTGGCAATCTGTAACTAGTGGAGTGCCACATGGATAAGTGCTGGGCCTCAACTATTTACAATTTCTATCAATGCCTTGGCTGAAGGGACCAAGTGTAACGTAACCAAATTTGCTGATGATACAAAGATAGCTAGGAAAGCAAGTTGTGAGGAGGACGCAAAGAATCTACAAAAGGATATAGATAGGCTCAGTAAGTGGGCAAAGATAGACGATAATGTGGGAAAATGTGATGTTATCCACTTTGGTAGGAAAAATAAAAATGCAAATTATTTAAATGGGGAGCAATTCCAAAATGGTGTCGTCCAGAGGGATCGGGGGGTTCTTGTACATGAAATGCAAAATGTTAGCATGCAGGTTCAGCAAATAATCAGGAAGGCAAATGGAATGCTGGCCTTTATAGCAAGGGGAATGAGTAGAAAAGTCCTGCTCCAATTGTACAGGGTATTGGTAAGACCACATCTGGAGTACTGCATACAGTTTTGGTCTCCTTATTATACTTGCATTGGAGGCAGTTCAGAGAAGGCTCACGAGGTTGATTCCTAAGATGAAGGGGTTGTCATATGAATAAAGATTGAGCAGGTTGGGCCTATACACTTTGGAGTTTAGAAGAATGAGAGGTGATCTTATTGAAACATATAAGTTTCTGAAGGGGCTTGACAGGGTCAATGCAGAGAGGATGTTTCCCCTCATGGGGGAATCTAGAATAAGGGGTCAGCCATTTAAAACAGAAATGATGAGGAATTTCTTCTCTCAGAGGGTCGTGAATCTTTGGAATTCTCTACTATGGGGAGCAGGCAGGGAAGTGGAGTTGAGGCTAGGATCAGATCAGCCATGATCTTATTGCATGGCGGAGCAGGCTCGAGGGGCCAAATGGCCTACTCCTGCTCCTATTTCTTATGTTCTTGTGTTCTTACTCCATCGTTAGCTTTGCTAAAACGGCATCTTGCTATCTGCTACACCATTGACATGCATTGACTGTCGTGAATATCCTGTGTTCGCGAACTAATCCTGCCGCAGATATTTAGGGCTAGTAATTACAAGTGCAAGTACCCTTTTAATGACATGGTAAGTGATAATTACTGCCAACCAACCTTTTTAGCTCTGAAAATGAACTATTACAAGTGTGGAGTCCCATTCCTTCACGTTTTGAATTTAAATGTAAAATTTTAAGTTATATTTTTTTCTTATTTTCCTTTGTCTCTTTTCTCTCTCTCTCGTAATCCAATCTTTCTTTCTCTCTACTTCCCTTTCTGTACCAGATTTAACATTGAATTCACCCCTTTTAATTCACCCCTCCACCCCCCTTCTCAGTCCTTCCACTGTTTATTTCCTAATCCTTAAATCTCTTAGGATAAGGAGTTATTCTGTTGGTTGTCCTATTCATTCAAGTCCTGGATGCCCTGTTTCCCTCGCTGCGTTGTTAGCAACTCGCATTTTCAGCAACTATGTGGGCAAAAATGTTTTGAGCTGCAGAGTGCAGGGACAAGACTAAATAATGGCAGACGGTGTTGGATGCCCTGCTACAGCACATTCTGTCCCATTACCTCAAATGGCCATAATGCATCTTCTTTGTGATCAACTTTTCTACTTTTATAAGGAATTTTCTTTCTTAAATAAATCTAGAGGTGATTTGACATTACCGGTCATCTTTTAAACTTTGTAAAAAGAAACACTGCAGTACGTGGCCTATCATAGTATACAATTCAGCTTGCTTGCACAGTCATTCGCCCTTCAACACTGCCACGGTCATGGCATACTCGGACTTCCTGACAGAATAGGCAGATCTAAAAGTCTAATGTATTCTTTTACCCAAGGGATTGCAATTTGAATGGTATCACAACATGTGCAGCATTAAGAAAGGCTGACCACACATTTTCTGTCACACAAATGCTGAATATGAAATGCAGCCCAATTGAGAATGGCCAGGACTAGTTTAACATGGTCAGTGCATTTGTGTGGGCCTTTTGAAGTTCAGAACAACAACTTGTATTTATATAGCACCTTTAGGGCAATAAAACATCCCAAGTTGCTTCACAGGAGCATTATCAAACAAAATTTGATACCAAGCCACATGAGGAGATATTAGGAGAGGAGACAAAAAGCTTGATCAAAGAGATAGGTTTTAAGGAGTATCTTAAAGGAGGAGAGAGAGCTAGAGAGGCAGAGTGGTTTAGGGAGGGAATTCCAGAGCTGAGGGCCTAGGCATTTGGAGACACAGTCGCCAATGGTGGAACGATGAAAATCAGGTATGCGCAAGAGGCCAAAATGGGAGGAGTGTAGAGATCTCAGAGCGTGGTAGGGCTCGATGAGATTACAAAGACAGAGAGGGCTATATCGGTGTAACTCAGCCATGTGTTACAAATTAATTTGACTGTAGCTTGAATTTTCTTTCCATTGTTAAGAGAATAAGACCAGTCAAAAGCCTGGGATCCTGCTTCACACGAACTCTTAACTTGCTTCCTGGCAGGATGTTCATTATATATCGACTGGACTTTGTGTAAGTTGCACTTCTGACAAAAGAAGCTGGTGTGGATATAGGAGCTAACTTCAGGGGTGAAAATAGAAAAATAATCAATATTTTTTTCTTTAAAATGTCAAAGAAAACCTCCATTCTCATAAGAGATGTTCACTGTAGGGCCAAGGATTATAAATGAAGAGGACTATAATTGAAATGTACTAGCCCCTCAATCTAGGAAAGATTGTTGCTTTATTATTCACATGCTTTCAAAATAATCTCACTTTTCAGACCCATTGTGATGCAGTGTGTTCGTCTATTAACAGCAAAGCAAATATTCTGAGGTAAATCAGAATCCCTTTTAGAGTGTGTCAGCGTCTTATTACTCGTGTCAATCTGTCTTTTTTCAGACTGATACAACTCTACCCATTTCTTTTTCTCTTCACTCTCTACCAAGTAGAGATGTTAAACTACATGAAATAGCATTTGTAACTTCAAGATTCTACCGCCTCCACTCCACCCCAAAATGTTGTCACTGGAAAGGAAAACCAGGCGGGATGTTTGGAACGGGCGGCCTATCTGGAATTGCACATTTTACACTCACACCAAAGTTACATTTTACATCCTTAACTTCGCATGGTCTCAAAGACTTTCTGATCATGAGCCGGGATAACAAAGAGAAAACTTTTCTGTAAATTGCTTTAGCTATTCCATGCCTACATACAAACTTCCTTTTTCTTTGAAAAGTGGTCGAGCATCACAACCTCAGACCTTGTTTTAGACTATAACATACAAATTTATTGAACAATATGTGAACGAGTGTATACAACAACAACTTGCACTTCTGCAGCACCTCCAACATAGTAAAGTGTCCCAGGCACATTATCAAACAAAATTTGACACCGAGCCACATATGGAGATATTAGGAAATGTGATCAAAATGTGTGTTTTAAAGGAGGAGAGAGGCGGAGAAGTCTCGGGAGGGAACGCCGAGCCTAGGGCGCAGGCAGCCGAAGGCACGACTGCCACTGGTGGAGCGATGAAAATCAGGGATGCACAAGAGACCAGAATAACAGTAGTAGAATAGTAATAATCGATATACTTACAGTAGATATACTAAGCAGCTCCTCTAACAAAATTAATAAATGATAACTATCGATATTGTAAGATTTTTTTTTAATGCAATATTCTTTTCTTCTTGTAGTCTTTATACTTACAGGAACTAAACTGTCCTAATCTATCTCTATGTAGCTTCCAATCAACTCCAGACAGAAGCCTACTTGTAATGTGCTAATTGTGACCCTCTGACGTAGGCAAGTGATTTAATAGTTAACCGCACGATCAATGTAGTCCCTGGTTTTGATCACCTGAGGGAGTCGGAAAATAATTTTCCATATATTTTCCCTCCCTTTTTGTCCTTGGGTTCCTTTTTCTGGTCTCTTGCCTATCTCAGGAGATTATATGGCTGCTGGGAGGGGTGGGGAAGGAAACTATCTAGTCATGGTATTCCAGACTGATGGACCAGTTGGTCTTTTCCTGCCCGTCATTTTCGTATGTTCATAGAACTAAATTAAGTTTGAGGTACCATTTGGAGAGCGTGCACTGCGCACTCTCCGCCCATTAATACCAGGCGTCATGTGGCCTGATCAGCAGTGTTTAAAGGGCCTGCACAGGTCACTGAGAAAAAGCAAAGCTTTTGTGGTTCTTTTGTTTTTAGAATATTTGTGGGGCCAGGAAGAGCCCTCATAATTGCACACCTCCCCAAAAGATAACATTTCCAACTCGCCTTTGTGTCTGAGCCAACGGACTTCATCCCACTCCCTCCCCTCCTCCAACTCTAGCCTCTTGTGCATCCCCTACCATTGGCAGCTGTACCATCAGCCATCCAGGCCCAAAGCTCCGGAACTCCCTCCTTAAACCCGTCTGTCTCTCTCTCCTCCTTCAAGACCTTCCTTAAAACCTACCTCTTTGACCAAGCTAATAGCTCCTTCTTTGGCTCGGTTGCTATCCTTGTCAGGTTACACTTCTGTGAAGCGCCGTGGGAGTTTCTACTATGTCAAAGGCGCTATATAAATGCAAGTCATTGTTTTCTAATAAAATATGCAGTAATAGTACAAGTACAAATGATGGCCTTTGTCCAATACCTTTTCCCAGACTTACACTTAAGATAATGGAATGCAGCTGTTTCTGGGCCAAGATATTCGCTATTTCCTGTGCAGAACAAAAAGAAAAGGAGAAAGAAAAGATAAATCCTAATGCGCTGGATTTTCCTGTAAAGGTAACAGTAAGCCTGAAATGCTCACTGTTATTTATGTGTAAATCAGACAGCAGTTTCCACTGACTGCACATGCGTAGTTAAATGTGGAAATCCAGAAGTTGCTATCCAAGATGCCTTGCTCCTCCAAATGCTTCCCAAAAATGGCATCTCGCCGCCTGACTCACCATTCAAATATATTGAAAGGCATGAAGTTCCTCTACTTACCTCAGAGATATGGACTAGACTTGCCAGAACAAGTTAGAGTTGTCCATTCCAGTATAAGTATACTTTTAATAGCGTGTTAAGTCTTAATTGCTGCTAAATAACCTATCTAGCACTGAAAATTAATTTTTACAAGTGTGGAATCTCATTCCTTCAGTTCTTAATTATTGTTAAAGATTGAAAAATATACAAAAAATATTTTTTTAACTTTATCTTTCTGTCTGTTTTCTCACTCTCTTCATCCAATCTTTCTTTCCCTTTCTTTATTTCACTTTTTGTACCTGTTTCAACATTGAATTCACTATTCTATCTGACACTTCCTGGTTCAGACTCTGATGCTCATTAACGATTCTTCACTCTAATTCACACAGGTCCCTGATGCCCTGTAGAGGGTGCTGCGCTTTTTGGATGGTTGGCTAACAGGAACTTCCAGTGCAAAAACCCACAGAAAGTCTATGGGCAAGTGCAAGTCTAACAAAAGACTAGAATTCAGTGCAAAATCCAACCCAAAGTCCATTTGACAAGATAGCACCCTGCTGGTTTTGGAATGTAAAAATAGATGTATAAATTTAGTGAATATACATGTATTAACTGTGAAGCATTCTGCAGACTTTTCAAAAGTCTCAGTATTGAAAAGTGCATTTTATTAGTTGATTCAAATGGATATTGTTTCACTATAAGATTCACAAAAAAAGAAAGTCTTGCATTTATTTAGCACTTTTCATAAGCTCAGGAAGTCCCAAAGTGCTTTGCAATCAATGAAGTACTTTTGAAGTGCAGTCATTGTTGACAGAACATGAATAGATAATCTAGGAAGCCCAAGTGTGTCGCTGTTTGTGTGAGTGTGTGTGTATATGAGAGGGCGATAACTTCTTGTGACTACAGTTTTAAAGCATGGAACAGAATCATGAGAACAAATTGTCAAAATGAATGTAAGATACATCAGAGCTTTGTAAACATATTATAAAATGGAAGTATTGTGCCTTCAACTGCTCAAGGTATAACAGAGTCTGAAAACATCTGTTCCCAATCACAGAAATCCACATAACTCTTGTTGAAAAGTTATTTTGAGGTGTAACTAAACTAAAATTGTAACAGTGCGAACTGAAGATAGCATGTTGGCTCAAGTGGTAAAACTGAAAGTCTCTCATCACTCAAATGTTTTTGTTTTGGTTGACTAGGTATTGTCAATTATTGACCAGACTCTTAGATGGAGCAGCAAACTGACAGGTCGTTGTATGAAAAGGGAAGAGAAAACTCACATTATTTCCTCTGTTCTGCCAGCACTGTGCCTCTTTTGTATAATCACAGAGTAGTATCGATTGAAGAAGTGGCCGCTCAGACCATTCCAGTCTCTCCAGGTGCCGACATTGTATTATGGTAGGCAGTCTTGCACAAAAGAAATGCAATTCCAGAAAGACAGAAATAATGAAATAATTGCATTTATATTGCACCTTTCATAACCTCGGGACGTCCCTATGTGTTTTAAAGCCAGTGAAGTACTTTTAGAAATGTAGTTACTGTTGTAATGTAGGAAATACAGCAGCCAATTTGCACACAGCAATCTCCCACAAACAGCCAATGTGACAATGACCAAATAATCTGTATTAGTGATATTGATTCAGGGATAAATATTGGCGTGTAAAATAATACGTGCATTATTGCAATGCCTTATCATGTCAAAGCACGTCAGACAATGAATTTCTATTTTCTTTAAAGTTCAGTGAATGATAGTTATGTAGGAAGAAGGCCGCAGCCATTAGTTAGAAAACTGGGATTATTCCACAAACTGCTGTTAAATGAGGGTCTGAGCTGCTTGGGAAGAACCTGAAATTTAAAAAAACATGAGGATTCCGTGCTTTGTGCATATTTGTTATTTAACTGATCCAAAAAAACTAAGGCAATCCGATTGGCTGCATATCATAAATAATTTATTACAATTATTAACATGGGCCAATTGTGGTACAGGCCAAGCAGCAGATCAGCATGTTCCAGTTAGAGAAACATTCATGGCCATTATTATTTCACCAGTTTATTTTTCTTATCTGGTCAAAAGGGCAATGCTTCCAAGATTTCATATTGTGTTCCTTCCAATTTATGTGGTCAAATATGGTCAAAATTATTCTCTGCTGCAAAAGTGCTATTTAATTGATTGAATATATAAATGATATGTAAATTGCTTCATAGTAAACAGTGTTCATTGCAATAATAAATGATCTCTTTGATCATCATACTACATTAAAGTTTTGACATCTGTTTGTTTTTTACCATTTTAGAGATAGTGGATGGTGCCAAAAGCCAAGGCCATCTTTTATTCTGGAGTTTATGGAACTGTGTTCCCCCTTCCACCGTTAAATGACATTCTCTTTTCCGTTACAGTCTTATTTTTGTTCCGTTGCTGCCCTTGCCTTTCTTTCTGAAGCTGCTAGTTGATACTTATACCTTTCTTTCTTTTTCAAATCTCACAGATGATTTTGTTTTAGATTTAGGATTTTAAAATTAGGATAACATTGAACGATGATAGTGGCAGCATTTTGGGATTGTTGCGTCAAAGCTTGTTAAAGCCAGTAACAATCTTGAAAATGGTAAAAACAGAGTAGATGGCAACGCTGCAGCATGAAGACAAAAGAGAACCTTTATTGTTGTAATGAGCATTTCAACATTGCACAAATAAGTAGATAAGTGGACTTACCATGTTTGAAATTTGGTAGCTACAGCCATATTTTTGTTGTCTCGAGTTTTGGGGCATTTCAATCCCCGAACTTCAATGAAAAACACTCTAATTTCTTTATTCATGTCATTTGAACTAAAATGAACTGAAATAGGCGCATACACTGAGGGCTAGAAATTCGGTTGGTTAGCACCACCTGTCCGAGCACCACGCTGTTAGTGCCTACCACGAACTTCAGTGAGGGTTTAGCGGCAGCGCTGACAGTTTGCGCTGTGCTTGCTAGCACCGCCCACTCAATGACGTCACCAAGTGTGCAATGCCCCATAGCACTGCATTTGCAAAATTCTGTATTTCGCCTGTTGTAGTGCCTGCCGCTGAGACCGGCAGGGGAAACCAGTCGGTCCAGCGACCATCCCGAAGTGCAAGCTAAGTTCTGAAATTTCACTTTTCCAACTTTTATTTATTTGTTGCAGTAGTGGGGAGGTGTGGGTGAGGTTTATTGAATTATTTTTCAACGATTTAGTAGGTAAGGGTTTTGTGAATGTTTTTTGAACGTTTTTTGCAATTGTTTTTTGTTTATTTTTCCTCCCTCCCAAGGCCTCTCTCGCAGCGCTACCGGCCTCGGACTAAAGTTGGCGAAACTCGCGGGTTGTGTCGCGAATCGTCATGCAACACCGAGTTTACCAATGTAAAGGCCGAAATTTAGGCCTAAAAACCGTAGTGCAGCGAAAAAGGTCATTTTGGCGTAAAACTACCATTTTCGCCGATAACCGAAATTCTAGCCCATAAAATATACAGAATACAGATGGTACACCATTATTACAGGAGCACTTATTTATATATGCAGAATGTCTAAAGTCTTAGTCTGGCAAGGATAAAGGAAGCTTCTTGTTTATCCTTACCCAATATGTTTGGTAGTACACTTCCGGCCCGCTATTTTGGGGCCTTAGGTGTCTATGCAGCGCCTGTTTTTCAGACAATTTCTAAGCAAAGTTTAGAATTCAAGGCAGTATTTTGAGCAGAGCTCAGTAAAAGTAGCAGCAAAACCCATGACTCAACCAGAAAGTACTAAAAAGATCGCTATGCAAGTAAAGTAACACCAACTTTCAGTTGCAGTGCATAAAATGGCCTCCTCAGTGTGGTGCTTGCAGCCGCTCTGACTCGCACTGAAATTGTGCTGGTCATTATTTGGGGCAGGTTTGGGAAGGAAATGAAGGGGAATGGGGTGGGGGTTAGCCACTCCCCCTTGACTACAGGTAACTGATACTTTTTGAGAGGAGAATGCAGGTGTGTTTTTTTGTGGCGGATTTGAGGCAGCAACCTTTAAGAATGCAGTTTCCTCTGTTTACTGCCCCAAATCCGTCCCCAAATGGATGGTAACTCTGAGTTCTTGTCTAAGTGTTGCATTGATGTGCTTTTTAAAAGGGGTGTATGTGTTGCTAGTTGTTGTGTCCTTACACTCTACTGTAAACTACTGTAAATCAACACGAGGCACATACTGGAGACAAGGTCACCCTGTGACCTGTACCTTTATTCACAGGACGAAGAAGTGATGACCCTGCATGGGACCTCCCTTTATATACCTGGATGACCAGGTGAGGAGTGTCTCCCACAGGTTCACCCCCTGTGGTCAAGGTGTGCATTTCTTAGGTGTATACAGTGTACAGTGTTGTTACATGAAGGTTACAGTTACATGAAGGTTACATACATGACATCACCTCGCCCCCCCCCCCAACGATTTTGGGTCAAAGATTGAGTCTTTCAGGCGGTCGACGCTCTCTCGTGGAGCGCCGCAGTTGGGGCTCTGGTTGTTGAGCCTTGGCATGCGTCCTTGTCATCTGTGGTGATTCCGGCTCGTCCAGGCTGGCCGCAGGGACTGTGCATGCTGCTGAAAGTTCTTGTTGCTCATTCACTGGCAGTGGTGTGGGCAGCATCTCATGGTTTTCCTCAGGTTCCTCAGTGTCCATGCTGAACCTTTTTTTTACTTAGTCCAGATGCTCGCGGCATATCTGTCCATTGTTAAGTCTGACCACTATGACCCTATTCCCCTCTTTACCAATTACAGTACCCTCAAGCCACTTGGGCCCCAAAGCGTGATTAAGAACAAATACAGGGTCATCGATTTATATACATCTCCCCTTTGAGTTACGGTCATGGCACTCATTTTGGGACTGGCGCTTGCCCTCAACAATGTCTGACAGGACAGGATGAATGAGGGACAGCCGAGTTTTAAGTGTGCCTTTCATGAGTAGTTCCGCTGGCGGGATTCCCATGAGTGAATGCGGTCGGGACCTGTAGGCCAGCAGGAGGCGCGATAGGCGGCATTGAAGGGAGGGTCCTTGAATCCTGAGCATGCCTTGTTTTATGATTTGGACCGCAAGTTCCGCCTGGCCATTGGAAGCTGGCTTGAAAAGTGCTGTCCTGACATGTTTGATGCCATTACCCGACATGAACTCCCGGAATTCATAGCTAGTGAAGCACGGGCCGTTGTCGCTAACCAGGATGTCCGGCAAGCCGTGGGTCGCAAAGACTGCACGCAGACTCTCCACTGTGGTGGATGTCATGCACAAATTCATTATGATGCACTTGATCCATTTTGAGTACGCATCAACAACAATGAGGAACATTTTCCCCATGAATGGGCCCGCATAGTCTACGTGAATACGTGACCATGGCTTGGTGGGTCAGGGCTACGGGCTGAGTGGGACCTCCCTGGGGGCATTGCCCAGCTGGGCACACATCATGCACCTGCAAACACAGTGTTCCAGGTCTGCATCAATTACCAGCCACCATACATGTGACCAGGCAATGGCCTTCATTAGCACAATGCCTGGGTGCTCGCTGCGGAGTTCCCTGATGAATGCTTCCCTTCCCTTCTGGGGCATGACTACCCGGCTGCCCCATTGGATGGAGAGTTCATCCGTCCGTCTGTGAAATGGTCTGACCTCTTCAGGACATGCTCCGTGAGCGGGCGCCCAATCCCCAGTCAGGACACATTTCTTAATCAAAGATAGGAGGGGATCTCTGTTTGTCCATGTTTTGATCTGGTGGGCTGTGATGCGGAAGCCTGTGCTGTTGAAAGCATCGACTGCCATGACCACCTCAGCACTTTGTTCCGCTGCCCCCTCAGTGGTGGCCAGTGGAAGCGTGCTGAGTGCATCAGCACAGTTTTCGGTGCGTGGCCAGTGCCGTATGGTGTAGTCATACACAGCCAGCTTAAGAGCCCATCGCTGTATGTGAGCTGATGCATTGGCATTGACAGCTTTGCTGTCGGACAGCAGGGACATTAACGGCTTGTGGTCCATTTCTAACTCGAACCTTCTTCCAATAATGTACTGGTGCATCTTTTTCATCCCGTAGAAACATGCGAGTGCTTCCTTTTCAACCATCCCATATCCCCTTTCTGCTTGGGAGAGCGACCTGGAATCATAAGCCACAGGTTGGAGTTGGCCCTCATCATTACCCTGCTGCAACACACACCCAACCCCATAGGATGATGCATCGCATGTCAAAACCAATTTCTTACAAGGGTTTTACAGTGTCAACTGCTTATTAGAACAAAGCAGGTTCCGCGCCCAATTGAAAGCCCGTTCCTGACAGTCCCCCCAAAACCAATCGCAACCCTTACGCAGGAGCATGTGTAGCGGCTCCAATAATGTGCTTAAGTTCGGCAGAAAGTTCCTGAAATAGTTCAATAGTCCCAGAAATTAATGCAACTCCGATGTGTTGCCGGGCCTGGGCACGACGGATCGCCTCCATTTTGGATTCAGTAGGCCGGATCCCGTCTGCGGCAATCCTCCTGCCCAAAAACTCGACCTCTGGGGCCAAAAACACACACTTGGACTTCTTTAGTCGCAGGCCTACCCGGTCTAGTCGGCATAGCACCTCCTCCAGGTTGTGGAGGTGTTCCTCGGTGTCTCGACCCATGACAAGGATGTCGTCCTGAAATACGATTGTTCCAGGGATGGATTTGAGCAGGTTTTCCATGTTCCTTTGAAAGATAGCGGCTACTGAACGAATGTCAAATGGACACCTGTTGTAGACAAACAGCCCGTTGTGCATGGTGATGGTGGTCAGTGGCTTGGATTCTTCAGCCAGTTCCTGGGTCATGTAGGCTGAAGTGAGGTCCAACTTGGTGAACAGCTTGCCGCCTGCCAGCATGGCAAAAAGATCCTCCGCTCTCGGAAGTGGGTATTGGTCTTGTAGTGACACTCGGTTGATGGTGGCTTTGTAGTCGCCACAGATCCTGACCGAGCTATCCGTTTTTAGGACCTGGACGATGGGGCTTGCCCTGTCGCTGAATTCAACAGGCGAAATTATGCCCTCTCTTAGCAACCTGTCCAACTCACTCTCAATTTTCTCCCGCATCACATAAGGCACAGCTCTGGCTTTATGGTGCACTGATGTGGCGTCCGGGTTGATGCGTATCACTACTTTGGTACTTTTGAAAGTCCCGACAACAGGTTGAAATTGTGACTCAAACTTTTGTAGGACCTGTGAGCATGAACTTCGCTCCACAGATGAAATGGCGTGCACATCCCCCTATTTCCAGTTCATCTTGGTTGGCCAGCTCCTCCCCAAAAGCGCGGGACCATTTCCACGGACAATCCAGAGTGGCAGCCGGTTCTCTGATCCATTATGTGTGACCACCAACATTGCACTGCCTAGCACTGGGATGATTTGGTGTACGTCCGTAATTGCATGTCAATGCATTCTAGTTTGGGTCTACTAGCTCTGAGTGGCCATAGTTTCTCGAATTGTTGGACACTCATAAGTGACTGGCTGGCTCCTGTGTCCAGCTCCATGCGTACCAGGATGCCGTTTAACAGTACTCTCATCATCATAGGTGGCGTCTTTGTGTATGAGCTGTGGATGTTTGCCACCTGAACCCGCTGAACTTCAGCGTCCATTGCTGTGTCCCAAGCATAACCCTGCCTTGCAGACCTTTCTTGTGGTTCATCCGCTTCATAAACCAGCCTCTCTGCGGGCTTCCTGCACATTCTGGCTAAATGTCCACTCAAGTTACAATTTCTGCAGATAAATTGTTGAAACCTGCAGGTTTTCGCAGCATGTCTGCCCCTGCACCTCCAGCAGGAGCTGAGATTGTTGTGAACAAAAGAAATGTTACCAGGCATTCCTCTCTGATTGTCTCTTTGATTACTCTTGAGCACTCTGCTAGTGGGTGTCAATGGCCCCATCCCAGGACGTATTGTCCTTTATGATGGTGTAAATGTCCGTTCAACCTGCCATTGTCTGTGTTGAGGACCCACCCTAGAGTCTGTTACTGCCTGGTTGGTGTCGAATTACCCTTGCCTGCCTGCGGGGTTCTGAGTCGCATTTACCATGTTAACTCCCTGCTCCATCACCACGTTGGGAACAGAGTTGGGCGTGTATATGATCTTGGTTTCCTCCTCCCCCGCCATGAAGGTTTGAGCCATCAATGCCGCTGCTTCCAAGGTCAAGTCCTTAGTCTCAATTAGCTTCCTAAAAATCCCGGCATGACCAATGCCCTCAATGAAGAAATCCCATAACATCTCCCCCCTGCAGGTGTCTGTGAACTTACAGAGGCTGGCCAAGCGCCGAAGGTCTGCAACAAAGTCCGGTATGCTCTGTCCTTCCCGACGTCGGTGTGTATAGAATCGGTGTTGGGCCATGTGTATACTGCTCGCCGGTTTGTGGTGCTCACCGATCAGTTTGTTGAGCTCCTCAAAGGTCTTGTCCGCCGGCTTCTCGGGTGTGAGCAGGTCTTTCATCAGCGCGTACGTCTTAGGTCCACAGCTGGTCAGTAGATGCGCCCTTTGCTTGTCAGCCACTGCCGCTCCCAGCCAGTCCTTCATGACAAAGCTCTGCTGGAGCCTCTCAATGAAATCGTCCCAGTCCTCACCAATGCAGTACCGTTCCTCTGTGCTACCGGTGACCATTCTCGTGAGTCGTTGATTCCCGTTTCTCGTCGCCAAATGTTGTGTCCTTACACTCTACTGTAAACTACTGTAAATCAACACGAGGTACATACTGGAGACAAGGTCACTCTGTGACCTGTACCTTTATTAACAGGACCAAGAAGTGATGACCCTGCGTGGGACCTCCCTTTATATACCTGGATGACCAGGTGAGGAGTGTCTCCCACAAGTTCACCCCCTGTGGTCAAGATGTGCATTTCTTAGGTGTATACAGTGTACAGTGTTGTTACATGAAAGTTACAGTTACATGAAGGTTACATACATGACACTAGTAACGAGAGGTTTTGGCTGGAGACATGCTGATCTTTATTGAATGACTCATTTCATAAAACTGTTCAGTATTTATTAGAGCAGATTTTGTTTGCACACTACTCTTCTAGTGCGGTGTTCCAAGTTTCCAGGAACATGTTTTCTCCCAGAAAACATTGCTCTGCATTTAGGTTTTTGACGTGTGCCAAAATATTCAAAACAAAAGCTCTCTTTTCAATTAGAGTTACAATGATGAAATTATAATATTTCAGATTAGTTCTACTGCTCCTTCTACGAAAGAAACATTGGGCCAGAATTTACGGTAGTAATAATGGCGAGGCGGTCAGTGCACACCGTTATTACTGGGTAAAACTGACAGCAACTTCTGGCACCAACATATGTGCAGTTAAACGTGGACATCCAGACGATGGTGCCAGAGATACACTGCTCCTCCACAGATTGCAATCTTTGCAGATGGAATCAACATAGAAATCATTGATATGGCATGAACTTAAAGGGGCCGAAATTGCCCTCTGCTTGAAACGGGACGCACCTACTGATTTCGAAGGATTCCGTCTGCCCCAATGCATGGGCGGACAATCCGGAGAAATTCAGGTCTTGGTGGGGTTTTCTTGCAGCGGGGCGGAAGTGGTCTCATCATTGGGGCGGAAGTGCCGGGTCAGTGTCGGGTCAGAGTAGCCGCCAATTGCTGGGCGGAAGTGGGGGCAGGGCGGAGTGGCCGACACTGGAAGCCATCATCACCGCGCTGATGATGTCATCGCGCTGGCGCGTTACAACGTTCTTCCCCTTCAGTTAAAGGGGAGGGCCGCTGCGAACTCTGCAGTCACTTCAGTGGCAAACACTGGGCCACCAGTGGGGGTTTCGGCCGGGCCAGCGGCCTGGCACCCAAGAGAGGGTGCCATGCTGCCTCTTGGTTGCCCGGCCAAACCCGTGGGCTTAATTGTTGACCCGACCTGGCAATCGGCCGACAATAAAAAATAAAATGGAGTCGCCAGCAGCGCTATCGCCCCTTTAAGGGCAGCCGCGCTGCCCAGCCATAAAAAGGGTACCGGCAGGGAAAACTGTCGGGGGCACCGACTTGCAGCAGTGCAAATTCAGAAAGGGGCAATTTCCCAAGGGGGAATTTCAGAAAGGGGGTCACCACCGACCAGTAAGGGGTCAGCGCATGCATGACACATTGGAAAAATGGGCGGGGCGGACCCCTACACCGCTCCAAAACTAAAGGAGGGCAATATCCAAAATGGCGGCCCCTCTGCAGTGACTCAGCAGCCAGTTCGCACCAACCAGTGATCGCCGCTTTCAGGCGGCCACGGGCCTTATAGAAAGGGGCAATTTTGGCCCCAAACTCTCTTATTCTTTCATATGGTAGTAGCAAAAAACAAATTAAATATCAATATCTAAGTCAGATATCCAGTCAAAAGCTTCCAGTGTAACAGCATGGATATCTTGTAGGCAGCCTGTGAATTTCCTCTGAGGGCAGTGCTCAATGATGTGCTCCAGGCGAATTACCCACTATTCTTCTGGTTGTGAATCTGTGCAATTCGCTGCCTCAGAGAGCTGTGGAAGCTGGGACATTAAATAAATTTAAGACAGAAATAGACAGTTTCTTAAACGATAAGGGGATAAGGGGTTATAGGGAGCTGGCAGGGAAGTGGAGCTGAGGCCATGATCAGATCAGACATGATCTTATTGAATGGCGGAGCAGGCTCGAGGGGCCTAATGGCCTACTCCTGTTCCTATTCCTTATGTTCTTATGTTAAATACCGATGAAAAACCATCTTGTTTAATCAGGAGTAACTGAGTTTTTATTGGCGCATTAATTGCTGAACAATCTATCTGGCATTGAAAACATGATTTTACAATATGTGGAGTTTCATTTCCTCAGAAGAAAATTTAAATAGTGCTGATTAAAAAAAAATGTTAAGTTTGTGTTTTGTTTTTTAAGTTTCTCCCTTAATCCCATGTGTATGTCACAATCTTTATTTTGCTTTTTGTACAACGATTTAAATGTGATTTATATTCCCTGCTTTTTACTTCCTGTTCTGACATCTGTGAGAATTCTTCAATCTAATTGGTTGATCAGCTTGCTGGCTGCCTGTCCTGTTGCTGAACACCACATATCTCCTGTAGAAGCTTCCAAATTTAAACTAACGTTGGAATAGAGGAAGTTTGAACTCTAGAGCCCCTTAAATCTTTGTGGGCAATTTTTTTGCGAGGTCAAAGGCAAGCACCGTTCATTTCCTGCTGCCCACAAAATCTAGGCCATTACAGCTGTGATAACCCGAGAGTTGAATAAACTGAAAAAAGCAGGCTGATTCAAAATTAGCACTTGTGATCAATTTGGAAGAAATTCTACTTTCAAAATTCTTTGATTTAAATCAATTTGGATTTAGACATGTGGCCCAGCCAATATGTTCTTCCATATTGCCTACTTCACATGAAATGCTGGGCAACTTTTCTACACATCCGTACCATCATATTGTCCTTGAAACCTGTGTCATGTTCTTGGACATTTACTCAGGTTCAGTGTCATTGGCTGTTAAGCTCATAATAAAGTAATGTAACTCAGTACTGTAGACATGAGTAAGTATGACCTTAGCTCCTTTTTATTCAAACTCCAGAGTGTTGGTACAGCATGGGAGGCCTGCTTATATACAGTGCTCTCAAGGGATGCTGGGATCCCTTGGGACTCCAACAGGTATGCCCTCTGACAGGGTGAGACGATCTGGGGCTTTTCGCTCTCTTGTCGATCGTCTCGGTACAAATGCAGGTGTGGGTGAGTTGGTTGGTTCTTCGCTGGGTGGGCAGCTGGCCTTGCTGGGCTGCTGGCGATGGTGAGTTCAGCTTCGTGGTCGACTGTGATGTCGGTTGCTACTTGTGTGTGTGTTGGAGGGTCGAAGTTGGTGGTGTCCTCTTCGGGTTGCTCGTGGTTGTTTGTGAATCGCAGTTTGGTTTGGTCCAAATGCTTTCGACAAGTTAGTCCATTAGCCAGTTTAACCTGAAACACACTTATCCCTTCTTTGGCTATGACTGTGCCAGCAAACCATTTGGGACCATGTCCATAGTTGAGTACAAATACAGCGTCATTGACTTCAATATTGCGTGGCAAGTTTGCGCGATCATGGTACATGCTTTGTTGATGCCGCCTGCCCTCGACATGATCATGGAGATCAGGGGGGACAAGAGAGAGCCTTGTTTTGAGCACCCTTTTCATGAGCAGCTCGGCTGGGGGAACCCTGGTGAGCGAGTGGGGTCTGGTGCGGTAGCTGAGCAGGACTCAGGACAGGCGGGTCTGCAGGGAGCCTTCCGACTCACGTTTCAAGCTTTGCTTGATGGTTTGGACTGCCCGTTCTGCCTGGCCGTTGGATGTGGGCTTGAACGGGGCAGATGTGACGTGCTTGATCCCATTGCGGGTCATGAATTCCTTGAATTCAGCGCTGGTGAAACATGCTGACAAGGACATCAGGCAGGCCGTGCGTGGCGAACATGGCTCGTAGGCTTTCAATGGTAGCAGTGGACGTGCTTACAGACATTATTACACACTCAATCCATTTTGAATAAGCATCCAAAACAACCAAAAACATTTCGCCTAGAAACGGGCCCACAAAGTTAGCGTGGATTCTAGACCACAGTTTGGAGGGCCATGACCACAAATGTAGCGATGCCTCTCTGGGTGCATTGCTCAGTTGAGAGCAAGTGTTGCAATGGCGCACGCATGATTCCAAATCTGAGTTGATGTCGGGCCACTACACATGGGATCTGGCTATAGCTTTCATGATTACTATGCCTGGGTGGGTACTGTGTAGGTCGCGTATGAACGTTTCCCTGCCTGTCTTAGGCAAAACCATGCGATTGCCCCACAAAAGATAGTCCGCCTGTATGGACATTTCGTCCTTGCGTCGCTAGAAATGCTTGATCTCTTCATGCATCTCCGCTGGGACGCTGGACCAGCTCCTATGAGGAAACAGTTTTTTACAAGGGACAGTAAAGGATCCTGGCTGGTCCAGGTCCTGATCTGGCGGGCTGTAACGGGTGCCTTTTCATTTTCAAATGCATCCATCACCAAGAGCAAGTATGCAGGCTATGCCATTTCCACCCCGGTGATGGGCAATGGTAGCCGACTGAGAGCATCAGCGCAGTTCTCTGTGCCTGGTCTGTGGCGGATTACATAGTTATGTGCAGACAGCATGAGCACCCATCTTTGGATGCAAGCAGAGGCATTAGTATTAATCCCTTTGTTCTCTGAGAATAGCAATATGAGCAGCTTATGGTCAGTTTCTAACTCAAACTTCAGGCCAACAGATACTGGTGCATTTTTTTCACCCCATAGATTCATGCCAGAGCTTCTTTTTCAATCATGCTGGAGGCCCTTTCGGCCTTGGATAAACGCATAGGTGACCGGTTGTAATGTTCCCAATTCGTTTGCTTGTTGTAACACACACCCGACCCCGTACGAAGACGCATCGCAAGCCAGCACAAACCTTTACATGGGTTATACAGAACAAGCAATTTGTTGGAACATAACAGATTTCTGTCTTTCTCAAACGCAGCCTCTTGTGATTTCCCCCATACCCAGTCATCTCCCTTGCATAGCAGCACATGTAGGGGTTCTAGCAAGGTGCTTAACCCAGGTCGGAAATGACCAAAATAGTTGAGGAGTCCCAGGAACGACCGCAGCTCCGTCATGTTCTGTGGCCTCAGCGTGTTCTTGATGGCCTCCGTCTTGGCATCGGTGGGTCTGATGCCGTGTGCTGCGATTCTTCTCCCTAAGAACTCGACCTCTGGCACCAGGAAAACACACTTAGAGCGTTTCAACCTGAGTCCCACACGATCTAGCCGACTTAGAACCTCTTTCAGGTTCTTCAAGTGTTCGATGGTGTCCCGACCTGTGATCAATATGTCGTCCTGGAAAACCACGGTGCGCAGAACCGACTTTAGCGGACTCTCCATGTTCCTTTGAAAAATTGCCGCAGCCGATCGAATCCCAAACGGGCATCTATTGTAGATGAACAGATCTTTGTGCGTGTTGATGCAGGTGAGGCCTTTTGAAGATTCTGCCAGCTCCTGCGTCATGTAGGCCGAGGTCAGGTCCAACTTGGTGAATGTCTTTCCTCCAGCCAGGGTCGCAAATAGGTCGTCTGCCTTGGGTAACGGGTACTGGTCCTGTGACGAAAAATGGTTAATCGTTACTTTATAGTCCCCACAAATTCTGACCATGCCATCACCTTTGAGAACCGGAACAATCGGACTGGCCCACTCGTTGAACTCCACCGGTGCGATGCTGTCTTTTCGTTCCAGCCTGTCCAGCTCAATTTGCACTTTCTCTCGCATCATATATGGCACCGTCCGTGCCTTGTGGTGGATGGGTCGTGTACCGGGAACCAAGTGGATCTGCACCTTCGCCCCCAAGAAACTTCCAATGCCTGGCTCAAACGACGGGAACCTGGGCACATGAGGCATCGTCGATGGACGAAAGCGCTCGGATGTCGTTCCAGTTCCAGCGGATTTTTCCCAGCCAGCTTCTGCAGAACAGCGTGGGGCCATCTCCTGCACTGCTCCATCATAGGAGACTTACTGCTGCGCTGCCATTACAAGGGATCAGCTCTTCAGTGTTAAGTTCTTAGCTTAGTATGAATGGGGCTAAGCTTGGGCTTGTGTGCCTTGTTGCACCACAGCCTATCGAAGGCCTTTTTGCTCATGATTGACTGACTCGCACCCGTGTCCAGTTCCATGGATATTGGAATTCCGTCCCTTTTCGAATTTTTGCATGATCGGTGGATATTTCATGGTGAAGTTGTGTACCCTTCTGCCTTCATGGTTCGAATCTCTAGTTCAGCCTGATCTGCCAAGGATCGACCCTCCTCTGGTGTTTTGCAGGGTTTGCAGCTCATCTGCACATTCACTGGAGGTGTCCCATTGTTCCACAACCTTTGCACACATAGTGTTTGAAGCGGCATTGATGGGCTCGTGATCACCTGCACAGCGCCAACAAGGGGTTAACTGTCTCACATTAATGTTTGATGGCGGACTCTGGGTCATCTGAGGTCGTGCAGCTGCAGGCGTGTACGTTCTGCCATATGCAATCCTGCCTGAAAACGACGTTACTTTGTGTACAGTACTTGCCCAAACCTCTTTGTGCTGCAAAATTTGTTTGGTGTTATTGCTGGTGGACATAAATGCCTGGGCTATCGTTATGGCTTTGCTCAGGTTCGTTGTTTCAACAGTCAATAGTTTGCGAAAGATAACCTCATGGCCAGTGCTAAGCACAAAGAAGTCTCTTAGCATTTGCTCAAGGAATCCATCGAATTCTCAATGTCCTGGAAGGCGCCTTAGTTCAGCGACGTAGCTCGCCACTTCCTGGCCTTCAGACTGTTGACATGTGTAAAATCGATACCTTGCCGTTAGAACGCTTTCCTTCAGATTTAGGTGCTCCCGGACCAGTTCTTCATACGGTTTGGTTGTTGGTTTCACCGGAGCTAGAAGATTCTTCATGAGGCCATAGGTTGTTGCCCCACAGACGGTGAGGAAGATCGCCCTTCATTTGGCAGTGTTCTCGTCCCCTTCCAGCTTGTTGGCCACGAAGTATTGGTCGAGTCGGTCCATGAAGGCCTCCCAATCGTCCCCTTCTGAGAATTTCTCCAGGATACCAACAATTCTCTGCATTTTCGCGTGATTGTTCGTTATGTCATTGCCAGTTGTTAAGCTCATAATAAAGTAATGTAACTGAGTACTGTAGACATGAGTCCATTGGGACTCCAACAGGTACACCCTCTGGTGGCGTTATGATACGGTTACCTAGGGTTGCATACATAACATTGGCCTCTTCCGTAAGCAGACATTACTCCTTTACAATATGGAGTGCACTTTTTACTGCCCAATGTCTAGGCTAATAGTAGAGAAACCCAGGAATTCTGACAGATAAACCTTACAGTGAAAAATGGCTAGTAAAACTTATCATGCACCACCATTTATAAACACATAAATAATAAGAGGAAAGTCAAAGGAAAGGTGTAGCTGATTAGGAACCAAAATGCAGATTGTCATGTATGTAACCACAATGTAACACCACTGTATTACTGTATATACTCAACCTAGATGCACATCTTGAACACAAGGGGTGAACTTGTGGGAGACACTCCTTACCTGATCACACAGGTATAAAAGGGGAGGTCCCACGCAGGGTCATCGTCTTTGGAGTCCTGTGAATAAAGAGTTAAGGTCACCAGAATGTGCCTCGTGTGGTTTCATACTGTAGAGTAAGGACTTTACATTGGCGACGAGAAACAGAAATTCACAACCCACAAGAATGGCCACCGGTAGCACAGAGGAACTGTACTGTGTTGGGGAAGACTGGGATTATTTTGTCGAGAGGCTTCAGCAAAGCTTCGTTACGAAAGAATCGCTGGGGGATGCAGCGGCCAACAAGCGAAGGGCTCATCTTTTGACCAGCTGCGGACCAAAGACTTACACGCTCATGAAGGACTTACTAGCACCCGAAAAGCCGGCAGACAAAACCTTTGAAAAACTTAGCAAATTGATCAGGAAGCACCTCAAACTGGCGAGCAGTATACACATGGCCCGACACAGATTCTACACCCACCGACGTCGTGAAGGACAGAGCATACCGGACTTCATAGCGGACCTCTGGCGTTTGGCCAGCCTCTGTAAGTTCACAGACGCCTGCAGGGGGGAGATGCTAAGGGACTTCTTTATCGAGGGCATCGGTCATGCGGGAATTTTCCGCAAATTAATTGAGACCAAGGATTTGACCGTGGGAACGGCAGCGTTGATAGCTCAAACTTTCATGGTGGGGGAAGAAGAGACGAAAATAATATACGTGTGCAATTCTGCCTCAAATGCGGCAATGGATCATGGAGTCAACATCATCAATGCAACTCAGAGCCCCGCAGGCAGGCAGGGGCAGTCCGACACTCCCCAGGCAGCAATAGACCCCAGAGTAGGACTTCAACAGAGACAATGGCAGGCTGAACGGACATTCATGCCATCACAGTGGACAATGCAGCCCGGGATGGGGCCATTGACACCCACTAATAGGGTACTTAAGAGCAGTCAAAGGGACAGCAGCGAGGAATGCCTGGCCATAGTCCCTTTGTTCCCAACGATGGAAACTTTAACTCTTACTGGAGGTGTGGGGGAAAATACTCAGCTAGATCTTGCAGATTTCAACAGTTTGTCTGCAGGAACTGCAATCTCAGTGGCCACTTAACTCGAATGTGCAGAAAGTCTGCAACCAGACTAATATATGAGGCGGGTGGACCAGAAGAGGGTTCTTTGAGGCAGGATGACTTTTGGGGCAAATTGATTGATTCCGAGGTTCAGCAGGTCCATGCGGCGAACAGTTCATACACCAAAATGCCACCAATGATGATGAGGGATTTATTAAACGGTATCCCAGTACACATGGAGCTGGACACTCGGCCAGCCAGTCACTCATGGGCGTCAGCAATTTGAGAAGCTATGGCCACTTGAAGCCAGTAGACCCAAATTAGCACGTATTGAACACAATTACGGACTTACACTATAGAAATCATTCCGGTGCTAGGCAGTGCAATGTTGGCTATCACACACAATGGGTTAGTGAATCAGCTGCCGCTCTGGATTGTCCCGGGCAATGGTCCCGCACTGTTGGGGAGGAGCTGGTTAGCCGAGATGAACTGGAAATGGGAGGATGTTCATGCAATGTCATCTGTGGAGTGAAGTTCGTGCTCACAAGTCCTACAACAATTCGATTCACTATTCCAACCAGGCGTCAGGACTTTCAAAGGCACTAAAGTAGTGATACACATCACCCCAGGTGCCAGGCCAGTGCACCACAAAGCCAGAGCGGTGCCATATGTGATGCGAGAAAAGAACGAGAGCGAATTGGACCGGCTGTTGAAAGAGGGCATCATCTCGCCTGTTGAATTCAGCGACTGGGCGAGCCCCATCGTTCCCGTCCTAAAAGCGGATGGCTCTGTCAGGATCTGTGGCGACTACAAGGCCACCATCAATTGGGTGTCCCTACAAGATCAATACCCGCTCCCGAGAGCGGAGGACCTCTTCGCTACGCTGGCAGGCGGCAAGCTGTTCACCAAGTTGGACCTTCCGCCTATATGACCCAGGAATTGGCTGACGAATCTAAACTACTGACCACCATCACCACGCATAAGGGACTGTTCGTTTATAACAGGTGCCCGATTGGCATTCGATCAGCGGCCGCGATTTTTCAACAAAACATGGAAAGCCTGCTTAAATCCATTCCTGCAACGATCGTATTCCAGGACGACATCCTCATCACGGATCGAGACACCGAGGAACACCACAACCTGGAGGAGGTGCTACACTGACTGGACCGGGTAGGCCTGCGACTCAAGAAGTCTAAATGTGTGTTCTTAACTCCTGAGGTTGAGTTTCTGGGCAGGAGGGTTGCTGCAGATGGGATTCGGCCCACCGAATCCAAAACAGAGGCGATTCGACGAGCATCCAGGCCCTGCAACACATCGGAGTTGCGTTCATTTCTGGGACTGTTGAACTATTTCGGGAACTTTCTGCCGTAACTTGAGCACGTTGTTGGAGCCGCTACACGTGCTCCTGCATAAGGGTTGCGATTGGTTTTGGTGGGACTGTCAGGAACGGGCTTTTGATCGGGCGCAAAACATACTTTGTTCAAACAAGTTATTGACCCTGTACGACCTCTGTAAAAAATTGATTCTGACATGTGATGCATCGTCCTATGGGGTTGGGTGCGTGTTGCAGCAGGGCAATGCTGAGGGTCAACTACAACATGTGGCTTATGCCTCCAGGTCACTCTCTCAAGCAGAATGGGGATATGGGATGGTCAGGAAGGAAGCGCTTGCATGTGTCTATGGTGTTAAAAAAAATGCATCAGTACCTCTTTGGTAGGAAGTTTGAATTAGAGACGGACCACAAGCCATTCACATCACTGCTGTCAACGCATCAGCTCGCATACAGCGATGGGCTCTCACGATGGCTGCTTATGACTACTCCATCCGGCACCGGCCCGGCACTGAAAATTGCGCTGATGCGCTCAGCTGGCTTCCACTGGCCACCACTGAAGGGGCAGCAGAGCAAAGCGCCGAGATGGTCATGGCTGTTGATGCCTTTGACAGCGCAGGCTCCCCCATCACAGCCCGCCAGCTCAAAATCTGGACAAACAGAGATCCTCTCCTATCCCTGATTAAGAAATGTGCCCTGACTGGGGATTGGGCGCCCGCACACGGAGCATGCCCTGAGGAGGTCAGACCGTTCCACAGATGGATGGATGAGCTCTCCATCCAAGCCGACTGCCTACTATGGGGCAGCCGGGTAGTTATGCCCCAGAAGGGCAGGGAGGCATTCATCAGGGAACTCCACAGCGAGCACCCAGGCATTGTGCTGATGAAGGCCATTGCCCGGTCATACGTTTGGTGGCCTGGAATGGATTCAGACCCGGAACACTGTGTTCGCAGCTGCTCGACATATGCCCAGCTGGGTAATGCCCCCAGGGAGGCCCCGCTCAGCCGTGGCCCTGGCCCACCAGGCCATGGTCACGCATTCATGTTGACTACGCAGGCCCATTCATGGGAAAGATGTTCCTTATTGTGGTGGATGCGTACTCGAAATGGATCGACTGCATCATTCTGAATTCGTCCACCACCGTGAAAAGCCTATGTGCGATCTTTGCAACCCATGGCTTGCCGGACATCCTGGTTAGTGATAATGGCCCATGTTTCACAAGCTACGAATTCCGAGAGTTTATGTCGGGTAATGGCATCAACCACATCAGGACTGCGCCGTTCAAGCCAGCCTCCAATGGCCAGGCAGAACGTGCGGTCCAAATCATTAAGCCAAGGTATGCTCAGGATTCAAGGACCCTCCCTACAATGCCGCCTATCGCGTCTCCTGCTGGCCTATAGATCCCGACCGCACTCACTCACGGGGGTCCTGCCCGCAGTGCTACGAATGAAACGGACACTCAAAACTTGGTTGTCCCTCATTCACCCAGTTCTGACCGACATAGTTGAGGGCAAGCGCATGTCACAAAACGAGTACCATGACCGTAATTCGAGGGGGAGATGTATAGAAATAAATGATCCTATATTCGTCCTCAATCACGCCATGGGGCCCAAATGGCTTGAGGGCACTGTAATTGATAAAGAGGGGAATCGGGTCATCGTGGTAAAACTCAACAATGGTCAGATATGCCGTAAGCATCTGGACCAAGTAAAAAAAAGGTTCAGCATCGACATGGAGGAACCTGAAGAAGACCATGAGATGGAGCTCACAACACCACCAGTGAACGAGCAACAAGAGCAATCAGAAGAATGCACAGTCCCTGTGGTCAGCCCAGACAGGCCGGAATCACCACAGGTGACAGACACTCACGTCAGTGTCCAACAACCAGAGCCCCAACTGCGGCGCTCCACGAGGGAGCGCAGACCACCTGAAAGACTAAACCTATGATCCCAATAAGACTTTGGTGGGGGGAGGTGATGTTATATATGTAACCACAATGTAACACCACTGTATCATTGTATACACTCAACCTAGATGCACACGTTGACCACAAGGGGTGAACTTGTGGGAGACACTCCCCCAGAATGTGCCTCGTGTGGTTTCATATTGTAGAGTAAGGACTTTACAGAGATATTCTTTTGGATGCAGAGGGCATAGCTGCGGTACTAAATGAGTACTTTGCACTGGAGAATATGATGCTGCCAACGTAGCAGCAAAGGAGGAGGCAGTAATGATATTGGATAAGAAAAAATAAAAATAAAGAGGAAGTACTTAAAAGATTGTCAAAGGAGAAAAGTCACCTGGTTCGGATGGGGTGCATTCTAGGTTACTGAGGGAAGTAAGAGTCGAAATTGTGCAGGCTCTCGCCACCATCTTCCAATTCTCCTCGGATATGCCAGAGCAGTGAAGGATTGCAAATGTCACACACCTGTTCAAAAAGGAGGAAAAGGATAAACTTGGCAACTACAGACCAGTAAGCCTAACATCGGCGGTAGGCAAACTTTTAGAAAAAATAATCTGGGAAAAAAATTAATTACCATTTGGTGAAGTACAGGCTAATAAATGAAAATCAGCACCAATTTGTTAAATGCAAATCATGTTTGACTAACTTGATTGAGTTCTTTGATGAAGTAATGAAGAGGGCTAATGAGGGCAGTGCAGTTCATGTGTATATGGACTTTCAAAAGGCATTTGACAAAGTACCATGTAATAGATTTGCTAGCAAAGTTAAAGCCCATGGGATTAAGGGGATAGTGGCAGCATGGATACTAAATTGGCTAAGGGGCAGAAAGCAGAGAGTCGTGGTGAACAGCTGTTTTTCAGACTGGCGGGAATTATAAATTGGTGTTTCCCAGGCGTCAGCATTAAGGCCTCTGCTCCATTTGATATATATCAACCTGGACTTGGGTATGTAGGACATAATTTCATTTGCAGATGCCATGAAATGATAGTAACAGATTTCAGGAGGACATAGACAAACTCGTGAACCATAGGTGAAACCAGACTGTGCAACCTAGGTGTCATTTTTGACCCTGAAATGAGTTTCCAGCCACATATCCGCTGCATAACTAAAACTGCCTATTTCCACCTCGGTAACGTTGCCCGCCCCGGCCCCTGCCTCAGCTCATCTGCTGCTGAAACCCTCATCCAATCCTTTGTTACTATAATACAGGTTCCACCTAGTGGGCTACTCTGGTAATGCTGCCTCTGCTGTTCACAACAAGAATAAAGGAATGGAGCCATCTTGTAAAGTCTGAGTGTGTCGTGAGGTCATAAAGAATATATCACATTGACTATGAAGGATCGGATAATCGGATTCTCTAGCTGAAATTTTTGTTGGTGGATGATTCCAGCCAAACAACAGAGAGACTAGAGAGATCCTTTGAACATAACATAAGAACATAAAAATTAGGAACAGGAGTAGGCCATCTCCACCATTCAATAAGATCATGGCTGATCTGGCCGTGGACTCAGCTCCACTTACCCGCCCTTTCCCCATAACCCTTAATTCCCTTATTGGTTAAAAATCTATCTATCTGTGACTTGAATACATTCAATGAGCTAGCCTCAACTGCTTGCTTGGGCAGAGAATTCCACAGATTCACAACCCTCTGGGAGAAGAAATTCCTTCTCAACTCGGTTCTAAATTGGCTCCCCCATATTTTGAGTCTGTGCCCCCTAGTTCTAGCCTCCCCTACCAGTGGAAACAACCTCTCTGCCTCTACCTTGTCTATCCCTTTCATGATTTTAAATGTTTCTATAAGATCACCCCCATCCTTCTGAACTCCAACGAGTAAAAACCCAGTCTACTCAATCTATCATCATAAGGTAACCCCCTCATCTCCGGAATCAGCCTAGTGAATCGTCTCTGCACCCCCCCCAAAGCCAGTATATCCTTCCTTAAGTAAGGTGACCAAAACTGCATGCAGTACTCCAGATGCGGCCTTACCAATAGCCTATACAGTTGCAGCAGGACCTCCCTGCTTTTGTACTCCATCCCTCTCGCAATGAAGGCCAACATTCCATTCGCCTTCCTGATTACCTGCTGCACCTGCAAACTAACTTTTTGGGATTCATGCACAAGGACCCCCAGGTCCCTCTGCATCTCAGCATGTTGTAATTTCCCTCCATTCAAATAATATTCCCTTTTACTGTTTTTTTTCCCAAGGTGGATGACCTCACACTTTCCGACATTGTATTCCATCTGCCAAACCTTCGCCCATTCGCTTAACCTATCCAAATCTCTTTGCAGCCTCTCTGTGTCCTCTACACAACCCGCTTTCCCATTAATCTTTGTGTCATCTGCAAATTTTGTTATACTACACTCTGTCCCCCCTTCCAGGTCATCTATGTATATTGTAAACAGTTGTGGTCCCAGCACCGACCCCTGTGGCACACCACTAACCACCGATTTCCAACCCGAAAAGGACCCATTTATCCCAACTCTCTGCTTTCTGTTCGCCAGCCAATTCTCTATCCATGCTAATACATTTCCTCTGACTCCGCGTACCTTTATCTTCTGCAGTAACCTTTTGTGTGGCACCTTATCGAATGCCTTTTGGAAATCTAAATACACCACATCCATCGGTACACCTCTATCCACCATGCTCGTTATATCCTCAAAGAATTCTAGTAAATTAGTTAAACATGATTTGCCCTTCATGAATCCATGCTGCGTCTGCTTGATTGCACTATTCCTATCTAGATGTCCCGCTATTTCTTCCTTAATGATAGCTTCAAGCATTTTCCCCACTAACCGGCCTATAGTTACCTACCTTTTGTCTGCCCCCTTTTTTAAACAGAGGCATTACATTAACTGCTTTCCAATCCGCTGGTACCTCCTCAGAGTCCAGAGAATTTTGGTAGATTATAACGAATGCATCTGCTATAACTTCCGCCATCTCTTTTACTACCCTGGGATGCATTTCATCAGGACCAGGGGACTTGTCTACCTTGAGTCCCATTAGCCTGTCCAGCACTACCCCTCTAGTGATAGTGATTGTCTCAAGGTCCTCCCTTCCCACATTCCCGTCACCAGCAATTTTTGGCATGGTTTTTGTGTCTTTCACCGTGAAGACCAAAGCAAAATAATTGTTTAAGGTCTCAGCCATTTCCACATTTCCCATTATTAAAACCCCTTCTCATCTTCTAAGGGACCAACATTTACTTTAGTCACTCTTTTCCGTTTTATATATATTTTGTGTTGCAGAACAGTTAAAAATCCAAGGTGAATTACAAGCACATTTGGCTGAACTGAAGGGTCCAGATGGCTGCACCTATGGGAATAATAAGGCGCTTGGGGGGAGTTTCAACACGACCGTGAGACTTTCGGAGCATATGTGGAGCAGCTAGAAATGTTTCTCACTGCAAATAGTATCATCGAACTCCCCGATGATGAAAACAGTAAACAGGTCGTTTTGGATAGAAAACGGGGTATTTTCCTGACTGAAGCAGGTCCCGAGATATATGAAACCCTGAAAAATGTGCTTGTTCCCGTCAAGCCAAAGGACACATAACTTATGGAGATTCTAAGCAAGTTAGAACAGCACTACAGTCCTGAGTCCCTGGAAATTGCTGAAAATTATCGTTTTGGAACACGAGATCAGTTAATTGATGAAAGTATCAGTGAGTACATTGTTGCCTTAAAAAAGCTATCCATTCACTGTTATTTCGGAAACGTTCAGGACCGAGTATTGCGTGACTGCTTTGTTTGTGGGATGAAAAATGAAGTATTTAAGAGAAAGCTATTGACCACTACTAACTTAACTTTTGATTTAGCTTGTCAAACAGCTATGTCAATGGATATGGCTGACCAATATTCCCGAGAATTTCCAGTCGTCAACCAAGCTGAATTGCCTGCAGGTTAAAAGAAAAAGGCAGTTAGGCTCCAAGACCTCAGCAACTGGCAAAGGTAGCAGAGCATTGAAGTCATGCTATCAGTGTCTAGGACAACACAGTGCTCAAAGTTGTCCATATGTGAAGGCAGAGTGTTTCTTCTATAGGAAAACTGGGCATCTTGCAAAGGTATGCCGACTGAAGAGTAAACCAACTTTCAAGGCGATAAGGGACTACATAGCATGGAATGAAAGCAACAGGATGAAGAGATACACGTCATCAGGAGCACGAGGGTATCGAACGGCGATTTGAAAAGTATCACCATCCAAGTAGATGTTGCAGCGACCAGAATAGCCATGGAAATCGACACTGGCGCATCTGTGCGCGTAGTATCGGAATCGCAATATCTCAACAAATTGCGTGATTTCCCATTGGAGAAATCCAAGGCAGAGCTGCGAGGCTACTCAGGAGAGCAAATTCCTGTGGTAGGTCATATCACCGTACCAGTGAAATACAAGGATCAATTTCAGAGCTTGTCTCTCTTAGTAGTGGCAGGAGTCAAGCCTGCCTTACTAGGAAGAAATTGGTTGGGATTACTGAAGCTAGATTGGAGCGAGATTTGCATCAAAGGATTATGTCATCAAGAAGTATCCGAAGGTGTTCTACGAAACAGGCAGTCCGATCCAAGGTTTCAAGGTGAGTGTCAGAGTACAGAGGTACAAAAGACTAGAGATTGAGAATATTATCTCTGATAGATCTATGTAATTGGGCTACACCCATTCTTGTTGTACCTAAGTCAGATGGTAAGGTAAGGTTGTGTGATCATTATAAAGTAACCGTAAACCAGGTTCTAGAGAGTAATCTCCCCAATACATTGCCAAATGTAGAAGATTTTGGGTGACAGGTGGTCACATCTTCTCAAAGTTAGATCTTACAAATGCTTACTTACAACTGGAACTAGATGAGGAGTCCAAGGCAAGCTCGAGGAACAGCACCTCATCTTTCATTTAGGCACTTTACAGCCTTCTGGACTCAGCATCGAGTTCAACAATTTCAGAGCGTAGCCGCTCCCAATCTTTGGCTCCTTTTCCCAGAGTCTGTTTCATTCTTTCTTTTCTTCTCCTTGTCTCTAATGGCAGCTGGTAATTTTTCCACCATTCACATCCTATCTTGACTAATGCTTTTCTAACTCCTGACATTATTGGAATTTGAATTTGGGCCATCATCCCTTTTGTCTTTTTAATCTCTCCTGTCTTCCACCCTATCACAGACCTTCCCTTTCATTCTTTCTTCCCTTCCCCCTTTCAGTGCTTGTTAAGAATCTGTTCTTTCCAAACACTCTCCAATTCTGACGAAGAGTTATCGACCCGAAATGTTAACTCTGCTTTCTCTCCACAGATGCTGCCTGACCCGTTGAGATTTCCAGCATTTTCTGTTTTAGTCCAACTCATGCTTGACTATAAATACTCATTTAGGCCTATATCAATTTAATAGGCTACCATTTGGAATGTCTCCACCCCTGCCATATTTCAAGTGGTGATGAATCAGATTTCGCAAGGTATTGAAGGAGTAGTCTGTTATTTAGATGACATACTCATTTCAGCACCAAACAAGCAAATCCATAATAACATTGAATGAAGTGCTCAAACGGCTAGAGAAGCACAGAGTATGAGTGACTGCTCACAAGTGTGAATTATTTCAAAACTCAGTGGAGTACTTAGGGCACAGAGTAGACAAAGATGGTTTACATTCAACCAAGAGAAAGCTGAATGCAATTAGAAATGCACCCACTCACAAGAATGTCAGGGAACTTCGATCATCTTTGTTCAAATCAAATAGTACTTTTGAACTATTTTGGGAAGGTCCTCCAAATTTGGCTACAATGTTACATCCATTGATGTGTTGTTGAAAAAACAGGTCCATTGGAAGTGGTCAGAAGAATGCGACATAGCATTCAAGGAGTGTAAAAGCCAGTTGGTAGAAAGCACCATGTTAGTTCATTATGATGTATCTAAGGAGATCAAGCTAGCATGTGATGCATCCCCTTTTGGGCCCCAAGTTTCCACACGCGGCGAAAAAGGCGCACCTCAGAGCTGGGCGCCTGTTTTTCGCGCTGAAAACGGTGCCGGAAAAAAAGTGCGATATTCTCGAGCTCCTTGGAGCTCGATGTCTGCTTGGCGTGGCGCACAGGGGGCGGAGCCTACCACTCGCGCCAATTTTGTAAGTAGGAGGGGGCGGGTACAATTGAAATGAGGCTTCTTGGTGCCGGCAACCCTCCACGTGCGCGTTGGAGCGTTCGCGCATGCGCAGTCTGAAGTAAACATTGGCACTCGGCCATTTTTAAAAATGCTGCAGAAAAAGTGAAGATTTGTTTCTTGGACCCCTGCAAAGGCTTGTATTTTAATTTTCTTGATATTTCTGTGTGTGAGGGAGTGCTTTTAGCAGCACTGCTGAATAAATCACCTGCTGAAATCAGTGAGTTCAGCTTTTCACTGCTAAACTTGCAGAACCGGTGCCTGCAAATTAAGGACTGTGTGTTTGGAGAAATAAAAGTGCCAATTCAAGTTTGCAATGGATCAACTTCCACCAAGAACAAAGAATTTCTTGCATGAGGAAGCAAACCATTGCATAATATGTGGTGCACCCATTCTGCAAATTTAAATATAAAGATGTCGATGTGGCTGCCTCTCCCTGTCCAAATGGCCTCAGTCAGTCCCCCTCACAGCTCGAAGGCTGCTGCTGTTCTTTCTTCGGCTCCCGGCCAGCCACTGACGCCGCTGCAATCCCATGGCCGAATGGCCTCACGTCCGCTCCTGATTCTTCGGCTCCCGGCCAGCCACTGACACCGCTGCAATCCCATGGCCGAATGGCCTCAAGTCCGTCCGGGTGCTACATCTTCGCGGGGAATGAAGGCCTGCCTCAAGCACCGCAGCTCAGCTCGAAGGCTGCTTGCTGCCTGCCGCTACCGTCGAGACACTGATGCCACACCGCTGCCTGAAAGGCCTGCCTGAAGCACTTTCACACGGGTAGGAACATGGTTTATTTAATCTTTTCTTTGCTTATTAATTTTTATTCAGGTTGGATTTATTTGTATAATATTTGTATAAGTATAACTAAGGATTGATTGTAGAATTTAATGACTTCCCTTCCCCCCCTCCCCCCCCCCCACCTCGTTCCCTACGCCTAATTTGTAACCTGCGCCTGATTTTTTAAAGTGTAGACAAGGTTTTTTCAAGCGTACAAAAATCTTCACTTGCTCCATTCTAAGTTAGTTTGGAGTACGGTTTCACTGTGGAAACTTTGAAATCAGGCGTCAGTGGCCAGACACGCCCCCTTTTGAAAAAAAAATTCTGTTCCAAAGTGAAACTGTTCTACCTGACTAGAACTGCAGAAAACTAAATGTGGAGAATTCCGATTTCTAAGATACTCCGTTCTACACCAGTTGCTCCAAAAAATCAGGAGCAAATCATGTGGAAACTTGGGGCCATGGAGTTGGGGCAATTATCTCTTATGTACTATGTAGTAGGGAGGAAAGACCAATTGCATTTGCTTCACGCACTCTCAGTGCCGATGAGCGTAATTATGCACAAATCGAAAGGGAAGCTTTGGCATTCATTTTTGGGGTCAAGACATTGCACAAATTGTATAATCATAAGTTTACCATAGTTATGGACCATAAGCCCCTGACAGCAATTTTCCATCCAAAGTCCCCAGTTCCAACTGTAGCTGCGGCCTAAATGCAGAGATGGGCATTGATTTTGTCAGCATATACATATCCTATTGAATACAGACGATCAGCTGATCACAGTAATGCTGATGCTATGTCTAGATTGTCTTCCCCATCACAAGTTACAGCCGATAGGGAAGAAGTATTCTATTTTTCATACATTGATGAACTGCCAGTCACAACTGAAGAGATTGGTGGAGCAACCAAACATGACCCAGTTATATCAAAGTTGTTTGATTACATAGCAAATGACTGGCCAAACCAGGTATCAGAGAAAGATATTCATCCATTCTTCATTCGTAAAAAATGAATTATCAGTCGATAAAGATTATATCATGTGGTATGCAAGAGTGGATATCCCAAATAAATTCAGGTCCAAGTTATTAGGAGATCTTCATGACCATCACCTGGGAATGTGCTTGACCACGAATTTTGTACGCAGTTACTTATGGTGGCCAGGTCTAGATACAGATATAGAGTGCATCGTTAGTCAGTGTACAACATGTCAATCAGTAAGCAAGAAACCACCATCATTATTGTTACAGCCATGGAAATGGCTTCCCAGGGTGCAAAGGTTACATATCAATTTTGCTGAGCTAGAAGGACAGCAATTGTTCATTGTGATTGATAGCCATTCGAAGCGGGTAGAGGAGTTTCCAATGTGGAAAATAACAACAAGTAAAACACTAGGCCATTTGCGAAGATTATTTTCTTCATATGGCCTCCCAGAAGAAATTGTATCTGATAATGGACCACAATTTTGTTCAGTTCATGAGCACAAATGGTGTAAAACATACCAAGGTTCCACCATACCACCCTGTTTCAAATGGTGTGGCAGAGCGCACTGTATAAATTGTAAAATCTGCTCTCATCAAACAAATGTTGAATCCAAATCCAAAGAAACGGCAGTTGTCATTGGAGCACAAATTGGCTAATTTTCTAATTACTTATCATAATACTCTTCTTACAACTACTTGTAGAACACCAGCAGAGCTGTTTCTCAAACGACAGCCATGAACCAGATTCTCGTTGTTAAAACCAAACTTGGCACAGTCAGTAGAAGAGAAACAATTAAGACAGAAAGATAATCATGATAGAGGTCGAGTAAGAGAGAGAAATGTGAAATTGAATCAGAAGTTTGAAGTGAAGAATCATCACCATAAATGGTTAAAGTGTTTACCAGGAAAAATAGTGAAGATATGTGGTCCTAGCACATATTTGGTTAAGATGTTTGATCATGGAAAGGTTAGGTTTGTTCACATTGATCATATTTTAACTACAGATGTGGAAGGAGTTGAAAGTTGCAATGATTCGATTATTTCTGACCCATCAGATAGTCTTAATACAAGTACAGTACCAGTAGCATATCCTACATCAGATGTACTAGAAACAAGTCCACGAGAAAGTCAAAATTTAAGTCTGAGTCCGAGTCAGGCAGATCAGCAGTCTGAAGTTGAAGAGAGTTCAAATGAAGATCAAGGGCATCCCTTGGAGACAAATTGTCCTCAGGATCAGCCTAGAATGAGTCTAAATTCGACACCATGTTTGGAAAGTTCTGTTCAAGAGCAAAGGTACCCTCTTCAAAACAGAAAAGCTGTGGTTAAGTTTGATTTGTAAATTTGGCAAAATAAGTCCATATCTTTTGTTATGTATAACCATGCAGGTTATGTATGATGATTGTTTGTTATAATTACTTCTTCATTAAGGAGGGAGAAGTGTGTCATTTAGGTTTCACCTAGTGGACTACTGCTCCACCTAAGGGACTACTGTGGTAATGCAGCCTCTGCTGTCAACAAGAATAAAAGAATAGAGCCATCTAGTAAAGTGTGAGTGTGTTGTGAGGTCGTAAAGAATATATCACAGTTACCATTAGAATTGACTATTCCAACACTCTCCTGGCTGGCCTCCTACATTGTACCCTATGTAAACTTGAAGTCATTCAAAACTCTGCAGCCTGTGTCCTAACTCGCACTAAGTCCCGCTCAACCATCATCCCTGTGCTTGCTGACCTACATTGGCTCCCAGTTAAGCAACGTCTCAATTTCAAAATTCTCATCCTTGTTTACAAATCCCTCCATAGGCCTCACCCCTCCCTATCTCTGTAACCTCCTTCAGCCTCACAACCCCTCAAGATGTCTGTGCTCCTCAAATTTTGCCCTCTTGAGCATTCCTGATTATAACTGCTCAACCATTGGTGGCCGTGCCTTCAGCTGCCTGGCCTTAAGCTCTGGAACTCCCTCCCTAAACTTCTCTGCCTCTCTACCTCTTTTTCGTCCTTTAAGATGCTCCTTAAAACCTATCTCCTTGACCAAGCTTTTGATCATCTGCCGTAATTTCTTCTTATGTGGCTCGATGTCAAATTTATTTGTTTTGTTCTATAACACTCCTGTGAAGCGTCTTGGGATGTTTCACTACGTTAAAGGCTCTATATAAATAAAAGTTGTTGTTGTGATGTTGTGAAAGTGCAGACACATGGCAGATTAGTGCAGAGAAGTGTGAAATGATACATTTTGGTAGGAAGAATGAGGAGCAGCAACATAAACTAATTGATACAAATTTAAAGGGTGTGCAGGATCAGAGAGACCTGGGGGTGTATGTACACAAATCTTTAAAGATGCCAGGGCAAGTTGAGAAGGCTGTTAAAAAAAAGCATATGGGATCCTGTGCTTTATTAATATAGGAATAGAGTACAAGAGCAAGGAAGGTATGCTAAACCTTTGTAAAACAATGGTAAGGCCTCAGCTGGAGTATTGTGTTCAATTCCGAGCACCACACTTTAGGAACTATGTCAAGGCATTAGAGAGGGTGCAGAAGAGATTCATCAGAATGGTTCCAGGGATGAGAAGCTGGGGTTGTTCTTTTCGAGCAGAGAAGGTTGAAAGGAGATTTGATAGAGATGTTCAAAATCTTTAAGATTTTCAGCATTTAGCCCTACAATCGATTTTCCGGTGGTATTTCGGTGCTATTTAAAAATCGAGGTTTTGTTTACCAATGAAATACTACTCTCACTCAAAAGGCGCTATTTTCATCAAATAAAACCGGTGGTAGGGCTAACTGAATTTCATTCTTATTTTTCAATGTGCAACACTGAAAGTAAAATGGGTGGTATTTTTTGCGCATGCTCCTCCTCTCCACTCCTCATCTCCCCGATATGGCCTTACCTTGGGCCAGCCACTCCTCCTCTCCCCGCCACCTCTAGTGCTCCCTCTGAGGCCAGGTCAGCATGCTGCTCCCTGCTGCCTCCGGTGCCCACTACGTCCTCGGGCTGGCCACTCCACTTCTTCCCACCGTCTCCTCTTCCTGCTGCCGCCGGTGCTCTTTCCAAGGCCGGGCCAGTGTGCTCTCCTCCAAGTTCCCCCAATCTCCCCCCCCCGCCCCCCACCACCTACACCAGGTTGTTACGAAGCCCACCCGCCAGGTGCGTGGCTCCCCTGCACCCTTAATGGCTTAGTCCCTTCAGCCAGCTGGCCCGGCCCAGTGGCGTCGACGGCATCCCTTGAAAATTGGGACATGGGACACTGTGGGGACATGGGGACACTGTGGGGACAGCAGACAGGGGACATGGGACTGGGGACATGGGACAGTGGGACATGGGAAACTGTGGGGACATTGGGACATGGGAACTGGAGGACATGGGACACTGTAGGGACATGGGACACTGTAGGGATATGGTACATTGTGGGAACATGCTCTTGAATAAACCTTCTTCCAGCTCTATTCTGCATCATATAAGTAGTCAGCAATATTGGCAGAGGTATTTTAGGCCCCATTCCTTTAAATGTTCTCAAAATATCCTCAAATGTCCTCCAATTTTCTTAAATATCCTTAAAATGTCCTCCAATTTACTCAAACAATCTGCTAAAAGCCTCAAGTAACCTTAAAATCTAACTCTGAACTCACATAAAGATGTATGTGTAAAACTCAGCCTTTTCTCATGTGTAATAGACTGCAGCTCTGTTTTTTAAAATGGCGTCCGTTGCACTGGATTGCACTGGAAAGACTGCACTTTTCTCGGTGGTAAGAGGGAATTCAACAGAGACAATGGCTAGCTGAACGGCGATTCATGCCATCGCAATGGACAATGCGGCCAGTAATGGGGCCATCAACAACTGTTAATGGTGCGCTTAAGCACAGTTACAGAGACAGTCAGAGATGATCAACTGGTAATGGACCTTTTGTTTCCAACAACGGCTCATGTTGGAAGTGTGGAAGCAAACACACAGCCAGAGCTTGCAGGTATCAGCAATATACCTGCAGAAGCTGCAACATCAGCAGTCACCTGGTGCGTATGTGCAGGAAGCCTGCAACCAGGTTGATGTACGAGGAGGATGGGCCCGATGTAAGCCTTACAAGGCCAAATGGACACTGGGGGAAATCGCTGGAAGCTGAAGTTCAGCGAGTTCATGTGGAGCATATATGCAGTTCATACACCAGGACGTCACCGATAATGATGAAAGTGCTCCTCAATGGCATTCCAGTATCAATGGAGCTAGACACAGGGGCCAGCCAGTCCCTATCAAACAGTTCGACAAGTTGTGGGCGTCCAAGGCCAGGAGGCCAATATTAGTGCCGATTGATGCACAGCTACGGACATATACGAAGGAGATCATTCCGTTGCGAGGCAACGCCACGGTAGTCATAACCCACAAAGGTTGCCACTCTGGATTGTCATGAGGGATGGTCCCGCACTGCTGGGGAGGAGTTGGCTTGCTGTCATGAACTGGAAATGGGGCGATATCAATGCAATTTTTTCTGTGGAGCAAATATCATGCTCACAGGTCCTGGACAAATTTGACTCATAATTTCAACCTGGCATTGGCACTTTCATGGGGACCAAGGTAGTGATTCACATAAACCCGGACGCCAGGCCAGTACACCACAAGGCCAGTGCGCTGCCGTACGTGATGCGAGAAAAGGTAGAAGGCGAATTGGACCGTCTGCTAAGGGAAGGCATCATCTCGCCAGTCGAATTCAGTGACTGGGCGAGCCCGATCGTGCCGGTACTCAAGGCGGATGGGTCGGTCAGGATATATGGTGATTACAAGGCCACCATCAATCGGGTGTCACTCCAAGACCAGTACCCGCTACTGAGAGCGGAGGACCTCTTTGCGATGCTATCCGGTGGCAAACTTTTCCAAAATTGGACCTGACCTCGGCTTACATGACCCAGGAGCTGGCGAGTGAGTCGAAGAAGCTGACCACCATCACAACACACAAGGGGTTGTTTGAGTACCAATGATGTCCATTCGGATTTCGCTCGGCCGCTGCGATCTTTCAACGAAACATGGAAAGCCTCCTCAAGTTGATTCCAAGGATGGTGGTTTTTCAAGACGACTTCCTCATCTGGGGTTGCAATACTGAAGAACACCTCCACAACATGGAGGAGGTGCTACGCAGACTGGACCGGTAGGTCTGCGACTGAAAAATGCGAAATGCGTCTTCCTAGCTCCAGAGGTAGAATTCCTGGGGATGAGGGTAGCAGTAGACGGGATCAGACCTACTGCGTCTAAACCGGAAGCGATCCAGAGAGCACCAAGACCCCGTAACACGACGGAGCAGTGTTCATTCCTGGGGCTCCTAAAGTATTTTGGTAACTTTCTTCCCAAACTGAGCACGCTGTTAGAGCTGCTACTCGTGCTCCAATGCAAAGGTCGCGAATGGGTCTGGGGGGACAGCCAAGAAAAGGCTTTAGATAGAGCACGCAATTTGTTATGCTCCAACAATCTGTTAACACTATATGATCCATGTAAAAAACTTGTTTTAATGTGCGATGCGTCGTCCTATGGGGGCGGGTGTGTGTTGCAGCATGTTAATGCCAAGGGTCAGTTACAGCCAGTAGCTTATGCCTCCAGAAGTCTGTCCCAGGCAGGAAGGGGCTACGGGATGGTAGAAAAGGAAGCGCTTGAGTTAGGGCTCCGGTTGTTGGGCGCTGGCCTGAGTGTCTGCTGTTTGCTGTTTGCGGTGCCTCAGGCCTATCCGGACTGCCCACAGTGACTGGGCTCTCCTCCCTTTTGTGCCGGTGTTTGGTCACCTGTGGTGGAGTGAACTCTATATCGTGTTCTTCCTCTGCTTCTTCTATGGGGTTGCTGAACCTCCTTTTTGTTTGATCCACGTGTTTGCGGCAGATTTGTCCATTGGTAAGTTTAACTACCAGAATCCTATTTCCCTCGTTGGCAATCACAGTGCCTGCGAGCCATTTGGGCCCTGCAGCGTAGTTGAGGACAAAAACAGGGTAATTTATATCAATACATCGCGCTCTCACATTCCTGTCATGCTAGTCATATTGTGACTGGCGCCTGCTCTTGATAATTTCTTTCATGGTGGGGTGTATAAGGGATAACCGGGTTTTGAGCATTCTTTTCATTAGCAGCTCTGCGGGTGGAACCCCTGTGAGCAAGTGCGGTCGGGATCTGTAGGCCAGCTGGAAGCGTGATGAGTGGCTTTTTAAGGGAACCCCTTTGGATTCTGAGCATCCCCTGTTTGATTATCTGCACTGCTCGTTCTGCCTGGCCATTTGAGGCCGGCTTGAATGGTGCCGTTCTGACATGGTTAATTCCATTGCCTGCCATGAAGTCCTGGAATTCAATGCTTGTGAAGCACGGGCCATTGTCGTTGACCAAGACATCCAGTAGACCATGGGCGGCGAACATTGCCCGTAGACTTTCTACCATGGCAGAGGATGTGCTTGAATTTAAAATGTCACACTCGTTGTCTACTACAACCAAAAACATTTTTCCCATGAAAGGACCTGCATAGTCCACATGGATGCGTGACCAAGGCTTGGCAAGCCATGGCCAGGGGCTAAGGGAGGCTTCCCTGGGCGCATTGCCCAGCTGGGCACACGTGTTGCACCTGCGAACACAAAGTTCCAGATCTGCATCTATCCCTGGCCACCAAACGTGTGACCTGGCAATTGCCTTCGTCATTACAATGCCCGGGTGCTCATTGTGGAGTTCTCTGATGAACACCTCTCTGCCCATCTGGAGCATGACTACGCGGTTTCCCCACAGTAGGCAATCGGCCTGAATCGAGAGTTCATTCCTGCGCATGGGACATGGTTTAAATTCCTCAGGGCATGCCCTGTACGTGGCTGCCCAGTCCCCATTCAGGACACATTTCTTGACTAGAGACAATAGCGGGTCTCTATTTATCCAGACTTTAATCTGACGGGCTATCACGGGTGAGCCTTCGCTTCCGAAAGCTTCAACAGCCATGACCATCTCAGCAGCATGCTCGGTAGCCCCCTCAGTGGTGGCTAGTGGGAGCCTGCCGAGTGCATCGGCGCAGTTTTCAGTGTCCGGTCTGTGCCAAATTGTATAGTCATAGGTGGCTAACGTGAGTGCCCACCTCTGTATGCGGGCCGATGCGTTTGCATTTATGGCTTTGTTGTCGGCCAAAAGGGACGTTAGGCATTTGTGATCTGTCTCCAGCTCAAATTTCCTGCCAAACAGGTACTGATGCATTTTCTTTACCTCATATACACATGCGAGCGCTTCCTTTTCTACCATCCCGTAGCCCCTTTCTGCCTGGGACAGACTTACATGAGTCATATAGCGTTAACAGATTTTTGGAACATAACAAATTGCGTGCTCTATTAAAAGCCCTTTCCTGGCTGTCCCCCCAGACCCATTCGCGACCTTTACGTAGGAGCACATGTGGCAGCTCTAGCAGCGTGCTCAATTTGGGAAGGAAGTTACCAAAATAGTTCAGCAGCCCCAGGAGCGAACGCAGCTCCATCGTGTTACGGGGTCTGGGTGCTCTCTGGATCGCTTCCATCTTGGACGCAGTAGGGCTGATCCTGTCTGCTGCTAGGCTCATCCCCAGGAATTCTACCTCTGGAGCTAGGAAGACGCACTTCGCCTTTTTCAGTCGCAGCCCTATCCGGTCCAGTCTGCGAGCACCTCTTCCAGGTTGTGGAAGTGTTCTTCAGTATCGTAACCCATGATGAGGATTTCGTCCTGAAAAACCACTGTCCCTGGAATCGACTTGAGGAGGCTTTCCATATTTCGTTGGAAGATCGCGGCGGCCGAGCAAATCCCGAATGGACATCTGTTGTACTCAAACAACCCCTTGTGTGTCGTGATGGTGGTCAGCATCTTCGACTCACTCGCCAGCTCCTGGGTCATGTAAGCTGAGGTGAGGTCCAATTTTGAAAAAAGTTTGCCACCGGATAGCGTCGCAAAGAGGTCCTCCGCTCTCAGTAGCGGGTACTGGTCTTGGAGTGACACCCGATTGATGGTGGCCTTGTAATCACCACATATCCTGACCGACCCATCCGCCTTGAGCACCAGCACAATCGGGCTCACCCAGTCACTGAATTCGACTGGCAAGATGATGCCTTCCCTCAGCAGGAGATCCAATTCGCATTCTATCTTTTCCCGCATCACGTACGGCACCGCTCTAGCCTTGTGGTGTACTGGCCTGGCGTCCGCGTTTATATGAATCACTACCTTGGCCCCTATGAAAGTGCCAATGCCGGGTTGAAATAATGAGTCAAATTTGTCCAGGATCTGTGAGCATGATACTCGCTCCACAGAGGAAATTGCATTGACATCGCCCAATTTCCAGTTCATGACAGCAAGCCAACTCCTCCCCAGTAGTGCGGGACCGTCCCCTGGGACAACCCAGAGTGGCAACCTGTTCTCCGAATCTTTGTGGGTCATGACTACCGTGGTGCTGCCTAGCACCGGAATGATCTCCTTTGTGTATGTCCGTAGCTGTGCGGCAATCGGCTATAATTTTGGCCTCCTGGCCTTGGGCGCTCACAACTTTTCGAACTGTTTGATACCCATCATGGACTGGCTGGCACCCGTGTTTAGCTCCATTGATACTGGGATGCCATTGAGGAGCACTTTCATCATTATCGGTGGCGTCCTGGTATATGAACTGTATACGTGCTCCACATGAACCCGCTGAACTTCAGCTTCCAGCGATTTCCCCCAGCTTTCATTACTGCAATTTCTGCAGGTATTTTGCTCATCGCTGCAAACTCTGGCTGAGTGTGTGCCTCCACGCCTGCAACATGAGCTGTTGTTGGAAACAAAAGGTCCCTTGCCAGTCGATCATCCCTGACTGCCCCTGTGACTGTCCTTGAGTGCGCCATTAACAGGTGTTGATGGCCCCATTACTGGCCGCATTGTCCCTTGCAATGGCGTGAATCGCCGTTCAGCTTGCCATCGTCTCTGTCGAACTGCCCCTCTGGGTTCGACTACATGTTGGGGCATGCCCGATTGACCTTGTCTGCCTGGAGAACTGTGTGCTGCTTTAACAATGTTGAATCTTTGTCCCAACCATTCCTTAACACAGTACCTCTTGTTTGTTGTGCTAGTGGCCATGCTCGCGTGGTTTAAATCCCAGTTTCTCGTCGCCATTGATACGTCCTTACTATACAGTATAAATGCACACGAGGCCCATGCTTGAGAGAAGGTCAGTCTGTGACCTGTCCTTTATTCCTTAGCACTCAAGTGATGAAAGTGGGTGGAGCTTCCCCTTTTATACCTGAAGGTCCAGGTTAGGAGTGTCTCTCACAAGTTCACCACCTAGTGGTCATTGTTCTCACAGTGTACAACTTAGGTCAGATTAGACATGGGTTACAATGCTGGTTGAAATCATGACAACCACATTACAGGAAAGATGTGATTGCACTGGAAAGGGTGCAGAGGAGATTTACAAGAATGTTGCCTAGACTGGAGAATTTTGGCTATGAAGAAAGATTGGAGATGCTAGGTCTGTTTTCTTTGGAACAGAGGAGGCTGAGGGGAGACCTGATTGAGGGGTATAAAATTATGAGGGGCCTGGATATAGTGGATAGGAAGGACCTGTTTCCCTTGGCAGAGGGGTCAACAACCAGGCGACATAGATTTAAAGTAATTGGGGGAGATTTAGAGGGGATATGAGGGGAAATGTCTTCACCCAGAAGATAGTGGGGGTCTGGAACTCACTGCCTGAAAGGGTGGTAGAGGCAGAAACCCTCACCACATTTAAAAAATACTTGGATGTGCACTTAAAGTGTCATAGCCTACAGGGCTATGGGCCAAGAGCTGGAAAGTGGGATTAGGCTGGATAGCTCTTGGTCGGCCGGTGTGGACAAGATGGGTTGAAATGGCCTCCTTCCGTGCTGTAAAGACAGCAACCAGAGAGACTCACACTGTCTGGGCAAAGCTGAGCAGACCCCTCAGTGCTCAGTCATGACCCCATCCACCAACCTAACCAAAAAGAAGACGGTGCCCAAGTTAAATAGTTGCTCACAGTACACAAGCAGTGATACAATTTAATAATTCTCCTTCGAAACTAAAGTGGTAGAAATGCCGAGTGTTTGCGGTCTGTCTTTTTCCAGTCATTAATTTGGCCCCAATTTTCGATGAAAGCATTTAAATAATAATTAATACTGTCGATTAAGTTTAAGACATCACAGCAACATTAGAGTTAAAGGGCGCAGGTTCCAACCCCAGTCCAAATCTTAACAGGGAAGCTACCCAAGATTACCCAGCTTAATTACAATCCAGCAGATTTACATTCTAATTAATGAGTCAGTGCTTCATTACAATAATAACTGTAATAATTTAATATTTACTCTTGCAGATGAAACAAGACTGTTCCAGTACTCGCGGCCACTGATGAGACTTTCGCAGTGATATCCACCCATATTCGCTGGCATACTCTTGGTGGGGTTTCCCATGCCCACCCCGGGTTAATTGGACCCATCGAGTCTCCACCTCATGGACTAAGGCCTCATTCGCCTCTTCGGAGAAGGCTTTTGCCCTCCTTCTCCCTCCAACCTCCCCAACACTCTCTCCCGACTCCTCATGTTCCATCTCCATACTATATGATTATTTTTTGTACCAATTCCTTCAAATGCACCAGCCTCCACAAACCTTCCTTCAAAAATCCTTTCTCTCTCTCCCTCCCATTGCCTTCTGAGCATGCATAGATGACCCCTGATCTCCTGAATTGCGGGAAAAGTTCTTTGCCTGAAAAAAAAGTGCATGCGCAGAACGACCGCTGCTATGGACGCCAGCCTTGCATAACTGAATACATCGCTATCGCACATTTCACATCGCTAAGGCTATCACCCAAATTAAAAAGGCGAAACTAGCATTTTTAAAAATGGACAATATTCCAGCGATCCTGAAAAATAAAAAACATAGAAATATAGAAAATAGGTGCAGGAGTAGGCCATTCGGCCCTTCGAGCCTGCACCACCATTCAATAAGATCATGGCTGATCATCACCTCAGTACCCCTTTCCTGCTTTCTCTCCATACCCCTTGATCCCTTTAGCCGTAAGGGCCATATCTAACTCCCTCTTGAATATATCCAACGAACTGGCATCAACAACTCTCTGCAGTAGAGAATTCCACAGGTTAACAACTCTCTGAGTGAAGAAGTTTCTCTTCATCTCGGTCCTAAATGGCTTACCCCCTATCCTTAGATTGTGTCCCCTGGTTCTGGTCTTCCCCAATATCGGGAACATTCTTCCTGCATCTAACCTGTGCAGTCTCGTCAGTATTTTATATGTTTCTATGAGATCCCCTCTCATTCTTCTAAACTCCAGTGAATACGGGCCCAGTTGATCCAGTCTCTCCTCATATGTCAGTCCTGCCATCCCGGGAATCAGTCTGGTGAACCTTCGCTGCACTCCCTCAATATCAAGAACGTCCTTCCTCGGATTAGGAGACCAAAACTGAACACAATATTCCAGGTGAGGCCTCACCAAGGCCCTGTACAACTGCAGTAAGACTTCCCTGCTCGTATACTCAAATCCCATAGCTATGAAGGCCAACATGCACTTTGCCTTCTTCAGCACCTGCTGTACCTGCATGCCAACTTTCAATGACTGATGTACCATGACAGCCATGACAGCAATGTTGCATTCCCCTTTTCCTAATCTGCCGCCATTCAGATAATATTCTGTCTTCGTGTTTTTGCCACCAAAGTGGATAATATCACATTCATCCACATTATACTGCATCTATCATGCATTTGCCCACTCACCTAATCCGTCCAAGTCACCCTGCAGCCTCTTAGCATCCTCCTCACAGCTCACACTGCCATCCAGCTTAGTGTCATCTGAAAACGTGGAGATATTACACTCAATTCCTTCATCTAAATCATTGATGTATATTGTAAATAGCTGGGGTCCCAGCACTGAGCCCTGCGGCACCCCACTGGCCACTGCCTGCCAGTCTGAAAAGGACCCGTTTATCCCGACTCTCTGCTTCCTATCTGCCAACCAGTTCTCTATCCACTTCAATACATTACCCCCAATACCATGTGCTTTAATTTTGCACACCAATCTCTTGTGTGGGACCTTGTCAAAAGCCTTTTGAAAGTCCAAATACACCACATCTACTGGTTCTCCCTTGTCCACTCTACTAGTTACATCCTCAAAAAATTCTAGAAGATTTGTCAAGCATCATTTCCCTTTCATAAATCCATGCTGACTTGGACCGATCATGTCACTGCTTTCCAAATGCGCTGCTATTTCATCTTTAATAATTGATTTCAACATTTTCCCCAACACTGATGTCAGGCTAACCGGTCTATAATTCCCCGTTTTCTCTCTCCCTCCTTTCTTTAAAAAGTGGTGTTATATTAGCTACCCTCCAGTCTATAGGAACTGATCCAGAGTCGATAGACTGTTGGAAAATGATCACCAATGCATCCACTATTTCTAGGGCCACTTCCTTAAGTACTCTGGGATGCAGGCCCTAGGGATTTATCAGCCTTCAATCCCATCAATTTCCCTAACACAATTTCCTGACTAATAAGGATTTCCTTCAGTTCCTCCTCCTCGGTCCCCTAATATTTCCGGAAGGTTATTTGTGTCTTCCTTCGTGAAGAAAGAACAAAAGTATTTGTTCGATTGGTCTGCCATTTCTTTGTTCCCCATTATAAATTCAACTGATTCTGACTGCAAGGGACCTACATTTGTCTTCACTAATGTTTTTCTCTTCACGTATCTATGGAAGCTTTTGCAGTCAATTTTTATGTTCCCAGCATGCCTCCTCTCGTACTCTATTTTCCCCCTCTTAATTAAACCCTTTGTCCTCCTCTGCTGAATTCCAAATTTCTCCCAGTCCTCAGGTTTTCTGCTTTTTTTGGCCAATTTATATGCCTCTTCCTTGGATTTAACACTATCCTTAATTTCCCTTGTTAGCCACGGTTGAGCCACCTTCCCCGTTTTATTTTTACTCCAGACCGGGACTAATGATTAAAGCACTAATGCCGGAAATATCGCCCATTTTTGGGTGATGGCGGTCATAGTGGAAAGTCTAGCCCTATGATTCTATGATTTTGTATACACTCTTGGCAGACTGAAACACAGATCATAGCAAAGAATGGTTTTATTTTAATGAAACAGGTAAATGAACAGTATATGGAATAACACTGTGAATCATACACTCCATGACCCTCCTTGATAAATAAAATACAGGCGCTACCTGCTTTCACTTTAAACATAGACTTTAAACAGATGGTTACATACTGTAGCTTCAATCAGGCCTAGCTTCCTTGCTGTATGCCACAAAACTTGAAGCCCACAGCTTTACAGCTTCTGATTTGAAAACCAACAGTTACTGCTGACTGCTTTTTATAGACAAGCTTATCCACAGAAATATGATATAAAACCCTTTGAAGTTATCCTAAAACAAAGGCAGTAGATGACTACAGCTCTCAGAATTACATTATAATGAATAGGTGGTAATTACTTTGAGCAGGGAGTTGAGTCAGCACTTTTAACATGGGTGTGGCTCGAAGGGTATAAAAGTAGACGCTATCTGCTAATACACAGAGTGGTCTTAAATGGAGTGCTTCTAAACAGAGTGTTAAAGCTGGGAATTTGGAGAGAGTGGCAATTTGCAGCAGAGGGGGAAGGAGGTACTGTTTTTTGCCTCCAATACTTGTAAGTGCTTTGTGTTACAGGTAAATATTTAATTAACCTGCCTATAACTTAAACTAGATCTAGTAATTAGTTAAAAACAAAACTATAAGCTAAGTTAATTAAATACATAAATGCCAATTAATTAAATAAATAAAACAAGGTTAATGGGGATGGCAGCACAGGTGGTGTGCTGCAACTGCAGCATGTGGGAGTTTGACGACCCATCTCCTCTATCTGGGAGTCCACCTTAGCCCCGACGAGGAAGCCTGGCCGGCGAACTGGCAAGAGCTGGAGACCAAGGTCGCCGTTCACCTAGGGCGCTAGACAGGACTGCTCCGAGTGCTGTCCTACAGGGATCGAGCGCTAGTCATAAACCAGCTGGTGGCCGCTATGCTGTGGTACCGGCTGGTCACTTTGGCCCCTCCCCCTGTGTTTGTCGCCAAGATACAGAAGAAGCTGGTGGACTTCTTCTGGAACAACAGGAAGCACTGGGTCTCTGCCGCGGTCTTGAGTCTCCCGCTTCGGGAGGGCGGTCAATCATTGGTGTGCGTCAGCACCCAGCTAGCGACTTTCCGTCTTCAGACCCTGCAGAGTTACCTTTACGTCGAGCCCCCTCCTAGGTGTCGTGTGCTGGCGACGTATTTCTTCCGCCAGCAGCACGGTCTCAACTACGACACGCAGCTCCTGTTTGTGAACTTGAGGGGCGTCAGGACCGCCGTCCAGGAGCTGCCTGTCTTTTACAAGGAACTCACCAGGGTCTGGAACAAAGTCTCCACCAAGCGCAGGTCTCCACCGGCTGGAGTGGCGGCTGTCCTGCAGGAGCCGTTGCTCGGGAATCCGTACCTCCACGACCAAGGTTTTAGGTGGCAGTCGGACGAGAGGGCTGTGGCTGGTGAGGTGACCAGGGTCAGGGACCTGCTCGATGGCGGAGGAGCGGGCTGGATGGCGCCAGACACGCTGGCGCGGCGCCTAAATTCGGCCGACGTCCGCTGCGCGGCCGATGCCATCGAGTCGCTAAAAACAGCACTGGGCCCTGACTCCATTAGGAGTGTCGAGGAGGCTCAAGCACGTGGGGAAATACCGTTCGAACTGACCCCTGTCCGGACGGAATTCCTCATCGGCGCCAAACCCCGGAACCTCCCTCGGGAGCCGGCGCTTCACAACTTGAGCCGCATCGGGGAAATCCCCTCCGTGCCTTTCAGTTCTGCGCGGAGGGGTTTCCTGTACGGACTGCTCCTGCACACTTTCAACTTTGCCATCCTCGTCTGCCGTCCGAACACGCCATGGCGTACCATCTTGCCGTCTGGAGGAGGCGGTGGTCCCCGATGGAGTGCACTCTACGCGGGAGTCCTCCCACTATTTATCAGGGACTTGGCCTGGAGAGTGGTGCATGGAGCAGTCCCGTGCAATAAATTTTTAAGTCGGTTCATGGACTCCCAGGCCGCCTGCAATTTATGCGGTCTAGGAGAGTCCGTGTTCCATGTTTTTATGGAGTGTGCGAGGTTGCAGCTCCTGTTCCATTATTTAAAGGGGCTGCTCCTCAATTTCTGGCTGCACTTCAGTCCCACACTCCTGATCTTTGGGCACCCTGTGCGGAGGGGAGCGGGTAGGTCCGAGGGCCTCCTCGTAGGACTGCTCCTGGGCACGGCCAAGGGTGCCATTAGCCGGTCCAGGCAGCGGGCGGTCGAGGGGGTCGTTCAGCCTCACTGCCTGCCTCTCTTCCGCGCCTACATCCGGGCCAGGGTGTCCTTAGAGATGGAGCACGCGGTGTCCACCGGTACGCTCGCGGCCTTCCGCGAGAGGTGGGCGCCGGAGAAATTGGAGTGCATTGTCAGTCCCGGCAACCAAATTTTAATTTGACTTTATATGTTTTAAGGTTTAATTTGTTTTAATTGCCGGGTTTTTAGTGTCCCCCTCCCCTTTTATAGGGGGCACTTGTAAATTATATGATTTTAATGCCCAAAAAAAAAATCACAAAAGGAAAACAAAACACACAAAAAAAACAAAAAAAAACAAAAAAAAAGAGGGCAGGTATAAGTGTCTGGAGCGTCCCCCAGATTGGGGGGCACTCGATCTAATGTTTGTTTTGTACTCCCTAAAAGAGTTGTGGGAGTTTGACGACCCATCTCCTCTATCTGGGAGTCCACCTTAGCCCCGACGAGGAAGCCTGGCCGGCGAACTGGCAAGAGCTGGAGACCAAGGTCGCCGTTCGTCTAGGGCGCTGGACAGGACTGCTCCGAGTGCTGTCCTACAGGGATCGAGTGCTAGTCATAAACCAGCTGGTGGCAGCTATGCTGTGGTACCGGCTGGTCACATTGGCCCCTCCCCCTGTGTTTGTCGCTAAGATACAGAAGAAGCTGGTGGACTTCTTCTGGAACAACAGGAAGCACTGGGTCTCTGCCGGGGTCCTGAGTCTCCCGCTTCGGGAGGGCGGTCAGTCGTTGGTGTGCGTCAGCATCCAGCTAGCGACTTTCCGTCTTCAGACCCTACAGAGATACCTTTATGTCGAGCCCCCTCCTCGGTGGCGTGCGCTGGCGACGTATTTCTTCCATCTACGACATGCAGCTCCTGTTTGTGAGCTCGGGGGGCGTCAGGATCGCCGTCCAGGGGCTGCCTGTCTTTTACCAGGAACTCATCAGGGTCTGGAACAAAGTCTCCACCAAGCGCAGCTCTCCACCGGCTGGAGTGGCGGCTGTCTTGCAGGAGCCGCTGCTCAGGAATCCGTACCTCCACGACCGAGGTTTTAGGTGGCAGTCGGACGAGAGGGCTGTGGCTGGCGAGGTGACCAGGGTCAGGGACCTGCTTGATTGCGGAGGAGTGGGCTGGATGGCGCCAGGCATGCTGGCACGGTGCCTAAATTCGACCGACGTCCGCCACGCGGCCGATGCCATCGAGTCGCTAAAAACAGCACTGGGCCCTGACTCCGTTAAGTGTGTCGAGGAGGCTCAAGCACGTGGGGAGATCCCGTCCGAACTGACCCCCGTCCGGACGGAATTCCTCATCGGCGCCAAACCCCGAAACCTCCCTCGGGAGCCGGCGCCTCACAACTTGAGCCGCCTCGGGGAAATCCCCTCCGTGCCATTCAGTTCTGCGCAGAGGGGTTTCCTGTACGGGCTGCTCCTGCACACTCTCAACCTTGCCATCCTCGTCTGCCGTCCGGACACACCATGGCGTACCATCTTGCCGTCCGGAGGAGGCGGGGGTCCCCGATGGAGGGCACTCTATGCAGGAGTCCTCCCACTATTTATCGGGGACTTGGCCTGGAGGGTGGTGCACGGAGCAGTCCTGTGCAACAAATTTTTAAGCCGGTTCACGGGCTCCCAGGCCGCCTGCAATTTCTGCGGTCTGGAAGAGTCCGTGTTCCACGTTTTTACTGAATGTGCGAGGTTGCAGCCCCTGTTCCACTATTTAAAGGGGCTGCTCCTGAAATTCTGGCTGCACTTCAGTCCCACACTCCTTATCTTTGGGCACCCTGTGCGGAGGGGAGCGGGTAGGTCTGAAGGCCTCCTTGTAGGACTGCTCCTGGGCACGGCCATCAGCCGGTGCAGGCAGCGGGCTGTCGAGGGGGTCGTTCAGCCTGACTGCCTGCCTCTCTTCCACGCTTACATCCGGGCCAGGGTGTCCTTAGAGATGGAGCACGTGGTGTCCACCGGTACGCCTTCCGCAAGAGGTGGGCGCCGGAGGGACTGGAGTGCATCGTTACCTCCGGCAACCAAATTTTAATTTGATTTTATATGTTTTAAAGCTTAATTTGTTTTAATTGCTGGTTTTAGTGTCCCCCTCCCCTTTTATAGGGGGCACTTGTAAAATATATGATTTTAATGGCCAAAATTTTTTTTTTTAAAAACACAAAGAAACACAAAAATATTTTTTTAAAAAAGGGCAGTTGAAAAGTGTCTGGAGTATCCCCCAGATCCGGGGGCACTTGATCTAACTGTTTATTTTGTCCCCCAAAAGAGTTGTGGGAGTTTGTGGAGAGAATAGTGATCCTGGATGACCATGTCTGCAGTGAGTGTCTGCATCTTGAGCAACTTCAGCTCAGAGTTGTTGAGCTGGAGTCTGAGGTGCAAACACTGCGGGGCATCAGGGAGGGAGAGCATTACCTGGACAATTTGATCCAGGATACAGTCACACCCCTTAGTTTAGGTATGGTGCAGGTCTGGTTAGTGGTCAGGGACAGCAGAGTGTGACTGCTTCTCAGGCAGGTAAGGGGACCTCACGTGCAGTGCTGGAGGAGCCTCAGCCTTTTCCCATGTATGACTTTCTTGCTGCCTGTGTAGATGAGGGAAAAACCTGCAGGATGGATGAGCAAACTGACCGTGGCACTGTGGCACAGGAGGCCATTCAAGTGGGGGGAGTGAAAAGGAATGTTGTAGTCGTACAGGACAGTATAGTTAGGGGGATAGATACTGTTCCCGGAACAACCACCAGGAGTTCTGAAGGCTTTGTTGCCTGCCCTATGGTGCCAAGATTAAGGTTATCTCCTCACGCCTGGAGAAGAATTTGGAGTGGGAGGAGGAGGATCCAGTTTCGTGGTCCACTTGGACTTAGGTGTATAGGGCACAATTTGAAACATAACTTGGAAGGTGTAAGATTTGGATCACGGGCTACACACAGATTACGCATAGGGTCTTAGGAGTCATAGGCCATTACCCAAAAGGGTCTTAGGAGTTATAAAGTGTTTTATTAAGGAGCGGCAGTTCAAATATAGTCAAGCACAACACACAATCAGGATAGACATAGTAGACATATGACCGTGACAAGTAGCTGGTATTAGTCCCGATCGGACAGACAGCTGGTGGCATGAACAGCTCTTCTCTGCACCGTCTGCCATGAAAAGCTCTTTAGATATCTCTTTTATCCTCTTTTTAGGGCTGGGCCTGGGGTAATTAATGGACAGGACCTTTTAATCTATTTTATGTCAAGTTCTTTGTCACAACTCTTAGGATAAAAACCCTCCCCTTCCCATGAGATCACAGCTTCTCTTGGACAGTTTTTTTATCTTACAGTTTCTTGCTAGACCTCTGATCAAGGCCTGTTTTTGCGTTGTGCCTTTGTAACTCAGCTGTCTGTACAATTCCTTATCCGATTTGATTGGAATTCAGTCAGTGTCATCAACTTAGGAAAACTGCTGAGCTAGGGTACCCGTATAAGTCTATTTCTGACAATCCATGAATTCTTACAAACGATAGTGAACAGTGAGGAGGATAGTGATAGACTTCAAGAAGTCATAGACAGGTTGGTGGAACGGGCGGACATGTGGCAGATGAAATTTGATGCAGAAAAGTGCGAAGTGATACAGTTTGGTAGGAAGAATGAGGAGAGGCAATATAAACTAAAGGGTACAATTTTAAAGGGGTGCATGAACAGAGACCGAGGGGTTTATGTGCACAAATCATTGAAGATGGCAGGGCAGGTTGAGAAAGCAATTAAAAAAGCATGTGGGATACTGGGTTTCATAAATAGAGCCATCGAGTACAAAAGCAAGTAAGTTATGATGACCCTTTATGAAACATTGGTTCGGCCTCAACTGGAGTATTGTGCCCAATTCTGGGAACCGCACTTTAGGAAGGATGTGAAGGCCTTAGAGAGGGTACAGAAAAGATTCATGAGAATGATTCCAGGGATGAGGGACTTAATTTACGTGGATAGACGAGAGAAGCTGGGGTTGTTCTCCTTAGAGCAGAGAAGGTTGAGAGATTTGATAGAGGTGCTCAAAGTCATGAGGGGTCTCAACAGAGTAGATAGAGAGAAATTGCTTCCATTGGCGGAAGGGTTGAGAACCAGAGGACACACATTCAAGGTGATTGGCAAAAGAACCAAAGGTGACATGAGGAAATACTTATTTTACGTAGTGAGTGGTTAGGATCTGGAATGCACTGCCTGAAAGGGTGGTGGAGGCAGACTCAATCGTGGCTTTCAAAAGGAAATTGGGTAAGTAGCTGAAGGAAAAACAATTGTAGGGCTATGGGGAAAGGGCAGGGCAGTGGGACTAGCTGAAGTGCTCTTGCAGAGAGCCGGCACGGGCTCGATGGGCCAAATGACCTCCTTCTGTGCTGCAACCATTCTATGATTCTATGAAAAGGAAGAGAGTAGTAAATGGAAGCATTGGCGGATAGAGGCTGAGACAGAAGAAATTATAATGGGTGTAAGGACATGGCAGAGACTTTAAGCAAATATTTTTTATCTATCTTCACAGTAAAAGACAGAAAAAGCATTGCAAAAATAATGGGGTACCAAGGGGTTAATGAAAGTGAGAAACTTAATGGAATTAAGATCAATAGAGAAAAAGTACTTGAGAAACTAATGGGAGTAAAAGCTGACACATCCCCTGGACCTGGTGGCCTACATCCTAGGGTTCTAAAAGAGGTGGCTGCAGAGACAGTGGATGCATTGGTTGTGATCTTCCAAAATTCCCGAGATTCTTGAATGGTCCCAGTGGATCGAAAGATAGTAAATGTAAGCCTGCTATTCAAAAAAGGATAGAGAGATAAAACAGGAAACTGCAGGCCAGTTAGCCTGACATCAGTCGTCGGGAAAATACTGGAATCCATTATTAAGGAAGTGGTAACTGAGCATTTAGAAAATCATATGATTAGGCAGAGTCATTCTGGTTTTATGAAAGGGAAATTGTGTTGAACAAATTTATTGGCATTTCTTAATGTAATTAGCAGGGTAGATAAAGGGGAACCAGTGGACGTAGTAAATTTGATTTCAAAACAGGCATTCAATAAGGTCCCACATAAAAGGTTGTTATGGAAGATAACTGCACTTGGGTTGGGGATAATATATTAGCATAGAGAAATGATTGGTTAACAGACAATGAACAGAAAGTAGGGATAAACGGGTCATTTATGATAGGCAGGATGTAACGCCAATAAATTTGTTAAACACAATTTCCCTTTCATAAAACCATAATGACGCTGCCTACTCATATGATTTTCTAAATGCTCAGTTACCACTTCCTTAATAAGCATCAGTGCTTGGACCTCAGCTATTTACAATCTATATTAGTGACTTCGATGAAGAGACCGCTTGTAATGTATCCAAGTTTGCTGATGATACAAAGCTAGGTGAACATAAGAACATAAGAACATAAGAATTAGGAACAGGAGTAGGCCATCTAGCCCCTCGAGCCTGCTCCGCCATTCAACAAGATCATGGCTGATCTGGCCGTGGACTCAGCTCCACTTACCTGACAACTCCCCATAACCCTTAATTCCCTTATTGGTTAAAAATCTATCTATCTGTGACTTGAATACATTCAATGAGCTAGCCTCAACTGCTTCCTTGGGCAGAGAATTCCACAGATTCACAACCCTCTGGGAGAAGAAATTCTTTCTCAACTCGGTTTTAAATTGGCTCCCCCGTTTCTTGAGGCTGTGCCCCCTAGTTCAAGTCTCCCCGACCAGTGGAAACAATCTCTCTGCCTCTATCTTGTCTATCCCTTTCATTATTTTAAATGTTTCTATAAGATAACCCCACATCCTTCTGAACTCCAATGAGTAAAGACCCAGTCTACTCAATCTATCATCATAAGGTAACTCCCTCATCTCCGGAATCAGCCTAGTGAATCGTTTCTGTACCCCCTCCAAAGCTAGTATATCCTTCCTTAAGTAAGGTGACCAAAACTGCATGCAGTACTCCAGGTGCGGTCTCACCAATAACCTATACAGTTGCAGAAGGACCTCCCTGCTTTTGTACTCTATCCCTCTCGCAATGAAGGCCAACATTCCATTCGCCTTCCTGATTACCTGCTGCACCTGCAAACTAACTATTTGGGATTCATGCACAAGGAGGCACGGCCAAGGGTGCCATCAGCCGGTCCAGGCAGCGGGCGGTCGAGGGGGTCGTTCAACCTGACTGCCTGCCTCTCTTCCGCTCTTACATCCGATCCAGGGTGTCCTTGGAGATGGAGCACGCGGTGTCCACCGGTACGCTCGCGGCCTTCCGCGAGAGGTGGGCACCGGAGGGACTGGAGTGCATCATCACGCCCGGCAACCAAATTTTAATTTGATTTTACGTTTTAAAGTTTAATTTGTTTTAATTGCCGGTGTTTTTAGTGTCCCCCTCTCCTTTTATAGGGGGCACTGGAAAAATTTGATTTTAGCGCCCCAAAAAAAAAAAAAAAAAAAAAAACCAAAAACCAAAAAAAAAAAAAGGGGCTTGAAAATGTCTGCTGTGTCACCCAGGTCGGGTGGCACAGTTTAATATTGTTTATGTTTTGCAGGTAGACTCCTAAAAAAAAAGAGTTTCATGCACAAGGACCCCCAGGTCCCTCTGCACCACAGCATGTTGTAATTTCTCCCCATTCAAATAATATTCCCTTTTACTGTTTTTTTTCCCAAGGTGGATGACCTGACACTTTCCGACATTGTATTCCATCTGCCAAACCTGAGCCTATTCGCTTAACCTATTTAAATCTCTTTGCAGCCTCTCTGTGTCCTCTACACAACCCGCTTTCCCACTAATCTTTGTGTCATCTGCAAATTTTGTTACACTACACTCTGTCCCCTCTTCCAGGTCATCTATGTATATTGTAAACAGTTGTGGTCCCAGCACCGATCCCTGTGGCACATCACTAACCACCGATTTCCAACCCGAAAAGGACCCATTTATTCCGACTCTCTGCTTTCTGTTAGCCAGCCAATTCTCTATCCATGCTAATACATTTCCACTGACCCCGCGTACCTTTATCTTCTGCAGTAACCTTTTGTGTGACACCTTATCGAATGCCTTTTGAAAATCTAAACACACCACATCCATCGGTACACCTCTATCCACCATGCTTGTTATATCCTCAAAGAATTCCAGTAAATTAGTTAAACATGATTTCCCCTTCATGAATCCATGCTGCGTCTGCTTGATTGCACTATTCCTATCTAGATGTCCCGCTATTTCTTCATTAATGATAGTTTCAAGCATTTTCCCCACTACAGATGTTAAACTAACCGGCCTATAGTTACCTGCCTTTTGTCTGCCCCCTTTTTTAAACAGAGGCGTTACATTAGCTGCTTTCCAATCCGCTGGTACCTCCCCAGAGTCCAGAGAATTTTGGTAGATTATAACAAATGCATCTGCTATAACTTCCGCCATCTCTTTTAATACCCTGGGATGCATTTCATCAGGACCAGGGGACTTGTCTACCTTGAGTCCCATTAGCCTGTCCAGCACTACCCCCCTAGTGATAGTGATTGTCTCCAGGTCCTCCCTTCCCACATTCCCGTGACCAGCAATTTCTGGCATGGTTTCTGTGTCTTCCACTGTGAAGACCGAAGCAAAATAATTGTTTAAGGTCTCAACCATTTCCACATTTCCCATTATTAAATCCCCCTTCTCATCTTCTAAGTGACCAATATTTACTTTAGTCACTCTTTTCCGTTTTATATATCTGTAAAAGCTTTTACTATCCGTTTTTATGTTTTGTGCAAGTTTACCTTCGTAATCTATCTTTCCTTTCTTTATTGCTTTCTTATTCATTCTTTGCTGTCGTTTAAAATTTTCCCAATCTTCTATTTTCCCACTAACCTTGGCCACCTTATACGCATTGGTTTTTAATTTGATACTCTCCTTTATTTCCTTGGTTATCCACGGCTGGTTATCCCTTCTCTTACCGCCCTTCTTTTTCATTGGAATATATTTTTGTTGAGCACTATGAAAGAGCTACTTAAAAGTCCTCCACTGTTCCTCAATTGTGCCACCGTTTAGTCTGTATTTCCAGTCTACTTTAGCCAACTCTGCCCTCATCCCACTGTACTCCCTTTTGTTTAAGCATAGTACGCTCGTTTGAGACACTACTTCCTTACCCTCAATCTGTATTACAAATTCAACCATACTGTGATCACTCATTCCGAGAGGATCTTTTACTAGGAGATCGTTTATTATTCCTGTCTCATTACACAGGACCAGATCTAAGATAGCTTGCTCCCTTGTAGGTTCTGTTACATACTGTTCTAAGAAACAATCCCGTATGCATTCTATGAATTCCTCCTCCAGGCTACCCCGTGCGATTTGATTTGACCAATGTAGGTTAAAATCCCCCATGATTACTGCCGTTCCTTTTTCACATGCCTCCATTATTCCCTTGATTATTGCCCGCCCCACCGTGAAGTTATTATTTGGGGGCCTATAAACTACGCCCACCAGTGACTTTTTCCCCTTACTATCTCTAATCTCCACCCACAATGATTCAACATTTTATTCATTAGAGCCAATATCGTCTCTCACAACTGCCCTGATATCATCCTTTATTAACAGAGCTACCCCACCTCCTTTCCCTTCTTGTCGTCATCGTCAGATACCCCTGTATGTTTAATTCCCAGTCTTGGCCACCCTGCAACCACGTTTCTGTAATGGCCACCAAATCATACCCATTTGTAATGATTTGTGCCGTCAACTCATTTACTTTATTTCGAATGCTGCGTGCGTTTAGGTAGAGTGTTTTAATACCAGTTTTTAAACCATGATTTTTAGTTTTGACCCCTCCGGCAGCCCCTTTACATTCAGTGGCCCTTTTTGTTTTTTGTCTTGGGTTTCTCTGCCCTCCACTTTTACTCATCTCCTTTCTGTCTTTTGCTTTTGTCTCCTTTTTGTTTCCCTCTGTCTCCCTGCATTGGTTCCCATCACCCTGCCATATTAGTTAAACTCCTCCCCAACAGCACTAGCAAACACTCCCCCTAGGACATTGGTTCCGGTCCTGCCCAGGTGCAGACCGTCCAGTTTGTACTGGTCGCACCTCCCCCAGAACCGATTTCAATGCCCCAGGAATTTGAATCCCTCCCTGCTGCACCACTGCTCAAGCCACGTATTGATCTGTGCTATCCTGCGATTCCTACTCTGACTAGCACGTGGCACTGGTAGCAATCCCGAGATTACTACTTTTGAGGTCCTACTTTTTAATTTAGCTCCTAGCTCCTTAAATTCGTCTTGTAGGACCTCATCCCTTTTTTTACCTATGTCGTTGGTACCAATGTGCACCATGACAACTGGCTGTTCACCCTCCCTTTTCAGAATGTCCTGCACCCGCTCCGAGACATCCTTGACCCTTGCACCAGGGAGGCAACATACCATCCTGGAGTCTCGGTTGCGGCCGTAGAAACGCCTATCTAATCCCCTTACAATTGAATCCCCTATCACTATCGCTCTCCCACTCTTTTTCCTGCCCTCCTGTGCAGCAGAGCCAGCCACAGTGCCATGGACTTGGCTGCTGCTGCCCTCCCCTGATGAGTTATCCCCCTCAACAGTAATCAAAACGGTGTATCTGTTTTGCAAGGAGATGACCGCAGGGGACCCCTGCACTACCTTCGTTGCACTGCTCTTCCTGCTGGTCTTCCATTCCCTAGCTGGCTGTGGACCCTTTACCTGCGGTAAGATCAACTCACTAAACATGCTACTCACGTCATTCTCAGCATCGTGGATGCTCCAGAGTGAATCCATCCTCAGCTCCAATTCCGCAACGCGGTCTGTCAGGAGCTGGAGGCCGATACACTTCCCGCAGACGTAGTCGTCAGGGACACCGGAAGTGTCCCTGAGTTCCCACATGGTACAGGAGGAGCATATCACGTGACCGAGCTCTCCTACCATGACTTAACTCTTAGATACACTTAAATTGGCAACAACAATGCTAAAGTTTACTCACTGATATCGAAGAGAAAAAAGAAAAACTACTCACCAATCACCAGCCAATCACTTATCCCCTTGGCTGTGACGTCACCTTTCTGTTTCTTTCTACTTCTTTTTTGCCTTCTCCCTGTAGCTGCACAAGCTCCGCCTCTCCATGCACCTCCTCACGCTGCTCCCGACTCAGCGACGCACCTCCTCACGCTGCTCCCGACTGCTGCCGCGTTGGGCCTTTTGTAGGCCTCTCGCCGACCCCGGAACTCACGCCTCTCCACGCACCTCCTCGACGCTGCTCCCGACTCAGCGGCGCACCTCCTCACGCTGCTCCCGACTGCCGCCGCGCCGCGTTGGACCTTTTGTAGGCCTCTCGCCGACCCCGGAACTCACGCCTCTCCAAGCACCTCCTTGATTCTGCTCCCGACTCAGTGGGAAAGTATGCTGTGAGGAGGACACAAAGAGATTGCAAAGGGACGTAGACAGGTTAAGTGAATGAACAATAAGATGGCAGATGGAGTATAATATAGGGAAATGTGAGGTTATTCACTTTAGTAGCATGAATAGAAAAGCTGAATTTTTTTTATATGTTGAGAAACTATTAAATGTTGGTGTTCAGAGATTTACATGGCCTCATTCAGGAAACTGATTTAGCATGCAGGTACAGCAAGGAATTAGGAAAGCAAATGGCATGTTGGCCTTTATTGGAAGGGGTTTGGAGTACAGGAGTAGGGAAGTCTTGCTACAATTGTACAGGGCCTTGGTGAGACCACAGCTGGAATACTGTGCACAGCTTTCATCTCCTTATTTGAGGAAGGATTTACTTGCCCTTGAGGTGGTGCAACAAACATTCACTAGACTGATCCCTGGGTCAAGAGGGTTGTTCTATGAGGAGAGATTGAGTAGATTGGGCATATACCCTCTGAAGTTTAGAGGAATGAGAAGTGATTTCATAGAAACATTTAAGATACTGAGGGTGATTGGCAGGGTAGATGCTGAGAGGTTGTTTCCTCTGCCTGGAGAGTCTAGAACTAGGGGCCACAGTCTCAGGATAAAGGGTCAGCCATTTAAGACAGAGATGAGGAGGAATTTCTTCACTCAGAGGGTTGTAAAACTTTGAAATTCTCTGGCCCAAAGCCTATGGATGCTGAATCGTTGAATATATTCTAGCCTGAGATAAATAGATTTTTGGACTCTATGGGGAATCTAGGGTTATGGGGATCATGCAGGAAAGTGGAGTTGAGGTCGATGATCTTATTGAATGGCGGAACAGGCTCGAGGGGCCGTATGGCCTACTCTTGCTCTTAATTCTTATGTTCTTATTAACAGTCACCCATTAATATTGAATAGATAGCCAATCTTTGACAATAGCAAAGATGTCTATTACAGAATGTGAGGGCTGTGGCCACGTAAATAATGAAAGACCCTTCCTTTTTGTTCTTTCCTCCTCTCCCCACTTTCCCTGCCTCTGTACTTGCTTAAAACCTTTTACATCTCTAACTATTTCCAGTTCTGATGAAAGGTCATTAACCTGAAACATTAACTTTGTTTTTCTCTCTCCACAGATGCTGCCTGACCTTCTGAGTATTTCCAGCATTTTCTCTTTTTTTCATTAAACAATTAACACCGTTGACCCTCTCTTGTGCTTTCCCCTAAAACGTCTCACCTTGTGCACACATTGCACTCAGCTTGTCTGGATTATGAGCTGATAGGTTTTCTGTCGAGAAGTATTCTAACTGATCTTGGGTGTTTACTTGTAATACAAAATATATGTTAAAACTTCAACACGGGCAAAAGTCCATTGTTGTCAAGTCACATCCCCCACTTAAAAAAAAAAGGCCCCTCACATGTCTCATTTATGAGGACTGTGTGCACGATTCTAGACATACTACCACAACTGCTAATTCTTTTGGGTTTCTGAATTTTATGGGTTGTGTGGAAACCTACCTGATAGGAGCATCACTCCTGCACCTGGCACTTTGATCTTGTCACATTTTCTTTCATTTTGTAATGAGACTCATGGTGTAGATCTGACTGACAATGAATTGCCTATGTTGGCCCTTTGGTGAAACATCTGGCATTCTTAACTCTTTCCAAATCTGTAGCTAACTGCTGCTGATGAGCTTTGCCATGACTGTCCAAGTTGACTCATCCACCACCGAGCTAAAGCTAATGAAAGATTCACTACACCTCTGCTAGAGGGCGTACCATGTGAGAACCCCACTCCTCTGCCTATGCATTCTTGCATTCTTCACTTGAGCAGGTTAGACACATAAGGCTACCTTATCCTGAATGAGGTGTGGTGTAGAACTATTAGCTATCTTATGCACCTCATTGTGACTGAACACATGTTCACTGGATAAAGTTATTTTTTTAAATTTAGGCTGTGCAGCAACTTTCCAACTTTCCTGGGTCATGCGTATTTGCATGCAGTGGTTAGCTGGCCATGCCATTAATAATGCAACTGAAGTTCCCACCTGATGAAACTTGCTGCAGGGCCCAGCTGTAGTGTAATGGTGCCAACCTGAAGATATATAAATGTTATCAATTTGGCCCTTTTTTTTTGAAAGGCTGCATTCTGCATTGCATTTGTTCACTCTACAATCTATTGCAATAAGGAAACTCTGACCTTTTCAATTTCATTTGCTTCTGATGCTCTAGCAAAGCTGTATGCCAAGGACACAGGTGTTCCCTCAATAGCACGAAAGTCCTTCCTCAGATTAGGGGACCAAAACTGAACACAATATTCCAGGTGTGGCCTCACCAAGGCTCTGTACAATTGCAGTAAGACCTCCCTGCTCCTATACTCAAATCCTCGAGCTATGAAGGCCAACATGCCATTTGCCTTCTTTACCGCCTGCTGTACCTGCATGCCAAACTTCAATGACTGATGTACCATGGCACCCAGGTCTCGTTACATCTCCCCTTTTCCTAATCTGTCGCAGAATATTATCTGAATGGTGACAGATTTGGAAAAAGGGAGGTACAGCGAGACATAAGAACATAAGAACATAAGAATTAGGAACAGGAGTAGGCCATCTAGCCCCTTGAGCCTGCTCCGCCATTCAAAAAGATCATGGCTGAGCTGGCTGTGGACTCAGCTCCACTTACCCGCCCGCTCCCCGTAACCCTTAATTCCCTTATTGGTTAAAAATCTGTCTATCTGTGATTTGAATACATTCAATGAGCTAGCCTCAACTGCTTCCTTGGGCAGAGAATTCCACAGATTCACAACCCTCTGGGAGAAGAAATTCCTTCTCAGCTCGGTTTTAAATTGGCTTCCCCGTATTTTGAGGCTGTGCCCCCCTAGTTCTAGTCTCCCCGACCAGTGGAAAGAACCTCTCTGCCTCTATCTTGTCTATCCCTTTCATTATTTTGAATGTTTCTATAAGATCACCCCTCATCCTTCTGAACTCCAACGAGTAAAGACCCAGTCTACTCAATCTATCATCATAAGGTAACCCTCTCATCTCTGGAATCAGCCTAGTGAATCGTCTCTGTACTCCCTCCAAGGCTAGTATATCCTTCCTTAAGTAAGGTGACCAAAACTGCATGCAGTACTCCAGGTGCGGCCTCACCAATACCCTGTACAGTTGCAGTAGGACCTCCCTGCTTTTGTACTCCATCCCTCTCGCAATGAAGGCCAACATTCCATTCGCCTTCCTGATTACCTGCTGCACCTGCAAACTAACTTTTTGGGATTCATGCACACTCCTGATCTTCGGGCACCCTGTGCGGAGGGGAGTGAGTAGGTCCGAGGGCCTCCTCGTAGGACTGCTCCTGGGCACGGCCAAGGGGGCCATCAGCCGGTCCAGGCAGCGGGCGGTCGAGGGGGTCGTTCAGCCAGACTGCCTGCCTCTCTTCCGCGCATACATCCGGTCCAGGGTGTCCTTGGAGATGGAGCACGCGGTGTCTACCGGTACGCTCGCGGCCTTCCGCGAGAGGTGGGCACCGGAGGGACTGGAGTGCATCATCACGCCCGGCAACCAAATTTTAATTTGATTTTATGTTTTTAAGTTAATTTGTTTTAATTGCCGGTGCTTTTAGTGTCCCCCTCCCCTTTTATAGGGGGCACTTGGAAACAAAATTAGATTCTGTGCCCAAAAAAAACCCCCAAAAATAAAAAAAGGGCCTTGTAAATGTTGGTGTTTCCCCCAGATCGGGGGGCACGGTTTAATGTTTTATTGTTTACTCCTAAAAGAGTTTCATGCATGAGGACCCCCAGGTCCCTCTGCACCGCAGCATGTTGTAATTTCTCCCCATTCAAATAATACTCACTTTTACTGTTTTTTTTCCCCAAGGTAGATGACCTCACATTTTCCGACATTGAATTCCATCTGCCAAACCTTAGCCCATTCGCTTAACCTATCTAAATCCTTTTGCAGCCTCTCTGTGTCCTCTACACAACCCGCTTTTCCACTAATCTTTGTGTCATCTGCAAATTTTGTTACACTACACTCTGTCCCCTCTTCCAGGTCATCTATGTATATTGTAAACAGTTGTGGTCCCAGCACCAATCCCTGTGGCACACCACTAACCACCGATTTCCAACCTGAAAAGGACCCATTTATCCCGACTCTCTGCTTTCTGTTAGCCAGCCAATTCTCTATCCATGCTGATACATTTCCTCTGACTCCGCGTCCCTTTATCTTCTGCAGTAACCTTTTGTGTGGCACCTTACTGAATGCCTTTTGGAAATCTAAATACACCACATCCATCGGTACACCTTTATCCAACAAGCTCATTATATCCTCAAAGAATTCCAGTAAATTAGTCAAACATGATTTCCCCTTCATGAATCCATGTTGCGTCTGCTTGATTGCACTATTCCTATCTAGATGTCCCGCTATTTCTTCATTAATGATAGCTTCAAGCATTTTCCCCACTACAGATGTTAACCTAACTGGCCTATAGTTACCTACCTTTTGTCTGCCCCCTTTTTTAAACAGAGGCATTACATTAGCTGCTTTCCAATTCGCTGGTACCTCCCCAGATTCCAGAGAATTTTGGTAGATTATAACGAATGCATCTGCTATAACTTCCGCCATCTCTTTTAATACCCTGGGATGCATTTCATCAGGACCAGGGGACTTGTCTACCTTGAGTCCCATTAGCCTGTCCAGCACTACCCCCCTAGTGATAGTGATTATCTCAAGGTCCTCCCTTCCCACATTCCCGTGACCAGCAATTTTTGGCATGGTTTTTGTGTCTTCCACTGTGAAGACCGAAGCAAAATAATTGTTTAAGGTCTCAGCCATTTCCACATTTCCCATTACTAAATCCCCCTTCTCATCTTTTAAAGGACCAATATTTACTTTAGTCACTCTCTTCTATTTTATATATCGGTAAAAGCTTTTACTATCTGTTTTTATGTTTTGCGCAAGTTTACTTTCGTAATCTATCTTTCCTTTCTTTATTGCTTTCTTAGTCATTCTTTGCTGTCGTTTAAAATCTTCCCAATCTTCTAGTTTCCCACTAACCTTGGCCACCTTATACACATTGGTTTTTAATTTGATACTCTCCTTTATTTCCTTGGTTATCCACGGCTGGTTATCCCTTCTCTTACCGCCCTTCTTTTTCACTGGAATATATTTTTGTTGAGCACTATGAAAGAGCTCCTTAAAAGTCCTCCACTGTTCCTCAATTGTGCCACTGTTTAGTCTGTGTTCCCAGTCTACTTTAGCCAACTCTGCCCTCATCCCACTGTAGTCCCTTTTGTTTAAGCATAGTATGCTCATTTGAGACACTACTTCCTCACCCTCAATCTGTATTACAAATTCAACCATACTGTGATCACTCATTCCGAGTGGATCTTTGACTAGGAGATCGTTTATTATTCCTGTCTCATTACACAGGACCAGATCTAAGATAGCTTGCTCCCTTGTAGTTTCTGTAAGATACTGTTCTAAGAAACAATTCTATGAATTCCTCCTGCAGGCTACACCGTGCGATTTGATTTGACCAATCGATATGTTGGCTAAAATCCCCCATGATTACTGCCGTTCCTTTTTCACATGCCTCCATTATTCCCTTGATTATTGCCCGCCCCACCGTGAAGTTATTATTTGGGGGCCTATAAACTACGCCCACCAGTGACTTTTTCCCCTTACTATCTCTAATCTTCACCCAATGATTCAACATTTTGTTCATTAGAGCCAATATCATCTCTCACAACTGCCTTGATATCATCCTTTATTAACAGAGCTAGCCCACCTCCTTTCCCTTCTTGTCTATCCTTCTGAATTGTCAGATACCCCTGTATATTTAATTCCCAGTCTTGGCCACCCTGCAACCACGTTTCTGTAATGGCCACCAAATCATACCCATTTGTAATGATTTGTGTCGTCAACTCATTTACTTTATTTCGAATGCTGCGTGCGTTTAGGTAGAGTGTTTTAATACTAGTTTTTTAAACCATGATTTTTAGTTTTGACCCCTGTGCAGCCCCTTTATATTCATACATATTGTCCCTTCCTATCACCTTGTGGTTTACACTTACCCCAGTGCTACTCTGCTCTGTTGCCTCCTGCCTTTTGCATTCTTTCTTGGGGTCCTGTTCATCTGCGCTCTCACTCTAACTAGCTGAGAGCCCTCTCCTGGGTTCTGAATACTCCTCGCCTTGAGGCACCGAGCTTTCAGGCTGGCCTTTTTATTACACTTGGGTGTACATCAGTCATTGAAGTTTGGCATACAGGTACAGCAGGCGGTGAAGAAGGCAAATGGCATGTTGGTCTTCATAGCTAGAGGATTTGAGTATAGGAGCAGGGAGGTCTTACTGCAGTTGTACAGAGCCTTGGTGGGGCCACACCTGAAATATTGTGTACAGTTTTGGTCTCCTAATCTGAGGAAGGACGTTCTTGCTATTGAGGGGGTACAGCGAAGGTTCACCAGATTGATTCCCGGATGGCAGGACTGACATATGAGGAGAGACTGGATCAACTGGGCTTGTATCCACAGGAGTTTAGAAGAATGAGAGGGGATCTTATAGAAATATATAAAATTCTGACGGGATTGGACAGGTTAGAGGCAGGAAGAATGTTCCTGTTGCTGGGGAGTTCCAGAACCAGGGGTCACAGTCTAAGAATAAGGGGTAAGCCATTTAGGACCGAGATGAGGAGAAACTTCTTCACTCAGAGAGTGAGTAACCTGTGGAATTCTTTACCGCAGAAAGTTGTTGAGGCCAGTTTGTTAGATATATTCAAAAGGGAGTTAGATATGGCCCTTACGACCAAAGGGATCAAGGGGTATGGAGAAAAAGCAGGAAAGGAGTAGAGGTTGAATGATCAGCAATGATCTTATTGAAAGGCGGTGCAGGCTCGAAGGGCCGAATGGCCTGCTCCTGCACCTAATTTCTATGTTTCTATGTTTCTTTGAGCCCAATGCTGTCAAAAGTAAGAATTTGCAAGTACCTCATTTGTAGGTGGGTTTATTATGTACCCAATTTTCTGAAATTATGATGAGCTGCGAAGAAGGTGTGGATTTGGTGTAATTATGTCTCACCCAGGTTGAAACTGTGCTAGATTCCACCATCCTGAATACATTGTTATTATTCTGATAAGACCTAGGAAATTTGGCCCCATCATCGCAAAACTTTGGGCCAACTTTCATAGGTACACCATGTAACTTTATCTCCCTGTCATTATCCTTCACCTCCAGGACTGTTGCCATGCTATCTGAATGCCTGCCAAACATCAAGTTACAGATGAGCCAGAACTTGCTTAACTAAACATGGGCAAAGTCAAAGTAATCTTGTCTGGCTCTTGTCCACTCTTGTGCACACTAATCCCTGAATGAATCCATATCCCTGGCTGCTTGGTCAAGCTAAACCTTAATAATCTGTTTGATCCTTTCATGCCCACCTTCATTCCTACCTGATCCATTTCAGTTTGTGTACACTTAATCAAATTGTATGCCTTCCCAGCTGGAATTTGATTTTCACCTCCAATACCATACTTTTATCAGTGAGAACAGTATGGAGACGAAGTGCGAGAGCGGGGTGAGCTTTCCACACTTCTTTGCCATAGTCCTTTAAATTCTTGCAGAAAGCCTTTAAAATCCTGCCTTGAAGTATGGGAGAACCCAGGGTCAGCTTGCGGGCACAAATTCATCATACATAATTAGCGTCAGTGAACTGGTTACAATCAGTATAGGAAGAGTTAAAGACTTACATTTATATAGTGCCTTTCTCGACCTCAGGACATCCCAAAGCGTTTTACAGCCAATTAAGTACTTCTGAAGTGTATGCACTGTTGTCGGGTGTTGCCAGCTGCATTTCACCTCCAAAGTTCTTGATCTCGGGCCAGTAATGTAGGACTGCAGCCGAAAGCTTTTTAAAAGCATTTTACACAGAATTACATAGACTGCACAGCACAGAAACAGGCCATTCAGCTCAACTCGTCTATGCCGGTGTTTATGCTACACACAAGCCTCCTCCCACACCATTCATTTAGCTCTATCAGCATATCCTTCTATCCCATTCTCTTTGATGTACTTATCTAGCTTCCCCTTAAATGCATCTATGCTATTCGACTCAGAAGTTTTTCTTCAATTCTTTATTAGATTTATTAGTGACTATCTTATATTTATGGGCCCTAGTTTTGATCTCCACACAAGTGGAAACATCTTCTCTACGTCTATCTCAATAAAGCATTTCATAATTTTGAAGACCTCTATCAGGTCAGCATTCAGCCTTGTATTTTCTGCAGAAAAGAGCCCCATCCTGTTCAATCTATCCTGATAGTTATACCTCTCAGTTCTGGTCTCATCATAGTAAATCAATTTTGCATCTTCTCCTGTGCATCTGAGGGGAGGAATTCTTGAATAGAAGTGAATGTAAACAAATCGATTATGGAAACTGCAAAGCAATTTTTTGAAGGAGTTGAGGTACATTTACCAATTCCGAAATTACTCTGGTATGGTGCAACTTGTGTTTGTTGACTTGCTCACGCGGAGTCAGGGCACGTGATGTTGCAGCCGGCCCAGTGCCAGCGGCCAGGCTCGTGTCTATTGATTGGAGGCCGACAGCCTCCGACCCGCCTTCTGTCCTCACTTCCCGGGCTCGCTCCTCCCGCCACTGTGCCATTGCAAATCGGGCTTCACAAACCGAGTTTATTAGCAACAGTTGTGAGCAGGAGTTCCGCGAGCCGAGGATTCCCTGCCCTTTTATTCCTCCATTGACCATGGTGCAACATTTACAATCCAATCTCTCCTTTTCGCAGGGGGTCAGGCTGATGTTTTACGCTTTGACCCCCAATGAATCCACATTCCAAGAGGTGGAGCAGGTGGAGGACTATGTGCAACAGGTGAGCTGCCCAGTTGGTTAATCCTACCAACAGGTTTATTTCTCTTTCTTTTGCTTTAGCCGTCAGTTTTCAGGACAGAAACTATTCCCCCAAACAAATTTTCCGAACAGTACTTCCGGGACAACGGATCGTTACAAATGTTCTTTCTAAATATAGGCTACCCGATATCTGGCCGGGAGTTAAATAAGTAACAAAACAAATAGCCTGGACTGTGTTACAAGCCAGTAACCGGCTGAAAGGGTGGGATGATATAAACCACAGGAGGCAGCTCGGGTTATTTTATTAATGCCCTTATACTCTTCATATTATGTAGAAACATACCAATTCCTTGTTATATCTGTCTCTTCACCATTCCCATTCTTGTTTCTTTACAGATGGGCAGTAGTGGACAGTGACAGATGGACAGCTCCAAATATTATGCCATGTGATTATAATTGATACTGTTATGATTAGGCTTGAAGGACATCAGAATTTACGTTATCACTCGTTGCAGCTGCAATATTGAGAGAAAATAATGCATTGAGATTAACATGATGACATAAACCACAGGGGTTACTGACTTTGACTACTCAACCCCAGGTTGCGTTCCATCTTTGAAACACATGCCAATCTTTATATTATGAAAAGTATATGCAAGTGAAGTTCTAGTGGAAATGGGGGTTTATTGGGTTTGAATTTCCGGTCGGAGGCTTCCCGTGGGCGAATGCCTGCGCACTGCAAGTAAACTCCGCACTTGCCTGATGGTCCTGGAGTTTTGGACACTCGCGCTCCTGGGTCTGCGTAAAAGCCTACGTATCCCGGGGCGCATGTGGTCCGCAAGCACCCCTGGGATCATGTGGGCCGGCCCAACCAACTAAAAAGGGGGATCCTCATTATGCTTATGGGGATTCCATTTATGTTTGGAATACCCATAAGCATAAATAGGAATTGCCTAAAAAAAACAATTGCACACCAGTTAATTAAAAATAAATCATTAGATGTTCAAAATTAATTAAAATACAATTTAATTAAACATTTAAAATGTAATTTTTGAAAAATGACTTTAAATGTTTTAAAGGGGCTAAAAAATTAGTTTTAAAGGTTTTTAATTTTTAAATAAAATTATTTTACTATTTATTTAAACTCTTATTCTGGTAGTTTCACGGGCATTTGTTGAGCTGAAACTTGAGATCGCATGTTCCAGGTATTCGCACATGCGCATCGCATGCGGTAACCTGGAACTTGCGGGGCATTTACAGCTGCGTATACACGGTCATAGGCCCTGGAAAATCTGGGCCATTATCTTTGCAGCAAATTGTTCATTTTTTTTTGCCCATGATGGGCATCCACTTGTGTATCCCACTGTCTGAACTCTAATGGGATAACATTAGAAGCCTGATGCATTAATGCGGAGGGGGCCCAATTATTAGTGTTCTATCAGCGAGCGTACATGGTGGCCATTTTGCATTGTGGTATTTATTTGATGATTAGCTTTTCATGGAGAGTGTTAGCTGCATCTAAATCTAGACAAATGGGTAGAATATGCATTTTCTTAACGCTGATAGTGATTTGAAAGGGATGAAGGAAGTCTCTGGAAATGTGAAAGTGAGTATGCTTTGATTTTCTTCAGTGGTGCTTGGTATTGGGAGGAGATGGATGGAAGCAGAATACATCCTTGTTCTTTAGTAGGATTGCACACCTGCCATTGGGATTACAGTTTTTGGATTCTGCTTTCCCACATTACAACAGTGACTACACTTCAAATAATACTTCATTGCCTGTTAAAGAGCTTTGAGATGTCCAGTGGTCATGGAAAAATGCTATTTAAATGTAAGTCTTTCTTTACAAGCCAAATTTCAAGACCAAAAGAAACTAAAAATGTGCTCCCAACATCCGATGGCTCAAATGCAAATTTTGCTGTTAAGAGGTACAGTGGTACTCTGATGTCAACAGCTAAACGAAAGTGTTAGAACAAGTTTCCCCAAGACATTAGAAGGTGTAGGCTCCTTCCCTGCAGGGATACTCCAGTTCCTCTCCACAGACCTTCCTCAGTGTTCGGGAATCCAAGACCAACCAATAACTAGGGCAGCCTAGTATTTTACTGCCCTCTTGTGAATCCAATGCCAAACTTTCTTGCCTAACCCAAGTTATTGCTGAAGTTGGACTCCAAACATGTTGCTGAATAATATTACTCGTATATGGAACTATTTATGACCTTCATTATTTGGAGTTACAAGTAACATGCAGTTTCTAATAACATTTATTCTGTAGTGTGTCATGATCTCAGAACATGTATTTTTGTCTTAAGAAAAGTTAGAAGTAAACTAACTCTTATCGAAAGTTATAGGAATAGCTACTTTTAAAGAACCATTGCTATTTTAAGCATCATGTGGCATCACATGATGTGGTGCATCTTAGTAAAATGCTTTCAACAATTAAAGACAAAACCAATATGAATGATTTGATTCTTTGTAGCAAGAGATGTTACTGGATGAAGTATGTGTGCAACAGTCTAACAAAGAAATCAGTTTCTAGGTCACTGGGGGAAAAATAGAGTCTACCAGAAGACATTCATCTTAAATAGCAGACCATCACATGTCTGTAAGGTTTTTGTGTCAAATGGGTAATGAAAGGTTGAAAATATATTCTTGCCTTCCAATTTCTAAAATTGCCCAGTTAAGTATTTAATTAACTTCCAATAAAATTGCATTTGCAAAATGGGATGACTGGTCATGTCAGGTACAATGGATCCAGCAAAATAATAAATATTACACTTGGCCTTTCATATTAAACAAACATTAATGACCTAGAACAAAGCTTCTAGTTGAGGATACGATTGATATTTTCTACATATATGTCAGATCCTTAATTCTACAATACCACAAACTTAAGCCAAGATTTACCTAACCGCTTGCTTTATTTAAGCTAAGGCAAGATTGTGCTTGAGCTAACCGTCACAGGACAAGCACAAAATTCAGTGACTTTAGATTCCAAAGAACAATAATTGTACATGAGTTCATAAGATTTCTTGGCAAAGATGATTCTCAGCAATGCTATGTCACCACATCTTTATATTATAAGAAGGACTTTTCAGCATCTATTCCTGCTCACATTTACAACACATGAAATATTTCTTCCTATCCATTTGATTCTCTTAAACCTTTTATTTTGCTTTTTAAAATGTTACCAAAGATTGCACCTCAAAGCAGTTATATCCTCTGATGCAGTTGTTGTTAGAGTAAAAAGCATATAAAACGTACCTCAAATTGTCAATTGGGCTTAGCTTGTAACCCAGAGAATATGGTACCATATAGGGACTGAAGAGGGGATAGCTCTAGAGTAGCAATGGAAAAGCAAGTAAAGCTTGCATTACCAGCCTGCATTGATTGCTTCTGCAAATATATATTCTTCTGACTTAACTTCAACCCAAAGATAAAGTACTCTTGAGGCCTATAGGTACAACTTGAGATGATGCTGGTCTAAAGTTATGACTAAAGAAATGGGCTTGTTTCGCATGCCATTAACCTAGGAGTTAAATTTGAGACCTTTTTGCATCTTCAGATTCATGTTTATGTAATTTCATTCTGATCCTCACCTTGATGCTACTTACACAAAGGCATTTTATATTTCTGAATTTGGAATGGAGAACATCACAAATATTTTGTATATATTCATTTTGATGAAAATTTCAATGCAATGCTGGGAAATGGTTTAATCATTAATTGATCGATAAGACGAGGGCACTTTTCAGGATTGCTGACAACTTAATAAAATTTGGCACTAGATTTTTCTGATAAATAGCTGTGTCGATTTGCATGGTGTTGAAAGGGATCAAAACTTGCTATTTCATTGAGCCCAGCCCAGATATCATTTATCTGAGCAACCAGCAGATCTTTCCCATGTTTTTTGTTACTGTTTGTGATACCATAATGGAATTATTACCTATTGGTTCCACTGCACCTATCCTAGCATAGCCAGCTCATCTCCATCAAGACTTTCTCCCGTCATGCACGATAACCCTTGGAATACCCCAAGCTTCTATCTTTTTCCTTATTTACATGCTTGCTCTCAGATGACATTTCAGAAGCAAATATGCGGTCAGTTCCCATATATGTTGACAACACCCATCCTTGCCTCTCTATCATCACCCTTGATTATAAGAACATAAGAAATAGCAACAGGAGTAGGTATACGGCCCCTCGAGCCTGCTGCGCCATTCAATAAGATCATGGCTGATTTGATCATGGACTTGGCTCCACTTCCCCGCCCACTCCCCATAACCCCTTATCATTTAAGAAACTGTCTATTTCTGTCTTAAATTTATTCAATGTCCCAGCTTCCATAGCTCTCTGAGGCAGTGAATTCCACAGATTTACAACCCTCAGAGAAGAAATTTCTCCTCATCTCTGTTTTAAATGGGTGGCCCCTTTTTCGAAGATCACGTCCTCTAGTTCTAGTCTCCCCCATCAGTGGAAACATCCTCTCTGCATCCACCCGATCAAGCCCCCTCATAATCCTACACGTTTCGATAAGATCACCTCTCATAGGGCCCAAGTTTCGAGCAGCGCCTAGAACGGCGCAGTCCCAACCTGGACGCCCGTTTTACGTGCCACAAAGTGCGCCTAAAAAAAACTTCCAGATTCTCCAGCTCCCTCCAGGTCGTTTGCAGCTCGGTGCGGCGCAGCAGGAGCTGCAGTGGGCGGACCTAGGTCCCTGCGCTGAAAACAGTGCCGGGACCTCTGCACATGCGCGCTACAGTGGGTGTGCATGTTCAGTAGCTCCAGGCGCCCAAAACTGTGTGAGAGGGGTCCGAAGCACGCAGCCCCTAGCCCTGGCTGAATGGCCTCACTGGGACCCCCCCCCCCCCCCCCCCCGCCTCGGGACCGGACCCGACACCGACCCGACTCGCGCTCACCCCTCCCCCCCCCCCCCCCCCCCCCCCCCCGACTGGACCCGACCTGACCTCCCTCAGACCCGAACCGAACCGAACCGACTTTTCTCCCACCACCCCCACAACCC